>NW_027466513.1:4395000-4410000 GCF_050575085.1 Anarhichas minor
GAGTTATTCTTATTTTTTACAATTTAATTGATTTTATATTTATATCTAGTCGAGTTGTTTAAGCTGAGGAAGCCTGTTTTTCCCGACGGTCCCTGAAGGCAGCACAAAGCCGTGCAGACAGTGAAGGGTTAAAGTGTGTAATAGGATGAACGGATGTTGTGGAGAGCAGCATCTGATTACAGACACACAACAGACGCATCGGAGGTCTGGGTGGGTGGGGGGGAACACACAGCAATAAACTACTTCTAAATAACCCTCCGAAGAAGAAGAAGAAGAAGAAGAAGAAGAAGAAGAAACACCTTTTCCCATTTTTTGTATATTTCACTTTACTTTTCAGCCGAAGGAGTTAAGAAACAACCCGCGCGACGACGGTTCTTCTCGGATCGGTCCTCCGGTGACGGAGAGAGAGTCAGGTAAGAGAGAGACACCTTCACCTGCCTGCTGCCACCACATGTTGACACTCATCATATCATCCTGTTGTTGTTGTTGTTGTTGTTGTTGTTGTTGTTGTTGTTGATTTTACAAAACAAATACACGTGTTTTTACAACACAAATATACGTGTAAAACGTGTTGCTTTTACACGTATATTTATTTACGTATTACTGGTGTAACGACAATATTTGTACCGACAGTAGTGTGTTTTTAAACACAAAGTACCACAAACTTGACAGGTGGTGCCTAAACTAAGCTAACGTTAGCTTGTAGCTCGAGTTAGCTTAAAACTTAGTTTAGTGCTTTGCTAACGAAGTAACCGTTGCAAATACTTTAATACTTAACGTGGTGAGTGCTGTATTTCGGTATTTGTACGAGGTACTTTTTGAGGTACATGTCACGCTACTTCATACTTATACTCCACCTCATCTCAGAGGCAAATATTGTACTTTTTACTCCACTAACTATATTCATTTGATTCCTGTAGTTATTTTGGAAATGCAGATTAATAATACAATCAACACTTAAATGAACTATGTCATCTTATAGATTGAAACTGTATTGATCCCTTGGTGAAAGTCACAAGCTACCTAGCAGATACAAATATAAAATGTAGTTAAAATGAACCCCACCTTGATCAGCTGCAACATTAAAATGATGAATGCATCACTAATTATAATCCAATATTATAATACAGATTATTCTGAATGTGCCATGCTGCGTAATGAGTACTTTTACTCCAGCACTTCAACAGGACTTTTACTTGTAACAGAGTATTTCTACACTCTGGAATAATAATACTTTTACATAAGTAAAAGATCAGAGTACTTCTTCCACCCCTTTTGCTTTATTACACTCACAGATTAAGTCAATTAAAATGTATTTTCTTGTTAAAATCGGGATTTATAAAGATAATATGGGAAACATTGATCTAAAACAGGTTGAAAAGCTTTGTGGAGTTGCAGAGTTGGGTGATACGTCTGTGTTAACCATCACACAGTGTCTCGTGATTCAATTTATATTAGATAAAAACAATGCTGTTTATGGTTTGAAGTCACCAAAACCTACATTGCTATTGAATAATAATATATTGTGTTTCACTGTCACCCTTTGAAAACAAATCCTACTGAATTGCGGTAAATACATTTAGTTTAATCAAGAAAACATTTGTTGTTTTTTGCAGCCGTGACATTTCTCTTTTACTTTGAGGTTTACAGACCTCAGAACATGCTTTGTGAATGTGACGCCCCATCATGAAGTACAATCTGTTTCACGTGTCGAGTGAGAAACGATCCGTTGGCTCATATACACCCATGTGTGGGAGTCTGGGAGGAGCAGCGGTGTTATAGGAGCATCCATGGAGGGGCGGGGCGGGCAGGCCGAAACTTCCCCCAGCTTCAGGCTTCAAATCCTGCAGAGCAAGTGGAATTTCATGGAAACATGAAGTATGTCAACGCAGAACGTGAACTCCCATCCAGTCTGTCAGGTCTGCTCTGATTGGCTCACCTATCTGCTCATGCTTTTTTTTAAAATTTGAACTCAAGAGAGTGGCAGCAGAAGTATGCAGAATGCAGTAATGTCAGTTTGTTTTTGTTCCCCATCTGTTAACCAACAGTAGGGTCAATTATTTCTCCTCAAGAATACTTAAAGACGTCAGCAAAAATGACCCGAAAGATGCAAAAACATAGACATTTATACTACTACTCTAAAAACTTTGATAACATTTGATTTATACATCTTATTAAAGTTATTTCAAAATAACAACAAAGTGTGAAGAAACTAGAATGAAAATGAATTTACTTAAAATGTTGATTCACGATTATATTCATGATTCATTAACCAGCAGATTATATTCTTGATTGATCTGCAAAACAAAGACGACATCTTCAAATTGCTTCTTTGCCCAAAAGATATTTAGCGTATTATAACGTAAACGGAAAAAGCAACAAACCGTCACATTTGAGAAGCTGTAACCATCAAAAGTTGATGAATCATTTATCAGATATCAGGCTCTTGTTTTTGTAAAGTCCTGGCTGTTCTGTGTTGACTTTAGGCGCCCACGATGCTTCATGCAGTCTCACTGGAGTCTAACGTGAACAGCAGGGGAAACGGGTCCGGGTTAGTCTTTGCCACCTGCACCAGATTGTGCCGAGCTAAAGGGTCAGCTGGGCTCACTGATGTGGTTCTGTTTGTAAATGAAGTGGGAGAACAGCTGTTTGTGTGGGAACAAGGCTGAGTTGTCCCTTCTTTTTGGTGCTCTGCTTCTCTGTGATCCGCTTTGGTTGTGTCTTCTGTCCTCGGTCACATGGTTTGGTGACGGTTAGCCTCGGAGCCTCGGGCTCTCAGACGATACAGGAATGAGTTCATGGCAGTGTGTGGGCGTGTCAACTGTTGAATTAATAACTGTAAAGAATCCTGCAGCTGTATTTGAGTCGCTACCTGGAGATCAAATCTTGCTGCAATAATGTGATACTTTAGGGACAATTATTTGTGGATATTACGTGATATTGATAAACGACCTGTGAGAAATTATCACTAATTGTTATATGGATATTGGAGATGCGTTATAATTCAATGTGATTCATCTCCTTTCAATGGAATCATATTGTGATGTTGTCTAAATTGATAATAATAATAATAATAATAATAAGCACTTGCTTAACTTTTTTTTTCTCAGAAAATCTGATGTGCAATATCACTTTATCACATTACAGTTTTGTTTTTACGGCACACTTTTCATTACCACTCAGTTCAAAGCAATTTAAAAAAATAAAAAATAAATCCCAACTGGCAGCTTTCCAGTCACAACCTTTAAGCTCCATTATCCCAGAATGCAACAGTGCTTGCAGCTCAGGACAGGGTTCCCTCTGCATAGTAATGTTGGAGAATGATGGAACCTGAGTGTTGGTTAAAATAAACTGTGAGCAGTGTGCACGGTTTTCTTCATTCAGCTCGTGCTTAATACCGAACGGTGTCGTTAAATCAAGATATCGTCTTATTGGGATTATACTCCGTATTTGTGTGCATGCATGTAAACGTAGTCAGTGTACAGCTGCACATATTTATTTATTCTCTCTCTCTTCAATTGCACTTAAGTTCTTGATGAAATGATCATTCGTCAAATATTTAATTCACTCAGAAGTAAACAAAACATGTGATTATTTCATATAGAATACGTATTTATTGAATTACCAGAAAACATGCAATATTGTGACGTCGTTATCGAGATATGAAACGAATGATCTATATTGTGATGGAAGACTTTGGCCATATAACCCATCCCTAATGGATATCATAACCAAGGTATAACCTTTAATGTGTTAAAACTCAACTATCAACTATTGCAACAACCACAATCTCCCAATATTTCATATTTTGTTTCTATTTGTCAATCAAGAAGTGAAGACCAGGTTTCCTGCTCTTTGGTCAGTGTTTCATGACTGGACTCTGGAAAATATTAAACGAACGTGGAATATACACACAAGACCTTTCTTTATTATTATTATCCCCCGAGAAAATGAAGCCACTGAGTCGCTGTTTACATTTAGCGCATTGATGTCGTGATAGAATGATGAAGCATTGACATGTCATTAATTAAGGATTAATCATTATTAAGGATTCTGCTCTAGCTTTAGTTTTCTCTGAGTTTAATTACATTTTATTTCTACAGCCCAATATCACACATTGTCCTCAGGGGGTGTTTACAATCTGCACAACATCCGACATCTTTTGTCCTCGGACTCTCTCATCACATAAGAAAAAACTCCCTTTAAGGGTGTGAATGCGTACAGATGGAGAGGGAGGAGCTTATTCTGGACCTACAGCAGCTTAACTAGGGCTGGTTCATGGCCGGCCTGAGCCAGCCCTCACTTCTACGTGGTGAGCGGAGCTCTAACTGTCTCACTGCTCTCTGACATCTAACCTGTATGTGGTTTTGCATTATTTGATGTTCATTACTAACCAGTTGCATTCGTTGTTTGTGTTCTGAGTAAAGTGGGCGGGGCTCTGGCTGGAAACAAATTGAATATCTTAAAAACAAAAACACTTTATTGATGGAGATAATGAATTTCAAAAGAATGCTGTTTTGTATGTTTTAGTCACATTTTCTACAGATAATTCAGACTTCAACTACTGTGCTGTTGGTCTTCCTCACTTAAATAGTGTTTAAATTAACTTTCAGAGACTGTCACAGTTACATCATCATCGTGTGGCAATGTAGGTGTAAGTGGGGAATGAGTTGAAAATATTTCCCCTAATCTTTGGACAAATATGTTAAAAGAGCAATTATTTAGCTTTTTATCTTGAATTTCTTTTAATCTACAGGAACATCTTCCAAAAAAGCAGGCATGAGGTTTATTGTAATAAATGATTTTTTTCAGAGGAACGTCTCTGAACATAATCAGAAGTGAAGTCGTGTGTAGGAAATGGGCTAATATAACAAATCACTGGTGTTTTCTTTAAACACAACAACCTGACACTCTCTTCCCAACTCACTGGCCAGGCAGGTCATTTTAGCGCTCAGGGCTCTGACCTCCTCTCATGGCTGTTTCATTACCAGGCCGGTACACGGGCTCCATGTGTGGCATTTCGCCGCGGCCCCCAGAATGTGCCACCTTCCAGCCAGCAGCGAGCCTTATAACGGGGCGTCTGGTCCAGCTCATCGTAACCGCGCGCTGCTCCTCCGGCTCACTAACCTCTCTCTGTGTTTCACCACTTTCTGTGTGCTGTTGCTTCTGCTTCTTTTGTCTCTCAGGCTCGCGGAGACAAAGACTGTCTTCTGTTTGGACTTCTGTCCGTCTCTGTTTTTCGTCTCTGATAAGGTGAGTTCTGATCCTGGTGCTACATGTGGTTCTGTTTGTGTTTCTATTCACAGTCGTGCTTGTTGTGCTCTCCTGTAGCACGTTTACTGATATCCTGTACCTACAGAGGAGCTGAACTCCAGAGTTTTGGCTGAAGTGCGTCACTCTGGAAACACAAAAAGACACACCCAGTCCTGTCTCTCACTGTACCCGGTGTCGCATTACACTCACAAGCTGTCTCTCTTTTCTGTGGACTCCAATCTAAGACGGCACATTACAGACTCTGGTGAATCTTGCGATGTGCTTCCCTACGCTGGGACAAGAGTGTGTGGTTGAAGCTTTAAAGCTGTTAAATGTCAATTGGGTTCTGCTAATTGCTAGCATGCTGACTATAATCATGCTTGTGGTTATGTAAGAGTGCTGTAAAGGGTCTGTTACAGTGACAGCATAGAGTATAAACTGTGTGTGTGTGTGTGTGTGCGTGTGTCTAAGGTACTTTACTTGAGTATTTTAATGCTATGCTATGCTAATACTTCATTTCAGAGGCAAACATTGTTGCTTCTTTTGCTACATGTATCTGCTACAGCTGTTGCTTTGCAGATACATGTTAACTAACAGAAGCTACACCACAATATAAAAATACTGCGTTTCAAGTAAAAGTCCGTCATTCCAAAATCTCTCTTGAGTAAAAGTAAGAGAGTATATCAGCAGCTAAATTAACTTTTAAGTATATACGTTATATTTGATATGCTCTTAAGGTTTTTAAAGGGACAGTAGAGATGTTATGAAGTGTGTGTGTATAAGGTTCTTCTCCACAGTCAGAGTTCTACTACAGTAGAGTTTATAGAAACACAGGAGAACAATGTACTGCTGTGGACGTATTTTAGGCTCCTAAAATAATCTACATCAGTTTAAGTTTACACTATAAATAGAATGTTTTCACCTCTTCACCTTCCTGAGGGGAACTGGTATCTATGCTCTCTACAAAGACACCAGACTTCATTCATAGAAACAGTGATTCTACCTCAGACCACAGGAGCTGCTGCTCTACTGCTGCCTCCATCTGTTAGTCAAGTGCTCACAGTTAAACCTTTAAAACACAGAAGTCAAGTCTTCTAACTGTTGGAAGACTTGAAGCTGCTGGTTGTGGCGATGGGGAGAGACTGAGGTTCTCACAGTCTTGTTGGCCTTTCAGTGAAGCTGCAGCTGAGCCACACACACACACACACACACACTGCGGTAAATACTCGTAACATGGAAACAAGGCCAATAAAACAGCTTGAGGGCAAACTCATCCAGGAATACGTGATTCACTCTAATACACATTTACAAACCTCTGACTTCCCTCAGTTGGCATTTCAAGCCACAGATATAACTCATAATGTGTTTTTACCAACAGCAGTCGTTTTGTAGTCGCTGTCAGCATTGCAGTTATGTTCTCAGCATCAGCAGCTCCGGCACACAGCTGTTTGTTAGGCTCTGATATACGGCCAGCTGTTGGCAGAGTGAAGAGCAGGCCCTGATGTGTACCCACCGCACATACTCTCACAGGCTGTACTGGAATGCAGACGTAGCTGAGGAGCTTATGGACTAATGCTGCTGCAGGCCTCCACCTGCGTGACACGTAGACGCATCTAGCTGCAGGGAAACCGTTGGTGTACATTAATCTGATTAATGACTGGAGCTTATGAGGTCTGGACCTGCCTCTCTATCCGCCACGCCTCCTCCTCCTCATCCCTCCCTCAGCTGGTCTCTCCCCTCCTCCTCTTCCTCCCTCTTCCTCCTCTTTACTGGCCTGACCCATTTCTCCATAAACCAACAACCAGAATCCTCCTTCTGTCTCGCTATGACTCTCTTTGTCTCTCTGTGTGTGTGTGTCTCTCTCTCTCTCTCTCGGTCTCTCTTTGTCTCTGTCTCTCTCTCTGTCTGTCGCTCTCTCTCTCTGTGTTTCTCTCTCTCTCCTGCCATCACCCACCTCTTCATATACCTCCTTATATACACACACATATATATATATGTGTGTGTATATGTAAAAGTTATGGCTGGGTATCGGTGCTCGATATCTTAATAACCCAGTACCATGTTGTACTGAAACTTCTCCAGTTAAACGTTACCTGCAATCGCTCCTTTTTGAGCCCAGATCTAGATAAATGACTCATTGTATGGTTTTTGCTCGCAGTCGATCAGTTGAAGCGTTATTTGATTTAGTGTAACGTGTGATTGGCCCACCACCACAGCAGCTACAACCCATACAGCCACGACGGGTCAGAGTGCTAATAGTGCTAACAGTGCTAACAGTGCTAACAGTGCTAACCTGGGTGGGGAAGACCGGAGGGTGAGCGTTGCACTTCTGCAACAATGCGGTTCTCTACTGGTATCGGTATCACTTTAAGAGTACTGGTGTTGGTACTTAGCTTGGATCCAAAGCATTTAGAACCTGGAGACCCAGATTCATGGGAACAACGATAGCATCGAGTATTTGGAAGTCAACTTGTGCAGCTGCTTTTCGTTAATTTCGTGGCACTTTTTCTATCCACATTTTTCTCTCTATATATATCTCTACATTATATCTCACAATATAATGTTTATAATCCCGGTTTCAAAGCTCTGATTGGCTCAGTTGTTTTTTTCCAAACCCGTAGAAACAACCATCAGAGGTCAGAGGTCTGAAACCAGGCTAAAGGTTTGACACTCAAACAGTGAGACGGCCACAACTCGGCACAAAGGGAACTAAAGGTGTAGAATTCAAGTCATTTGATATCTGATGAATTCATTTGTCTTCAAACCAGCTCCACTCGTCCTTTAAGCTGTTGCTGAGTTACAGAACATGAGAAGATGCGTCGTGGTTGTGTCAGACCTCCTCCTCCTCCTCCTCCTCTTCACTGCCCCGCTGTGTCTCCGGAGCTCGTAAACACTTCTTCGCTCACCCTGAACTGAGTTTGTGTTCTCTTGCAGTTCCCTCGTCTCATCTTTTCTCCGTCTCAACCTTTCGCTCTTCTCTCATTCCTTCTCGTCTTTCAGCATTCCTTCCATCACTTTTGGCCTCTTTCAACGGTTCCTCCTGTTCTCTGTCGGTGAGGCCTGACGCTCTGCTGCCCAGTTTTTGGAATCAAGGACCAAAAAACCTGCAGCTTTCTGTCCACTTTCAGTCTGTAGTCGAGTTTATTCACCTCAAAGCAGTTGATTTAAACAAACTTCACTTGTGACAAATTTAGTGTATCGATAAATCCGTTGTGTTGAAGTAGCAGACAGATTTTTAACAGAGACGTTCATGGTTCACGGTTGATCAAAATGAACCGTGTGCAGGGACTTTCTGAGAGTTACGCAACAGGATTTATATCACTTTAGTTCTTTAGCTTAGCTTAGCATAAAGACTGGACACAGTACACAATATAACATTCACCTTCCAGCATGTTTAAAGTTCATTATTGACAAATGGCAAAGCATATAAAGTCCAAATATTTCGATTGTTTTTAGGATGAAAGAATCAAAGATAAGAAGCTTATTTTATTATTATCTCATCTGTGAGCTCTTAAGAAATGACGGCCTGTCAAAAACAGATGCATCATCTTCCAGATCGTCTCTCGTACCTGATAGTACGTCTCCTACCGACTCCACCGTGTGTGTGTGTGTGTGTGTGTGTGTGTGTGTGTGTGTGTGTGTGTGTGTGTGTGTGTGTGTGTGTGTGTGTGTGTGTGTGTGTGTGTGTGTGTGTGTGTTTAAACTGAGGGGATTGAACCCAAGTTCATGATCATTGATCGAGGAATCTAAACACACTTTCACCAGGAACAGTTTGCTCGCTGTGAGATTGTTTGGGAGGCTGCAGGCATGAAAACACCTTTAAACTTTAAACAATATATTTATTCACAGGAAGAAGCTTTAAAGTGCAGCTGATTGTTCTTTTAGCATATTAATACCTGCAAAACGAGCGACATTACCATCAGCCTCAGCTGTACTGTGTGTACTCTGCTCATTAGTAAACGTTAGAGCATCGGCACGTTAGCGTCGTCATCGTGAGCATGTTAGAAATACTCCGAATAGTGTTTGTCTTAAATAAAGCTGGAGGCCTCTGCACTTGTTCCACTGTGCTGTTTGACCGTGACGGTAGTTTGTCGTAGGAAATCACGGCCGGGTGCTGTTTTTTCTTTTTGAAGGGAACGAGCTCCATGAAGCACTTTGTGGTGAACAGCCGATTGTTATCGCTTTTATTTACTCTGTCCTCGTCTGCACACCTTCAGCAGGTATACCAATAATACCAGAGCAAGCTGCCAAACCTACTGGCTTTCAGTGAGCCGCACCCAGATGCACCCACTCACACACACACTCACACACTCCTGTCCTGTAGGATAAAGGAGCAGTAATTAGCGATCCATAGCGAAGTCAGTTTTCTCATTCTCACTCGTGTTCCAGCATGCTGGTGGCAGATATGATCGCTGCTGCCTTCTTACCACTCACCTATGACACACGCGCACGCACTCACACACACACACACACACACACACACACACACACACACGGCCTACCTCCACCTGTGCTGTAATGAGTCTACGTTGTGGAGAGAACATTAGAGCCCGGCTGTCTGAAGGGGATTAGCTGCAGCGTCTGAGACGTGGGATGTTGTGTTGCTGAACGTCAGTGTTTGGCTAATCTTGAATGCTACTTGTTTCCTCAGACACAACAAACACAACACGCACACACACCCACAGATACATATTCAACCTGATGTGGTGTTAGCATGAAGCACACATAAGTGCAGGTCGTTCTTCTGTGGTGGCAGCCTTACAGTTTGGGCTAGCTGTATTTAGACTCACTCCCACGTTGTTCCCTGCAGAGCTCACCAAGGCTACTAATCTAATTTAGCACCGGCGTGCTCCCAGTGCACGTCTACGTCCACGGCTGTTATTCTGGGAGCCAGCTAGTCATTCACAGTGAGAGGGAACATTGTGAAGCTCAGGGAGGAGAAACGCGTCACCGGGATCTTCCCACAGTCTGGTTGTTGGAGAGCAAAGTGCTTGACGGAGGAAGTCGTAGTATAGGTGTAGTCTACTTTACTAATAACTGTTCTTCAAGGCACACTTAGTATGTTTTTAAACATTTTAAATTACAGGGATGTTCACACAGTAGATAGTTTAGATGTCTGGAAACGTTAGATACCGATGTTTGGTCAGTGCGTCTAGTTTCAAATGACAATGTAAACATTTTTATTTCACATTAAGAATATAAATTTTGTTATTTTAGTTTTTTGTTGTTTTTGTTTTTATATTAAAATGTGTTGAAGGTGGACTACACATAAGTACTGATGATTAGTACTTGGTCCATTTATCACATGCTCAGGAGCTTTCATTCATATCACATGATCTTCTTCAGCAGATGGAGTTTTGCCCTACAATTGTTATTACATTGTCTTTATCATGAGCACTATTGTGAGAAAGCAGCAGTTGACAGAACGGGTTCCCTTCTTTAGTTTCAGTACTGAGTCACAGGAGTTTTCTTTGAAGCTTTGTGCGCGTTAGATTCTATTGTTTCTCCTTATTTATGCTTTTATTTTGTCTCTTTGTTATCGGTTGAGATAAATAGTGCGATTGTTCATCAGTGAAACCTGGAAGCAGCAGTACGTATTAAGTTGTATGATCTCTCTCTCTGCAGTATTTTCTGTAGCCGCCATCATTCCGTGCTGTAAGGCCGACCCCAAAATGTCTTCCAACGGAGACCTCAGTGACCTGGGGAGCTCTGACAGCTTCTGGGAGGTACAGTGGAAACACACACACACACACACACACACACACACACACTGGATGAAGCCATATGTTATATATTAGAGTTTTTATAGATGGAATTTTGGATATCTCTTTATATCACTCCATAAATCAGAAAACATCACCAACAGCTATAATAACAATCGATTTCCTCCATGTTTTTATTAATAGATGTATAAATGAGTGTGTGAGTGATGTGTGAACAAACCTCTCTGTGTGAACCTTCAGCACACAGAGAGGAATGAACGAGTGAAGTTTGGTGAATGTAAGAACTGCTGAAGTGGAGATTTATCATCAGAGTCTGAGAACAAACTCATTGAGAGGAAACGTCCTTTAAAGAGACGTTTAGTTACATTACAGACATTTAGAGACTCTACAGGTGAACACATGAACTCATAGATATCACCATGAAACTTCACTTCATTACTGATATTAAGAGGAGTATTTTATGTTTAAATATGCAAATGAGGCTTTATCTAATGATAACTTTTGGTGAATTTATGAGAAATCTACAGACACAAAATAGTGAAATAAACTCCTGAATGTTTCCTTTCCACTTGTCTGAAAGAAGACATGTGTAAAATAAATATATAATGTTTTTACATGTCTCGCTTTAAGGAGACACGTGAATTACTTAATGAAGCACTGGACTGGGAGCCTCTCATTCATACGCCCGCTCACACATCACTAGCAGCGAGCTACCGGGGACCCTAACCTGCTGACATGCTGTTTAGTGTGGGCGGGAGGAGCCCTGTGATTAGTGGACGCCCTGCTCCACCTGCTGAGCCACAGCGTTACAAAATCACTTAACGACTGAATTATTAAACCAGAGCAATGCAGTATTAAATAAAACTCTTAAACATATATTATAATGTTCTGGAAACTAGAGAATCCTCGTTTTGGGTTCTTGATGAGGCTGTCGGAGCAGCCGGATGTGGTGTTTAGATAGACACACACACACACACACACATAATGAGACCCTGCTGACTGACGGACGCTCCGTCTGGAAAAACTTCATACCTTCAACCTTTCACTCACTCTCCGTTCTGTCTGTCCTCTTTCACTCTTTTCATTTCGTCTCTATTTTAGTCTCCTGTGCATCATTGCTCGTCTACTAAACATCCTGCTGGAAAGGGGTTTTCGTGCACCGGTCTCAGTCTTATTTGTGTTTGACTGTGTCTGTTCTTTGTTCCTCTGCAGCCGGGAAACTACAGGAGGACGGTGAAGCGGATAGACGACGGTCACCGGCTGTGTAACGAGATGGTCAGCTGCTTCCAGGAGAGGGCGAAGATAGAGAAGAGTTACGCTCTGCAGCTGAGCGACTGGGCCAAGAGGTGGAGGGGCGTCGTGGAGAAAGGTGACCAGAAAGAACAGTTTTTAATGATTTACCTTTTGGTGTGTTTTGGTTCTCTACAGTTAAACTGCAACAAATTCATTTTAACGCAAGAAACATTTTTATGAAGCTCCACAGAAAGGACACCAGGTGGTTTGTTCCATCTGAGAAGCCATCATTAAAAAAGGAAGGAATAAATATATAGCAGGATGAACCATCTGTCAATCAAACTCCTACTGAAGCGAGTCGGGAGAAGAGCGAACACGTCTTTTCCGTGCTCTTCATTCAATGAAGATATAACTGATGCTATTGCAGCATCTACGCTAACCTCTTCAGGAGCCGCCATTAGAACGAACAGTCGCCTCTCCGTGTCACCACTGTGGAGGCTAAAATCTTCCCCACCGAGAGAAGGCCGGAGAGCACGCTCCACTGTTTTACAGTAGAGTTGCTTCTTAATAAATCTACCCTAAACTGGTTTACAATTAAAATGTATTTAATCCTACTGAAGCTAATACAATTACAGAATGAAGTACACTACTAACAGAATATATAATAATATGATCCGCGCGGAAAAGCTATTCACTCGCGACTCAGCCTGGAAACACAGATGTTTCCAGGCTGAGAGCCGAGAAGAAAGAGAGTGAATTCCTTTCCAGCACTTCCCCTTACAGTTTGAAATCCCCTCCCTTTTGGCCATCTTAATTCCTATTGGCTAATTTCGGTTGCCTCCTCCTGGCGTCAGGCTTCCGAAAACCCTCGCGCGGGCACAACCTGCAAATGTCTGTCTAGAAGTCTGACTTTCCCTTGGCTATTCTTCACAGTTTAATACATTCAATGACTGTCTTTTATGGCTTAACACTTCTATGATAAACATTCTATATAAAGATAAGGATTTGCAACTTTTGGCAAAGACTTCACAAGTTTCACAAACAGATATAAAGGTGCTACTAAGATACACTTCTAACTACAAATCACTTCTACAATTATGAATCTTCTAATTATGTATTCCAAAACACTTCTAATTATGATTTCTTAATTATGAATCATTAAACACTTCTATTATGATTTCTTAAAACACTTCTAAACCCAAATTTCCTACACCACACACACACACACACACACACACACACACCTAAACCACGCCAGTAGCTCCTCACAGGACGCTGATTGGTCCGGCTGCAATGCAAAGTAATGCTCAGCCAGCAACCAACAGAAAAAGACCTGTTGTGTTGGAACGAGGCGGCAACCTCCGGTTCTGAAAAGTGAAGCCGATGCTTCATGTGTTAAAGCTGCATTCTCTCTAGTGTCCACCAGGGGGCGACTCCTCTGGTTGTATAGAAGTCTATGAGAAAATGACTCTACTTCTCTCTTGATTTATTACCTCAGTAAACATTGTAAACATGAGTTTATGGTCTCAATCTCTAGTTTCAAGTCTTCTTCAATACAGCATGATGTTCATTTAGTACATTATGGTCCATTTAGAGTCAAACAGACCATAAAGCAGGGGATGCTTTAGGGGCGGGGCTTACTGTGATTGACAGGTCTCTACCAGAGACGTATACAGCGTCCCTACATCACTCCTCCTCAGTCCAAATATGGTCACTTCCTGTTCACCGGTTGCAATACGGGCCAAAACACTGGACTCAAGGCTTCAAAACGGCGGTCCACAAACCAAATGAGTGACGATGACTACGTCCACTTCTTATACACAGTCTATGGTTTGATCATACAAATGTTTCAGAGCTAATTGTATCTTGAAATATGGCAGAAGACTACCTAATGATTACCTTGTGTAAACATCATTCACTCAGTTCACAGCTTAATTGATTTACAGGAAGTGTATTTTAAAGCATTGGCTGAAAAACTCTTGATACCAAACCTGGATCAAAATAAATCTGTGAGTTACGATCTCGACTTTGGCCCAAAAACATACGCAAACAAATCAACCAGCTGGGACGATTTGATCTGTCCGTTAATGTGTCTCCTCTCGCCTCTCGTGTCCCTTCAGGTCCTCAGTACGGGACGCTGGAGAAAGCGTGGCACGCCTTTATGCAGGCGGCCGATCGGCTCAGCGAGCTGCATCTGGAGCTGCGTGAGCGGCTGGCGGGCGAGGACAGCGAGAAGCTGCGCAACTGGCAGAAGGACGCCTTCCACAAGCAGATGATGGGAGGCTTCAAGGAGACCAAGGACTCGGACGACGGCTTCCGCAAAGCACAGAAACCCTGGGTCCGCAAACTGAAAGAGGTGAGCGGCACGTCGGTGGAGCCGGAGTTATGGGTTTATGTATTCGTCACTTTATTGTCTGTGTCGACACGCCGATGTTACACTGCGGCGGCGGTTTTGCATTTTTAAGAACGATAATGAGGTGAATGTATTCGGAGAATATCAATGTGTGTGTGTGTGTGTGTGTGTGTGTGTGTGTGTGTGTGTGTGTGTGTGTGTGTGTGTGTGTGTGTGTGTGTGTGTGTGTGTGTGTGTGTGTGTGTGTGTGTGTGCGTGTGCGTGTGTGTGTGTGTCAAGGTGGAGGCCAGTAAGAAGAGCTACCATCAGACCAGGAAGGAGGAGTGGACGGCGGTTACCAGAGAAACGCACGCCAAGGCCGACCCGGCCAAGTCTCAGGAGGAAGTCCGCAAATTCACAACCCGGGCGGAGCGCTGCAGCGAGGAGGCCGAAAAAGTA
>NW_027466513.1:4417500-4432500 GCF_050575085.1 Anarhichas minor
AAAATGTGCAAAACAGACGATAGAAACAATGGAAATAATCAGCGGCACTAAAAACATCAGAATAAAACTTTTCATCCAAATAAAAGTACTAAAAGCAGAGAATATAAATACTCTGTTACACGTTAAAGTCCTGCACGCAGTGCTTCAGTAAAAGTACTAAAGTATTACCACCAAAGTATTTTAAAGTACTAAAAGTAATCATTATGCAGACTGGCTCTTTTCAGGATGTTATACTATGTAAGAAAATATTGAGATACTGTTTTATGTTTTGTGATACTGAATTCATTCTCAAAAAACGATATTATTTTTAATAAATAGTTTCCATGCAGTTTGCTTTATGTTGTTTAAACATTGATGTAGTGAATAATTTGACTTAATAACATAATAAGGTAAATGTAAAGACAGGAAGTAGCACTTTTAAACTACATATGGCCGTGTGTACTTGTTGTGAACTTGTTGTGTACTTTATACTGTGACTCTGAAAAGATGAATATAAAAGATATTTAGTTTATCCTTAAAGATATTTATCACAATTAAATGAGAGAATTAATTCCTTTCTATTAACTTTGCACATTTTTATGAATTCACAGCTTCAAAAACAAACATATTTACACATCCGAACAGAAGAAAGTTAATATTTAAGAGCCTGAAAATATGATTTTATTTTGTCTCTTTGTTCGCCTGTGATGCCTCGTCTTAACACCTTCACACACACACACACACACACACTCATGTCGAACACGTGGCTTCATGAGTGCTGATGATCAAATGCACCAAAGAGAATAAGTCTTCATACATAAGATATTAAACTCATGTATTTCTGTGACTTGGCTCATTATGGCAGAAATGGTCAAATGATTTCTAACTCTCTGCATGATGCGAGTGACCGATGTGTGAGCAGCTTCACGTCATCTGTCGTCTTTGGAAATAAAAGCAGAAAGTCAGAGGACTGATGCTTTTATTTTGATGGAGTGAGTTGCTGCTCTAGTTTCCTGTTTTAGTTTAAACACTTTATTAAATACTTCCTCCGCTGGATGTTTTAAACTAACGATCAATAAACATCCTCGTCTGTCTGTGAGTCAAGTAAAGTCTCTTTTATGTGAATAAAGACTTTACGCACAGTTATGAAGAAATACAATGTAAAACAATAAGACTTCAGTTTATTTGTTGTTTTGATGAATGGCTTTCATCAGCAAATGATGTGTACGATTGTTCTTCTTTGTGTGTTCTGATGCTTGGAGGATTATTATTGTTATTATTATTATTATATATTTAAAGCTGTGAGTTTTGTCAGGATCATCTTTCTAAGTGGTTGCTGTTGTAATACTCATTTTGGCCACAAGAGGCTGAAGCGCACCTCGACACCGTGTTCTGAGTAAGACTATAAGCATCGTGTTCTCTTCCATGTGAGTTTTGATTTACATAACTTGCTAACACACAATATGTTAATAACAATAGTATACGGTTAGAGTGCATGGAGAAGTTAAAACGTATAGTCTTAGTTAGAACATGGGAAAGTGGTGCACTTCAGCCTCTTGTGGCCAAAGTGAGTATTACAACAACAAACATTAAAAATGTTTCTGACAAAAGTTTTTTGTTTCATAGATTAAAAAAACGTTTGAGATACTTTGAAAGATTATCCTGACTAAACGTTGTATTCACCTGTTGAGATAATTGAGCACCAGAATATCTTTCTCACTGTCCTCACAGGGCTTCCGTAGTAATATGTAGACCAACGATGAGGCTAAAACACTTCCTTCAGGTCTGTGTGGAGACTCTCTTCTCAGCTGACGTCCTGGTTGAGTTTCACCAGGCGGCTCTGTGGAGCTGTAGTCCGTCCTCGTGAGTTTAGAGGGACACCGAGTTAATGGGACCTGATGGGACCGCAGAGGGAGGGACCTTAGTTTATAAAAGCTTACCCTGAACCAGGTCCAGATCACTGATGAACAGGGACAGATGGCATCCTCACACTTTCAGTGCGCAGTATCTAAATGCTTTGCTTGAACGTTTCTGACCACCGTCTTCCCTCCAGGCGAGGAGCTGCTGAAGATGAGTGAGGAGGACGAGCAGGGCTGGTGTAAAGGACAGCTGAGCGGCGGCCAGGTCGGCCTCTACCCCGCCAACTACGTCCAGGCCGCCGCCTCCTGATGGCCCGCCCCTCTCCGGTCACCCAGCCAACGGTACAACTACACTCGAGATGCCAGGACCAATGAGAAGCTGATGTGTAGACGGTGAAACCAGACGGTTTGTGCAACTGACTGTAAAACTCGTCACAGAGTTTGTTTTTCTTTTCTTTGAGCTGTGTTTTTGAAAATCAGCCTCAGACCGAGGTCGAAGTCCGGAGTCCTGCCGACACGAACAGACACTCAAACAACACAACACGGGACGTTGTGGATTTCGGCATCTTTTTCAGTTACTCGAGTCAGAAAATCCACATGTACACAAAGAGGACAAGACCTGGGTGAGGTCATCAACAGGGCTGACTGTGATTGGTTGAAACATCTGTCAATCAAACACATGCTTATTTTGAAAGAAATTGATGAATCTTGCAGAGTTGGATGAGAAGCTGGATACCACTTTCATATCTCACGTAAGACTAAAGCCAGCAGCCTGTTAGCTTAGCATAAAGACTGGAAGTTTAAAGACTTTCTTTTGGAATTAAAAGTCTTATTAATTTTTGTTAATTGAATGTTAAACGAGAAAACTCTTGCAGAAACTCTTGATTTGAATCACCGGTACAAAAGATTACTGTTTTAGAAAATATTTGGTTCCCTGATTTAAAAAGTCAAAGTTTCAAACTCCCAGGATGCATTTTGGCAAGAAACAACTAATTGAACCTTCTCTAAGCCCCGCCCCCAGCTGTCGGGAACCTGGTCGGAGCTGGCTGATGCTACGCTATGATTGGCCAGTCTGCGTTCGAGAGGCGGGACTTAGCGAATGCTCAGTTACACGGTCGTGTGTCTAAAATTGCAAAAACTCAACCGCAAAGTTAACCATTCGAGTTTATTGCTCATCTTTTGCAACTCGTGGGTCAACTTCTAGTCACGACCCAGTTACAAGCTTAACTACTTGTGTAACAATCCGTCGTCTGTTTCCGGTCCAAATGCTATGCTAAGCTAACCGGCTGCTCGCTGTAGTTTTCTCAACCCGTCGGCATAAAACTATATTTTTATTAAATAAAATTAACTTCTTGTGGGGAAAATATAATTTTAAAAGAAAATGTGGGACTTTTTTCAGTAGTTTTCAGTCTTTGACCTAGTGGCCGTTTGAGGAACTGCAGCTTGAGGCACCTCTTCATCTTCATCATCCTCTCCGCTCAGCTGCTTGAATCAAAAGAGACGAAACAAACCCGATGAACAGACTGTCGGTGCCTTAAGTGTCTGACCGAGGAGCCACCGCTCCCAGTAGAAACCAGTAGAATCTCCCGGTACCTGGACTTTAGAGTGTTCTAGCTTTTGATTGGCTCGTTCAGCTCGACGGCGGTTCGCTTCAGTTATTTTGTAGGTTTTTAGGCGCGACACTGAATTCACTTTCTTTCACTTTTAACGTGTTAGCTGTATGTTTATATGAAGTCAACTTTGATTATTGACCTGTAAACTGTCGCTACCGGTTCTTTTTTTTTTTAAAGAATAGCATTTTTATAGTCAAATCTTCTTACTTTCTAATTTATTCTCTTTAATTTAGCAAACTCTCTTCATTTCAGTAAAGCTGACTGTTTCGATTTTCTTGTTGCTAGTTTAGTTTTGCGATCACGAAGCACACGCACTTCAAACATCTGGAATAATAAGTGATAATATTCTGTCAGGTTTTGGGGTATTTTCTATGTGTAAGTTTGTGGTTTGTGTGTGAGGAGCCTCCTCTGTCCTGCTGATGTCAGCATCCCGACAGCTAACCCACCTAAGGGATCATTAAAACACTACAGAGCTGCTTCTTCATTCTTTCCTTTGCTTTAAGAAACTATAACGTGTACAGAACGTAAAGCGGGAAGCAACAATAAAGAGCTTTCTGCAGCTGGAGGTTTTTCTCTTTTTTTCTCTTTTGTCCTCGTACTGTCGTGACAGTATAACATATATATGATATAACATCCTGCAGAGTGTTCAGGTAAGCATGTGGTAGAGTTTAGAGCTGGGAGGAGATATTTTAGGCGCCTCTGGTTCTGGAGGTAAAAGTTGTTTTCTATTGTTTCCATTGATGATGTTACGGGACTCAAAGTTGGATATATATATATATATATATATATATATATATATATATATATATATATATATATATATATATATATATATATATATATATATATATATATATATATATACACACACACACACACACCCTGACATGTCCAACTGACACCTGGTGGTTCAAATAACAACAACATCACCTATTGTTAAATGTTCAGACCGTCTGAAAGTTCTTATTCTGTGACGGAGGAAGTACTCACAACTCTACTTGTGTAAAAGTAGTAATACTACTTAAAAGTCCTGCATTCAAATATTTACTTGACAGCAGACTCGGAGCATCAAAATGTACCAAAACTTCAACACATTGAGCAGAATGGATCATTTCATAATATTAGATTATAATTATTGATGCATAAATGAGTTCATTTTAATGTTGCTGCTGGTAAAAGTGGAGCAATTTATAACTATTCACTTTATCTGCTTATGGCTTTCTTTGTGATCAATAAAGTTTTATTTGAATCTATAATATGACATCGTAATGTATTTGTTGATTTTAATATTTATCAGAATCTGCAATGTAACTATTGAAAAGTACGACAATACAAAGGAGTAGAAGTGGAAAAAGTACCTCAATGTTGTACTTTAGTAAATGTACTTAGTTACTTTACATGACTGGTTGATGGATATTTAGTTTATAATAAAACAGTTTGATAAACCCTGACATCAGGAATATTAAAATAAAAACTGAGCTCGAGTCAAAGATACGAAAGTCAGCAGACGGTTTTATTAAATTGACAAATTTTTATCTGTACAGCAAAATCAAACTTCACAATGATAAATCTGTTACGTGGTCGTTTCCCGCGGCGTCATGTAGAAAGAAAAAGCACAGCGATAAAGTTTGTTCACGAGGAGACAACGGTGGTTATGAAGACGCTCAGAAACCCTCCAGAACGTTCTGCAGCTTCTGTAAATGAGCAGAAAACGTTGTGTTGATGCGGCTCACGCTACTCGTCTGTGTAAAATCGTTCACAAATATTAATATTAAAACAAAGCTGAGGTTACTTTTTAGAAATCTTTTTTTTTTTTTTCTTTACAAATGAACGAGATGAACGAGGCTCAGTGTGACGTCGGTCGAGTTAAAGTGCAAAATTAAATATTCATCAAGCAGAAAAACATACTAATAATGTTTGCATCTCTTTAGTTACAACTGAAGTCATTTACCTGCAAAAGAAAGAACACGGTCATGTCTAATAAAAATAAAAAGTCAAATACACAGATTGTTCCATCCGGCTTTGATTCATTTAAGTCAAACATTCTTTGTAACTTTTCTTTAATCTTACTTTTTGTTGCCTTTTTCTAAAATGCATCAAATAATAAAATAACGGTATTTAGATCACGATGAGGCGCTAACGATGTAACGTTTGTTTAATGTCACTTGGTTAAAGTCTCCCAGTACATCTGATATTAGACCGCTCAAGCTTCAGGTCGTAGGACGGCGGTCGAGACCGTTTACAGCAGCTTTAAATTTAGTTCTTGGACGCAGCACAACAAGCCGTTAGCTTAGCTTAGCTTAGCATAAATACTGGAAGCAAGGGGAAACAGCTAGCCTGGCTCTGTCCAAAGTTAAAAACGCTCCCGTCAACAGATCACTGACGAACATGTCATGTTTGTTTGATTTGTACATAAACAGGAGGGGCGGGGGGAAAAGAAATTGATGCAGCATAATATCTTAATATCTTGCGTAACAATATTGTATCGATACACGGACGCCAAGTATGGATCTCTTATTATATAAGTATTGCAAAAAACAATAACGTAGTGTTGGTCCGTCTGTCTGCTCGACTGACGAATAGCTGAAGTGAGCGGAAACTTTATTGTTTTAGATAAAACAGATGTTGACAAACTGAAAAAAAGGCCATAAATCGCAATATATTTTATCGCAATACTCAGCATTGCAACAAGATCGAACATTGACTAAAGTATTGAGATAACATCTTATTGTGGGGCCTCTGTTGACCCATGAAGACTTCAGGAAGTCACCACATCCGGCTGCTGGACAAACCAAACACCGACTCCACAGAAAGACTTTCATGTTTTTAGCGTCAACACACGGATGAAGTTTCAGTTGGCTGCAATCTGAAACTTCACCACTAGGAGGCGCTAAACCCCAAACACTAGACTTTAACATTTCGATTTGTGTACAGATCAAACTAATGAGATGCGGTGCGATAATTATAATAACTGATGTTTGTGAGTGAATGTTTTAGCTTTAGACAGAGCCAGGTGTTATGCTAAACTAGGCTATACCCCTTCAGGCTATTTTTAAGAGAGAAGGCTGTTATTTTTCATCTCTTTCTGTGTAAATTGGCACATTTCAAAAACTGAAATGTGCCAATTTCAGACAGTGTTTTGGCTCACGTTTGAAGTTTATCTACCGGTTGTGTACATGCAGGAGTGTAAATACACTTTAAACGTAGACAAACGCATTCCTTCTTTTCTTTTTGTCGAGGTAATACAACTTGGAACTGGGCCTGAAATCATCTCAACGTGTTGGCAGCTCAGTGCAGGTTTAATAGTCAGGTCTGACCTCTGACCTCTGAAAATAAAGGAGCTTAGTATGCAGAGAGAACCAGCAGTCTGTTCAGATATAAACTGCAGAAGATGAAGCCTCTCTGTGTGTTACGTGACAGATTATGTTCATTAAAGGCAACAGAGAACGGGGGGGCGACATGTTGAAAACGGAAGAATCCAGAAGAACGTGATCCGGTCCACGAGCGGCGAGGACTTCATGATGAAGGGTGAAGGAAAAGCAACGGGCTCGTCTCAAAGACTCAAAACCCAAACGTTTGAGTGTGATTTCAGGCGTCCGCTAGTCGCTCAGGAAGAAACGACTTCCTGTTGCTCTACATGCTCCAGTCTTCAGTTAAATATCAGGAAAGAATAAAAGCATCCGGGCTCCACGGGAAACAATCCTGCCCTCAGTCCCATCATGAGCAGCGCTTATTCAGCAACTTAAGAGATGCCGGACGACCTCGAAAAACATCCTCGGGGGGGAAAAAAGCAGATTTATTGTTGAGGGAAAATATGATCGTCAAGAAAAAAAATGATCCGTTTGATCCGGAGATGCCCAAATGACGATTTTTGTGATTTCATTTTTTTGCATTTGATGCAAATATTCAGCAGCAGCGAATAAACAAAGGAGCTCCAGATGTGGTCGCTGGCGTTGGCACTGTGCAGGACGGCTGGTCTACAGACCGGGCATCTGAGGAGGAAGAGGAGGAGGAGGAGGAGGAGGAGGAGGAGGAGGAGGAGGAAGGTGCGAGGAGTCAAGTCTTTCTTTTCTTACGTCGGAGCGCTCTCGTCCTCTACCGGTTCTTCAGTTCTCTCGTCACCTGCTTGGTGATGCGACCGCACAGCAGCCCCACCAGGAAGAGGACGCACACGCTCAGTGCGATCATGAGCAGGATGTAGTTCTTGGAGGGCGACGTCATCACCTGCACGGCCAGGTCTGAGAAGCCCTCTGCTGGCGCCACCTGCAGGACGGAGGGGGCGGGTTACGACTGTCATGAAAAACGCTTTGTCGAGTTTGGCATTACGGCCGTCGCCAACTTGTCTTTTTGCAACCAGTGAACAGGAAGTGACCATATATGGACTGAGGAGGAGTGACGTAGAGACGCCGTATACGTCTCTGGTAGAGACCTGTCAATCACTGTGTAGCCCCGCCCTAAAGCATCCCCTGCTTTATGGTCTGTTTGACTCTAAATGGACCATAATGTACTAAATGAACATCATGCTGTATTGAAGAAGACTTGAAACTAGAGATTGAGACCATAAACTCATGTTTACAATGTTTACTGAGGTAATAAATCAAGAGAGAAGTAGAGTCATTTTCTCATAGACTTCTATACAACCAGAGGAGTCGGCCCCTGGTGGACACTAGAGAGAATGCAGCTTTAACACATGAAGCATCGGTTTCAAATTTGGTGCCTCCAGATTTACATTTTTTAATAAACTAAGATAAATAAACTTTCTCCTCCTGGTGTCTCACCTTTGCAGCGTAGCTCCACATGTCGATGCGGTCCTGAAGTCTCTTCTTGCACTCCGGCTGCAGACGAACTCTCTTGTCCTGTAACGCCTCCATCAGACACGACATCTCTGGACGGAGAGAGGGAGCAATGAGTTCAAACACACACACACACACACACACACACACACACACAGATCTAAATGTGCTGTGTGAGAGCACCCACGTCGTCCTCTGCCGGGTGTGATGGCGGCACAGTGGTGTTTGAGGTCCAGAGCGCATGCCGTGTGGAGGACCGGGTCCACGAAGATGTCCGCCTTACTCTCCTTCAGCATGTTCAGGACTTCCTGCAACAAAGACGGGAGGAAGACGGCTCAGTTTTCTGGAACCAAAATGTTTAAAAGAGAAAGTATAGTCATCCATCTTTACAAGCTTGTTTTCTAAAGCAAACCACTGTCTTGTTGGTTAATTAATGCATTTATCCTACAGTCTACGGACACCTGAACACACCACCAGGAGGAGGAGTTTTATTATTATAATGAAAAATCAACAAACTCTAAAGATTACATGTTAACTCACTGAACTAGTTGTTCATAGGAGTCCTTTCATTGTGAACTATCTACTGTCTCATGAATATCCAGATCAAATGATCATCGATACTTCTGGGACTAATAATCCTAAATGAGTTCACCGGACACAACGATGGATCATATTTTGACCTTTTTACAGGCTTCATGTTTGATCTTCAGCAGGTTGACTTTCAGACACTCCTCAACCTGACCGGTCTGCTCCTGAGCTGCTGCCTCCTCCGCACACAACCTGGAGATCTGCAGGAGGAGACGAGGAGGAGGGAGGAGAGGGGAGAGGGGAGAGGAAACGGGTGAGGAGAGAGGAAACGGGTAGGGAGAGGAGAGGAGGAGAAAGGAAAAGGTGAGGAGATGAGGAGAAGAAACAAGTGAGGAGAGAGGAAATAGGTGAGGAGAGGAGATGAAACAGGAGAGGAGAGGAAAAAAGAAACAGGATAGGAAAAGAGAGGAAAGAGGAAATGGGTGAAGAAACGAGAAGAAACAAGAGAATGGAGGGAATGAGAGAGAAGAGGAGGAGAGGAAACGAGAGAAATAAATCCACAATAAATCATAAGTTTATTAAAAGGTAAAGTCTGCAGAAAATGAATGTAAGTCAATGTAATGTCCTCTAAAGTGATGGAAACGTGTGTGTGTGTGTGTGTGTGTGTGTGTGTGTGTGTGTGTGTACCTCATCTGTGCAGTGCATCTGCAGCTGTGGGTCGAGTCTGTAGTCGAGCGCTGACTCGTGGAGAATCACTCTGATCTGGTCTTCACAGTCTGGAGACAACCTCTGAACCAAACACACCATTTAAGAAAACACATTCAGTTTAGTGCGTTGTATTGTGTCTCACTGTTACTATCTTATATCACAGAGGACCCTGATGGAGGACCCTGATGGAGGACCCTGATGGAGGACCTGGACTCACCTGGTCGGCATATTTGAGTTTGAGGCAGCCGATGACCTCACCCTCCAGCTCATTGTCATCGCTCGCTTTGTTCAGGATCGGCTGGCAGAACTTTGGGATGTCAGCTCGACAAGCTTTCCTCAACCCCGGGTTCAACCTGTAGTCTGGAGGAGGAAGGAAGGAAGAGGAGGAGGAGGAGGATGAGGAAGAGGAAGAGGTGAGTCTGGGAGGTTTCCCGTCTCCCTCCCTCTCCTTTCCTGCCTCCTTGTGAACTGACCTGTGTTCTGTGTGATCTGTCTCTTGGTGATCATCTGTTTACATTTGGGATCCATCAGCTCGCTGTTCTTGTTCTGCTTCAGACAATGGAGAACGTTCCGGGCGTCGGCGTCGGTGCAGAACCGCTGCAGGAGAGACGAGCGTTCCATCAACCGGTCAGACCTCAAGGCTTCACGGATCATTTTAATGGTTTTATTACAAACCAGCACTTTATTTAGATCATCTATCAAACTGTGTCTTTATCTATCGTCACTCAGATACTGCTCAGCTGACTGACTTAACTTTCTATTGTCTGATACTTTATACTTGTACTCCGCTACATTTATTTGACAGCTGTAGTTACTTTTCTGAGATTTATATTGTAAATGAAAAACATGTGATGAGTTTATAAACTACAGCACGTTGTTAAAGATTGAACTTTTGTGATTTTGTAAGACATTTAATTAGGAGCTCGTGTTGAACTCGGATCTTATTTCAGACATCGAACCAAAATCACTTTGAGACGAGAGAACCGAGGTACGAAGACTCACTTCCTGGTTTTAGGTCTCACTTCCTGCAGCACTGAGGAACGTAATGCTGACACTTCTGTTCTGTTCTTTTTACTTTAACTTGTGACGTAGTATTCTGACATGGCTGTTTTGGTACTTTTACTTCAGTAAAGGATCTGAATACTTAAAGGAAGTCGGTCTGTAACCTGTGACGGATGTTTCCAACAGAGAGTTCAGGTAACACATTTACATGTTATCTAACCTGAGGGTTTGTTTCTCTCCCGGTTGGACTTCTGTAGAACAATTTCTCTGTGTCTCACATCGTAGTGACTCTCTTTGTGATTATTAAACTATAAAATCTTTTAAACACATTAAACCAAAACAAAAACATGTTTTACGATGCATTTTATGTTGCACAAAATGAATTATTGGAAATTTAAATTCCATAATGTTCTCTTGGTATTAGAAGTAAAAATCCTTATCTCCCTCCCTCCCCCCCCCTCCCTCCTCCCACCTTGATCATCTGCTTGCAGACTCTCATCAGCTGGTAGTCGAGCTCGGGGTCGGTCATCTCGACCTCCTGCAGCCTGAAGATCCGCTGGTGGCAGCGCTGACTGAGCTGCTTCTTCTGCTCCTTCAGACACTCGATCATCTGAGGAGGAGGAGGAAGAAGAGGAAGAAGAGGAAGAGGAGGAGGAGGAGTTTAACACCACAAACATGAACAGAATGCTTTTTCTTTTTCTTTTCCCAGACGCTCCTCACCTGAGCGTTACCGAAGGCCACGTTGGGACACAGACGGCTGATGTCGGACTTACACGGATCGTACAACTCTGGTTCCAAACGAATGTCCTCCGACTGAGAAGGAAGGAGAGTCACGCTGTCACACTGTAAGGTCTATCTTACAAACGTGTGTGTGTGTGTGTGTGTGTGTGTGTGTGTGTGTGTGTGTGTGTGTGTGTGTGGTACCATCTCCAGCTCCTCCACTCGCAGCTGTTTACGACACTTCAGTGAGACCCGCTGCTCCCGGGCCTCCTGCAGCGTGTCGTTCTTCACCGTGGTGCTGAGGCAGATCACCACGTCCACCCTGCGGCGTAAAGGTCAAGTGTCAACTTTAAGTTTCCAGTTTTCTGGATGTTTCCATGGAAATCAAACTCACTTTTTCTTGATGTTTGGACACAAGCGGAGAACGTCCTCCTTACAGGCCATCTTGAACTTATAGGAGAACCGGAAATCCTTCATCTGGACCTGAAAGTTGAGCATTTACTGTCATCGGTCATATCGAACAGCAACAACCACAGCGAGACAGGCTCATCACCGGTGTCCTCCATTGTCTCTCTGTTGTCCTGCTGGACG
Source organism: Anarhichas minor (assembly GCF_050575085.1). Taxonomy (NCBI): domain Eukaryota; kingdom Metazoa; phylum Chordata; class Actinopteri; order Perciformes; family Anarhichadidae; genus Anarhichas; species Anarhichas minor. The sequence continues at coordinate 4,429,294 of NW_027466513.1, forward strand.
TTGTAACCACTAAATGTCCCGAGGGACCCGTTAAAGCGTCACAGTCTTCTAGAAACCAGCAGAGCAACACGGTGTTTACGTGAAGGAGCAGCTGCTTCAGACGCCAGCGTTCACTAACTCCTGCTGGATCAACTGTTCACGTAAGAAATATCTGAAACGGATTCTAACTATAAATTTAAAGAACAATCATCAAACTCACCCCTACTAAAGCTGTAAAGGCCCTTACATTTATATTAATATAACATATGGAGCAGGCACAACACTACGTTGATCAAATATGTCAAATACACACATTTAAGTGAAACTATAAAATAATACTAATAGTTGAACAAAGAGGAGGAAGAAGAGACTGACCAGCTGGAAGTGTGTAACGCCGACTGAACACTTGTCGTTCATCTCCTTCTGGTGTTTATTCTGAACCAAACACTCCATCAGGTCACCGGTATCGATCTGGATATCAGCCACATCCTACACACACACAGACACACACACAGACACGCACACACACACACACACAGACACACACACACACACACAGACACACACACAGACACACACACACACACACACACACACACACACAGACACACACACACAGACACACACAGACACAGACACACACACACACACACACACACAGACACAGACACACACACACACACACACACACAGACACACACACACACACAGAGACACACACACAGACACACACACAGACACACACAGAGACACGCACACACACACACACAGATATGCACACACACACACGCACACACACACACACACACACAGACACACACACACAGACACGCACACACACAGACACACACAGACACGCACACGCACACAGACACACACACACAGACACACACACACACAGACACACACACAGACACGCACACACACACACACAGACACACACACACACAGACACACACACAGACACGCACACACACACACACAGACACACACAGACACACACACACAGACACACACACACAGACACACACACACACACACACAGACACACACACACAGACACACACACACAGACACACAGACTCTTGTTATTTCTGGGTATTTCCTGTTTCTCTTCTCTTTCTATGATTATTGTATTGTTACCAGAATACAAAGGCTTTAGGATTCATTGCTGCTGTATTTCCTGCATCAGACGACCAGCTGTTTGTCTCTTCTGTTGTTATTTCGTCTCTATGAAGGTGCATGTACTCACGTGGCAGTAAGCCTGAGAGACGGGCTCGCAGGCTCGGATGAGCAGAGCGTCGATCTGGACGTCCTGCAGTGAACGGAGAGGAACAGGAAGCTCAACATGTGCCGGTGAGACAAAGAAACACACCTGATCTCCACAATGTCGCTTAGTGCTAATGACCTCAGACTCCAGCTCGGTCAGGTTGCCCACGACCTCCCTGCAGGCAGAGACCAGGTCCTCCAAGTGATCCTGCAGACACTCCAGCTCCTGAACACACACACACACACACACACACACACACACACACACACACACACACACACACACACACACACACACACACACACACATGGTCAGTAATATCTAGATGATACATATTTAAACTGTTACAACATGCAAAAACCTTCCTGTAAAGATCTTTAAATTGTTTCAATGTTTGTTTTCTTAAAGGTTCCTGATGAGTTTTCACTGTAAACAAACGTTAGCTCCACAGGTTTCTACATAGAGACGTAACGTTTTATGAACATACTGTATGTATCTCCTCCTCCGAAAACGTGCAGAAACTAGAGACAATCAACCGCAAAGTCAACTGATCGAAGGGTCAGTTAACTTCCATGAAGTGAGAACACTCTGTGAAAGGGTTAAAGTTTAAAAGACGAAGACAAGAAGACCTCCCAGACTGGACAACATCGTGGTAGAGACCTGTCAATCACTGTGTAGCCCCGCCCCTAAAGCATCCCCTGCTTTATGGTCTGTCTGACTCTAAATGGACCATAATGTACTAAATGAACATCATGCTGTATTGAAGAAGACTTGAAACTAGAGATTGAGACCATAAACTCATGTTTACAATGTTTACTGAGGTAATAAATCAAGAGAGAAGTAGAGTCATTTTCTCATAGACTTCTATACAACCAGAGGAGTCGCCCCCTGGTGGACACTAGAGAGAATGCAGCTTTAACACATGAAGCTTTGGCTTCACTCTTCTTACTCAGAGGTTTGCTTCCTGGTTGTATCAGATACCATTAGTAGCAGCAGCAGTACGCGTTTGTCTCACCTGTCCAGCGTCCGTCTTCTCGCTGCACCACTTGCCGAGGTCGGTCATGCAGCGTTTCTGCAGCTCAGGGTCCAACTTCACATCCAGCGCCCTCTGGTGGAGAATCCTCTGAACCTCCACCTTACAGTCCCGAGATAACTGCGAACACACACACATACACATAGAACATATACATATAAGCTGATGACAAAACTCTTATCGGCCGACATACATTTCTTTACTAATATATATCTATGATAAACTAATATTAGCTGATGACGTTGGCTCTAGTTTGACTCACTGACGTCTCACATTACTCCACTCCTAATGTTCAGAGTTACTGTGATTAATTACCAGTTTCTCACTTGTAAATCGTATTATTTCAACATCCAAGTCATACTGTAGTGACGACAGGGAAACTATTTTCATTATCACTCTATTGTTTAAATAAGTTTTAAATAAGTAAGTAAGTAAATACATTTTTTTTTTACTGTTATTGTTTCTTCTTTTTCTTCTGTTGTAACTTTTGATCAATCTCTGGCACAACAATTTCCTTTGTGATTATTAAAGTTATCTCTATTCATTTATTTATCCATTTATTTATCTATTTACCAGGGAAAGTGCACATTTATCAATATTTCAAGTCAGCTAGAGAGCTAATCTGCGCCTGCAGTCCGTGAGCAGGTCACACATAACCTCAAATCATCTGTGTGGTGACGTTGTGATTGTGAGCAGAGCACCAAAGAACAGAAAATAATGAAGCCCGCTTGTAGTTCAGTAAAGAATTACTTCGGTCGATCGTCTACTGAATTTCCACCTAAATTAAATTGATGATTGTAGTCGCTGTTTTTCACACAATCAGCCTCGGCCAATCAGAGACCGGCAGATCAAACCGACAGCATCAATCGAACCCTTCACCCGGATCAATACGACCGAGCACCTACCTGCTCGCCTGAGTTCACCT
>NW_027466513.1:4435000-4455000 GCF_050575085.1 Anarhichas minor
GCGGTGCGGTCGCCGCGTCCGATCCTCATCAGGCAGTGCAGCGTGCGTCCTTTGCGGTGCAGACCGGAGCAGTGGGCCTCGATCTCCGTCCGGCAGTGCAGCACGATCTCCGGACTCAGAGAGAAATCCTCCATCAGCATCCGCCGGTAGTCCAGCATCTCGCCCTGACACTCGCCGCTGACCGGACGACCTGCGCGAGATCAAACTATTACGGACACATTTCAAACCCTATTTACCAGGTATTTACTTTTTATTAACATTATAATAACAAACAATATCTTCTTCTTACTTAAAGCTGCATTCATTTACGTTTTCGGAGGCCGCAGGGCATCGTGTTAACAAACGCAACACTGACATGTAATCTAAGTATAAAGCAAGGTCTCTCTCTCTCTCTCTCTGTCTCTGTCTCTCTCTCTTTCTTTCTTTTTAAGGAAACAGAGGTGTAAATCCCGCCTCCTCCCCCATCTCACCGCGGTGCACTGCAGCCTCCAGGCACAGCAGCAGGTACGACAGCCGGGCCTCGCGGGCCCTCGGCAGGTTGGTGTCCAGGCTGCAGCGCTGCTTCCTCAGGTCCATCTTACAGGCTTTGGCCAGAGAGTAACTGACTTTATAGTCCTGAGAGATCAGCTTCTGACGGGTGGTCAGAGCGTCGCGGCACTGCGCAGGAAGAGGAGGGGGGAGTGTTAGAGACCGAAAAATGAGCTCGCCCATGATCCCAAAACACAAACCGATGGTTGGTCGTACCTTTTCTGACATGGCCTCCTCGAACTTGTGGTTGAACAGACACTTGTAGACTTTCCCTTCTCCTGCCTGAGTCTGTGGAGAGGAGCAACAAAAGATATCACGACATATATCATTGTTTGTTAGTAAACATGTTGTCATGGAATATGGTGGAAGGTTTTTCCAACTGGCCAAGGATGTAGAAACTTTTGACAGGTTTTCTTAAAAGGGAAAGTTCACCAACTTTTATGTGTATCAGTCCAATCAGTGTTGATGTTAAATGTAGTCAATGAGGAGGAGTGATGTAGAGACCTGTCAATCATTGTGTAGCCCCGCCCTAAAGCATCCCCTGCTTTATGGTCTGTTTGACTCTAAATGGACCATAATCTACTAAATGAACATCATGCTGTATTGAAGAAGACTTGAAACTAGAGATTGAGACCATAAACTCATGTTTACAATGTTTACTGAGGTAATAAATCAAGAGAGAAGTAGAGTCATTTTCTCATAGACTTCTATACAACCAGAGGAGTCGCCCCCTGGTGGACACTAGAGAGAATGCAGCTTTAACACATGAAGCATCGGATTCACTTTTCAGAACCGGAGGTTTGCATTAGTGTTTTGGTGCATAACAATTAACATAGTAAGAGAACATAAAAAGCAAGAACTGTAACAGGGAAGAAATATCATAAAAATACTTTAAAAATATGTATACTCGTGCCTTTTCTAACAGCCAGAAGTTAGCGTGAATGGTTTGATTGAATGCTGATGAAACTGAATTTGATACCCAATAATGTATCATTTCAAATTGATCTGAATGTAGAAACCATTGTTTGTAGTCTTTATATATTCAATATATTTTAAAAAGTCTTCCTCACGTTCTGACAGAATCTCTCGCGGTCGTCTCTGCAGGAGAAGTAAAGATGTCGGTCGAGGTGAAAGTCGTCCGACGACAGCTCCGCCACCCGCAGGATCGCCCTCTGACACTCCTCTCTGATTGGACGAACGTGATCCTGCTGCTCCGCCTCCCTCACCAGCGCCTTCTCCAGACAGGCGATGACCTCACCCTGGGAGTGGATGTCCTGACGAGAACACGAGGAAGAGCGAGTTAGAGAGAACGAGAACGCAAAACCACAACCAAAGAGAACAATTAAGAATTTTAGGGATCTAAAAAAACAAACGACCATTCAAAGACATCACATTGATCAAATTCATGATCTTCATCTGTAACTGTGCAGAACTACTGGTTTTAAACACAATGATTAGACATGGGAAAATTATGTTTCGGTGCTCCCGCTCCTTATGCTAAGCTAAGCTATGCTAAACTATGCTAAGCTATGCTAAGCTATGGTAAGTGGTTGAAAGCTGTTCAGTTACTAGCTTTTCCAAGTTTCAAAGAGTGATCTTTCATGCACAGAACCAGTAGAACCAAACTCCACTTTGATCGCATAATCAGCACTTTCTTCTTCGTAGTTTTACACACACACACACACACACACACACACACACACACACACACACACACTCACTCACCTTGTGTCCCACGTTGATGCTGCCGCAGTGCAGGCTGTTGATGTCCTCTTTACATTTGTCCATGAAGCCACAGATGAGTCTGTAGTCGCTGAAGACGATGCTGGTCATCTTGGTGATGTACTGGTTACACTGGTACTCGCTGACGTTGCCGCGGTGATCCACCAGGCAGGACACCAGGTAGCCCCTCCCCCGCTCCTCCTCGTTACACTCCTTTATCTGGAGGTATGTGAAAGTGTTTAACTTCCTCTAACGGACGCTCATTTGTCTGTGTGATGATTTTGAAAATAGTTTTTACGAAGGAGATGTGTTTAATAGTTTAAATAGGTTTTGCTGTAATAACTCAATAACTCCGTTAAACTTGAACCCGAGCCTCGTCTGCGCTGCACACTGACCTCAGCGATGGTGCTCTTGCAGACCTCTGTGGCCACCGACTCAAACTTTGGATCTGTGGTCAGATTGAGTTTATAGTTCCACAGCAGCTGAGAGAGAGGAAGAGAAAACATCACAGTTCATACCGTAGAGACGTCTGCATGTCTGTCCAACTGTTCACCTCATCCACTTCACACTCTTAAGATCTACGGAAGATAATTATTAGTAGTTTGTTATAAAATCACTGTTTGAGACGGGACCACTATTAACTGTTACACCGCAGAACGGCATGCTGGTTACAGCTCCCTCTCCGTTGCTCGCTGCAGTCATAGAGTGTTTATAAGAAGTGGACGTCGTCATCGTGACGTCACTCATTGGTTTGTGGACTGATTTTGAAGACTCGAGTTTGGCGACTTCGCCGTCGCCATCTTGGCTTTTTGCAACCAGTGAACAGGAAGTGACCATATCTGGACAGAGGAGGAGTGACGTAGAGACGCCGTATACGTTTCTGGTAGAGACCTGTCAATCACCGTGTAGCCCCGCCCTAAAGCATCCCCTGCTTTATGGTCTGTTTGACTCTAAATGGACCATAATGTACTAAATGAACATCATGCTGTATTGAAGAAGACTTGAAACTAGAGATTGAGACCATAAACTCATGTTTACAATGTTTACTGAGGTAATAAATCAAGAGAGAAGTAGAGTCATTTTCTCATAGACTTCTATACAACCAGAGGAGTCGCCCCCTGGTGGACACTAGAGAGAATGCGGGTATAAGACATGAAGCATCGGATTCACTTTTCAGAACCGGAGGTTGTCGCCTGGCTCAACAGTACATTTAAAAACAGATGAACAAAGACAGACCGGAGATGTTTTATCATAACAATCGCAAACATTTCAAGCGTCAGCAATGTAGCTTTCATAATTAACGCGTTTGTTCCACTAAATAGCCTGGTCCCAAACAGCTAGCTGTTAGCTAATGACGCGTACCCTCTAGCATTGCTAAGGGATGCAACGACGTCGTGGCAGGTGTATTCCTCCCTGTTCCCAACAGGAATGTTCTGAACGGGTGGTGCACTAGTGTCTAAATAAATAGATAAAATAAATAAGTGACAAAAAAATGGTATTGAATTGCATTATGACAAATGACGAATTCCTGGAGTTTGACCCACACTAGTGACTAACAGTCAGCATATGTCGGCCTCTGCTGCTTACATTTAGACAATTCCTTTTTTAAATCTGTCTCTTGCAAGTCCCACAACTATAAACACAACGCTTTGTAGCTGGAGAGCCTCTTTAGCTCAGTGCTGACCGTGCAGATCGGCTCACAGCGTCCCTAAAACTAACGACAGTCGTTTGCATCGCTGCAATTCTGTGAAGACGTTTCCAAATGTCTCTCTAGTCTTCAGATTCTCTTCTCTCTTTCTGTCCTTTTGTATTGTTGCGTTTATTGTTTTCCTGGCAGCGATTCACCAGCTGCAACCGATAACAGCTGCAGACAGTCAGACCGCCCAGAAAATAACTGTGTGTGTGTGTGTGTGTGACATGTAAATTGCAGCCGGTGCTGTAATAAAGACGGTCCAAGTGGTCCATTAACCTTGTGGCGTTTCATAAACCTGTCTGCTGTTAACTGCAGTGAACTCTGAACTCTGAAGGTTTATCATCCAGAGAAACGAGCTTCAGGAACGTTGGAGGAACGTTTGTGAAGCTCGTCAGTTGTGATTTACTGAAGATTCTTCTTCTGTAGCAAAACTACAGAGTCAAAGTACTCTGTTACAAGTACAAGTCCTGCATTCACAATGTGGCTTAAAGTGACTCTGAGGAACTTTGATCTGGTCCTGAACCAGTCTCAGTGTAGTCCTGATCCTCTATCAGACCTCCATCAGTGGAGAGACCATCAGAGAGAAGATGGTCTGTTTCTATAGAGTTATTCTTAATGCTCGTCATCGGAGCCACCGGGTCGGATTCTGGTGAAACCAAATGAACTCATGCAGGTTCACCAGAACCTCCTTCAGCTCAGACTCCAGCAGAGACCGGTCCACCGTGGACAGACCCAGATCCTCCAGCAGAGACCGATCCACCGTGGACAGACCCAGATCCTCAAGCAGAGACCGGTCCACCGTGGACAGACCCAGATCTGGCTTCTTCTTACAGTAACGTCAACTACAAAATACTAAAGTCAAGTACAAGTACCTCAAAATTGTACTTACGTAAAGTACTTGAGTAAATGTACTTAGTTATATTCCACCACTGCAATCAAACGTGCAAACGTGTACAAACAGATTCTCTTTCTCTCCTTTGAATCATCTAAAGAATAACTAAATGTTTCGGAGGACGATACTTACGTGGTTACAGTCAGGAGAGATCTCAGATTCCTGCAGAGACGAGAGAGAAAGAGGTCAACGGTCACACTCGGGTCAAGGATGTAATGCTAGAAAATAGGAAAAAAACGCGGGGGGATGGGGGATGGGGCGGGGGGACACATTTGCAAGGCACCGTATGTGTGTGCCACACATGTGACACATTAAAGAGAGACACACAAACACTTAACATATGGTCCTCCCACACAGGACAACAGCCCTTCGTATATCACATATGAACAAAGCAGCAGCAGCTCTTCAGACTCCCACAACATCCTCGACTATCAGAGGAAAACGCAGCAGAGAAGCTTCTCTTACAGCTTCACGCCACTTTGCAGTAAAACATAAATAAAAAAGACATGAAAGCTCGGCCCACGGGGACAGAGACAAACAGAGACACTGGTTTTATAAACCGTCGTTTCCACTCAAAGTTTCAGAGGCAGAGGAACAAATGTAATGAGGAAACGGACCCTCAGCGGCCTCCAGGATTAGAATTACCAAATTAGTGAAACTATCAGTTATTGATTAACGAAGGCGCTGTTCCATCCACATCAAAAGGCTTCTGAAAGGAGATTAATGGAGAGGACGGATCAAAGCGGTAACAGAGGCTAATTGTGTCTGGGTAATGGGTGGGAGTAACGTGACAAAATATCACAGAGAAGCTAATGTGATACGCTGAGAAGTCGGCAGTGTGAGACCAAACCTCTGCACGTTTAAGCCAACAAAAGCTGTATTGTAGATTTACTCTGGCCGTCTCGCCGGTTGAACAAAATGTCTTTGTGGTCCGCGGCACCAGAACCGTACCAGCTTTCTTTCATCTGGGAATACAAGTGACTTTATAAATGACTATATGTAAAGTGAAAATGAGCTACTGTCATCCATCTTTAGCCCCTTTTTAGCTCATCGGTTGGGTTATTTTACGGCACATTTGCTGGTTTGTTTCAGTCTCAGCGCTCTTATAAACCAACGGAACGCTTCCTGCTGCAGCAGACAGCAGACAGACACAGTTAAGAGACCAGCTGGTGAACAAAGTGGAGCATTTAGCAGCCAAAGAGACTCAAGAGTTGGTGGAGAACAAACAAAGAGCTAACCAGACAGGTGCACTTCCGCCAGGTGTGTCTGCAGCTACCACTGCAGTATTTGATTGAAAGAATACAGCCCACACGTCTACCCACGTCTAGACACCAGTGGGCTGTAAGGCGTCATAACACACACTTTATTCAAAATCAAGAACAAAGCAGTGACGTATGCAGGCAATCGGCTCGAAGACGTCGTATAAGACTCAAGTGGTTGCGTTAGATTTTCTTTTGTAGTGAATCAACGGATCATAAAACTCACGGTTTCGGATCGGATCACGGATCGTGATTAGTGATCCATATTTGCAGATACAGATTCCTTTTGTTGTTTCATTATAGCAGCTGGTCTACAAAGCTGCAGAGTATTTATTTATTTTTTGGACACTACCGGCCGGGGGTCGGTTCAGAGTGGTGAGTGAGCAGTCAGCAGGCAGTCAATGGTAGTATAAAAACCAGAAAATAAAAGGTGTTTAAAGAAAGTGTGAGTTCTTGAGCGTGCAGCCATAACTGGACAGTTTGCTGCAGCACAATGAGCGGTTAGCCGTGGACGGACACAGAGGTGCACAGTCACTCACGCACACATGTAGCCGATAGCAGAATCCTCCCGGTGGAGATAATAATAATGTAACCGTAACGGTTTGCATGGTGCCGTTTTGGTAAAATAACACTGTACTGAAATTAATAAAAGGCCGAAGACTGATAATTATTACCAAAGGAAAAAGTATTATTAGAACAAAAGATTCGGCTTTAAAACATTATTTTTTTATTTGTTGACAAATTCATAAACTAATACATTTCCTCTTTCTCGTTTTCATGTGTCATTTACTTATCGTATATTTGTTCTTATTTCTGTCTTTGTGCCGCTGTCTCGTCTCATCTTACATCAGTGTGATGTCCATGATGTCACAGGCCTGTTGGCGCTGAGGCAAAGTGACTTCCTGTCCAGCAGTTCGTTTATAACCATCCTCAGGGCACAAACCAGCACAAATAAATACTCTGAAACCGAACGCTGCTTTACTGCCAGTTAGCTGCCGCTGGGCTGTGTGTGTGTGTGTGTGTGTGTGTGTGTGTGTGTGTGTGTGTGTGTGTGTGTGTGTGTGTGTGTCTTTCCCTGGAGAAGAGGCAGATTTATAAGAGCCATTTACCTCTTCAGGAGGCCACAGCTGTTCATAGAGTTGAAGCGATGTAATTATCTCAGTAAAGAGGGCATCGCTCAAAGGCCGCTGGAGGAGTGTGTGTGTGTGTGTGTGTGTGTGTGTGTGTGTGTGGGTGTGTGTGTGGGTGTTTGACGTCAGCATGGTGGATGTTTTTTCACAGACATCCGTTCGGTGTGTTTACGTCGGTAACACTTACACTTACGCATTCATAAGCAGTGAATTAAATCAGATTGAAGTGATGGTTCGAAGGGAAATGAATTTAAACATAAATTCAAATAGATTATCTTTCAATTAAAATATTTCAATGTTTCAGATTTTGTGGCGTCTAAGACCGCGTTTAACAACAGCAGAACGACGTCACAACATCCACTCTGACACAACTGGTGAGTTATCCAAGTCTCATGTATCCAGTCGAATGTTCACCACTTCACTTAAGTTAGGTTTAGTAAAAAATCGTTAAATACTTAGTTAGGTTTAGTAAAAGATCGTTAAATACTTAGTTAGGTTTGAGAAAAGATCGTTAAATACTTAGTTAGGTTTAATAAAATATCATTAAATACTTAGTTAGGTTTAATAAAAGATCATTAAATACTTAGTTAGGTTTAATAAAAGATCATTAAATACTTAGTTAGGTTTCATAAAAGATCGTTAAATACTTAGTTAGGTTTAATAAAAGATCGTTAAATACTTAGTTAGGTTTAATAAAAGATCGTTAAATACTTAGTTAGGTTTAGGCAACAGAATTACTTTGGTTTAGTAAAGATCGTAAAATGGTTTGCGTTAAAATAAAAAGTGGCGTTACTTAGGTACGGAGGTTACATGACAAACGAATCAACGTTTTACTCGTTTCACACAGCAGTCTTCTGGCTGAAAGAGCATTCTCTGTTCATTAAAAAATGACTAATCAACTAAACTAATCGACAAAAAACCAAAACAACCAATTAGTCCACTAATCACATTAGAGAGGGCAGCTCTATATGTATTTTTGCTGAAATAAAAAAACGTTTGCATAAACTGAACTGGCACGGATGAAACTCTTTATTCATCAAGACTTTTCACTGTTTTTGATTCTTCGTTCACCACGAGGCATGAAAAAGATTACAGGGTGAGTAACTGGTATATATATATCAATTATATATATATAATATATATATAATTGATATATATCCGTCACACCAAAAAATATTTGTTTTGATTTTTCAATCACAAAGAGAAGCAGGAAGTCATCACCCTGTTGGTCACCTGACAGCTGGAGGGCTTGCTCCTCCGTCAGGTTGATTATTACCTCGCTGAGTCTGCAGCCGAGGAGGGAAAACCTCAAACCACATGAAACCTTTCCCTCCACAACAATAGTTCGGTGTTAAGGTGCTTTTTAAACAGGTGGCGGTTTCTAGTACATAAGCCTGCAACTTCCGTCGATTTTCATTATAGATCAATGCATTTTGTTGCAACTATACAATTAGATATTTAATTTATAAAATGTCAAAAACCATCACGAGTTCCCAGAGACACTCAGTTTATGATTATAAACCTTCACCTGATTTATTTTATCCTGGCAGTGCAGACTTTAACAGAGACTGAGTAAATGAGCTATGAAAAATACAAATAATTAACTAAATGTTCAGGGGCCATTGGGGGGGGGGGGGGGGAGGGAGAGACTAAATCTGAACTGCAGCTTGTTGATGCCGGGGTCTTTAAATAACATCTAAATCTAAGATGTTAAATAAATAAATAAGTCAGCAACTCAGCAGTGAAACAGTACTATATTTAGTTTATAAGTCAAACTCTCCTAAACGTCTGTAATTACTTTGTTTATAAAGCGTTGATCTGACTCCAATAATGCATCATATAGTGGAGCCGGTTCTGCTGCACGTAAAAAACAAAGTTACAAAAATAAATATTAAAAAAACCTGCAGATATTTGTAAAAGTGTGAACACTTACTCATAATGATTTGTACCATTTGCACATTTAGTATAAATAAAATATTTGTAGCTTCTGGAGGAATTAAATCAAGAGGAGAACGTGGATTTGTACAGTGCCCTAAATCAACCTGCGTGTGTGTGCGTGTGTGTGTGTGCGTGTGCGTGTGCGTGTGCGCGTGTGTGTGTGTGTGTGTGTGCGTGTGTGTGTGTGTGTGTTTGTGTTTGTGTGTGTGTGACGCAGGTGTGGATGTTCACATCTGCACCAGTGTCCCGCTGTGTGGATGTAAACCACCGGTGCGACACACCCAGCAGATGCCCATCACCTCACCGCTGCGCACCCCGCTAGTTCACTCACCCGGGCGGCCGCTTACCTCTCTGCGGTCCTGCAGGCACTCCAGCACGGCCAGGTTGTTGGTCCAGGTGTGCTTGGGACAGAGGCGGGACAGGTCCTCCCGGCAGGCCTCCTCCTCCGACAGCTTCCAAGCGGTCGCCCTTCGAGGCTGAGAGGCCCCAGCGACGACAGCAGCAGCAGCAGCAGCATCGGCGGAGGAGGAGGCGGCGGCGGCGGCTGCGGCGGCAGGTGCATCCTTGGCCGGGGGATCCGCGGCTCTGAGGCCGGTTGGAGAGTTGGGCGGCTCGGCCGGGCCGCCGGCAGCCTTCGAGCCGAGGACGGAGCCGAAGCAGCCGCAGAGACACACGGACGTCAACAGCAGCGGCAGCAGCTGAGAGTAACTGTACGCCGCCATCTTCGCACCACTGACAAGCTGGTACTGATGATGAGGCTGCATCACTTCCGGTCAGAGAGTTCACAATAAAAGCCTTTTGTCCAGAAGAAATATTCAACTTCCGGTCATTGTATTTAAACAATGTCTACCGATTATTTTAATATTTTACTCTAATAGATTGTAAGCTGGTATAAGTCATCTTAGTTTTAAGTAAAAGTTTCCTACCACTGTAATAACTAAATTATTTACCACCAATAAATAAAAAATCCTGCATTGAAAAATATTTTTACAAGCGAAGAAGAAAGACAAATAATACAGTAGGGTTTAACAGACTGTTCTGGATTCACAATTCCACCCTATTTTTTTATATATTTATATAATGTATTCATTTACAATAAGGCTATTTTGAACCGGAAAAGCTTTGTTTTATTTGTGTTTTGGTTTAGCTTCGACTTATTTAGCTCTTATTGTTTTATTTTCTTTACTTTTGTTTTGATGGTACAAATGTGAAATGTGGTTTATCGAGCATTCGTGTGTGTGTGTGTGTGTGTGTGTGTGTGTGTGTGTGTGTGTGTGTGTGTGTGTGTGTGTGTGTGTGTGTGTGTGTGTGCGTGCGTGCGTGCGTGTGTGTGTCCTCCCCGTTTGAACAGCTGAGTAAAAGGGGAACCAGTCAGCAATAAATCCTCCCAGTTTAGAGCTGACAGCTGTTGGGAGGATTCTTCTGGTTCACCACCAGCCAAACATCCATCCCGCTGTCAGAGTTAGTTATTTTATTTTTAAGGTATCTTATTTTTGCTTTGACTATAAGTCACACATTTGTCTTATAATTGTTTTTTAACATATTGTTTTACAACTCTTTCCACGATGTGGTTATGCAGAAAGCGGTCCATGTCTCTGCAGATCCCGAACAATCCGGACCTCATCTCTGGAAAACAGTTTTTCTTTGTAGATGTCTTTATATTGACTGAATGAATCTCTGCTGAGTTCCCATTACATTCTGTTGAATGAATGAAACAAACAGATGAAAAAGGAGCCGTCAGCTGTTCCAGACTTCAGCTGAGCTGACTCACAGGAAAACAAGCGACAGCAGAGAAATCCCTCCACGGTTCAGTTTGTCTCTGTTGAAGATCATCTTTTATTTTCTCAGATGTCAGACTTTGTGTTCCGATATCAGAGTTGATGGATGAATTATGTTCAGTCTATACTGGCTGAAGTATCAGTCGTCTCAGTAATTTCCTAAAACAGCTGGTCACTATAGTTTTTATTTATAGGAAACAGAAGGAAATAGCCATTTGTTGGGGGACTATTTTAAGCGGCGGATGAATCCATATTTTCGGCAGAAGAATGGTGAATGTGAGCTCTATCAGGCTGTAATACACACACACACACACACGCATTACTTATTAGAATATAATACTTTTAACCAGAACAACTTAAGATCAAACTAACCCTAAAGACCGAACTAAATACGTCATCAGGCTCCCTCATTGTCTGAGCATGCTTCCAGAAAAAAAAGATTCCTGAAGTGTTTGTTCCAGGCTCAGCTGCTGCCGTCGACCCCTCGGTCAGGAGTTCAACCGACAACTGCTGCTGGTCCACCTCACACACACACACACACACACACACACACACACACACACACACACACACACACACACACACACACACACACACACACACACACATATAAAGAGAGATGGAGCTGTGGTATTTCCATTCATCTCTCAGGAATCAGCCGCGGTCAGGATGACGGAGTAAGTCCTGCTCTGAACTGAGGAGACTTTATATGAAATCTCACAGAATCAATAATTCTTAATAATTGTTTTTGTTTCTCTCCAGGAAAAAGATGTCGTCGGGCCGGAGGAATCAGCTCAAGGTATGCGTTGATGAAGGACTTTCTGTATTCCTAAGACAGCCCGGGTAAAAAGGATAAACACTGCATGTTTAAAAATGTTCTGACTAATAAAATAACTATTTAAACTATTAATCGTTATAAAAAGAAGATTAATCAAACCGATAATGAAAAAGTTGCAGCCGTATAGTTTATATCAGACTGACGGAGCACATTGGATGATTGTAAAGGTCTTCCTTTGAATATTGTTTTTTATTTAACTGATGAGAAAGAATATCAGATTTTCTCATATAATTAGTTTGATATTATTTATTTATCGAACCAGGATGTTGATGAAGAATGTCAGATTTAATATTTTACATGAAGGCAACACAGAACCAACATTTAGAGGAAGAAAAAGAAAGAAACTAAATGTGAGCAGAGCTTTAAAGATGCTTTTTTTCCCCTTACAAAACTAATCTAGAGATTAAAGTAGGACTGGTGATAAAGAGGTCATTTCATTTCTCCATAATGGTTTGTATCAATATGGTTTCTGGTAATAAATAAATAGGTTTATTATATATTTGTGTAAATTTAATACTTGACAAATGAAAAGCATTGAGTATTTTCTCATTTAATTAAGAACTTAAGTGCAAAAATATTCAGATCTTCTGAGAAGTTAGTGTTGTTATTATCAAGTCAGACAATATCTCGATGTTATGATTCCATTGAAAGATGATGAATCATCACATTGAGTTATCGTCCAGTCCCAGAATAAAAGCATTTTTCTGTCCCAAATCTTTTTATTTTTCGGGGCAATGAACGTTTCAGAAACGCTTTATTGTTTTCCATTTGTACATACAAGGAATTCTGCTTGGTGACGATAAACACAGTGTGATAGTTCAAGATAGAGTTTAAGAATCATAAATATGAACTTCTTCTCCTCTTCTTCCTTCTCCTCTTCCTCCTCCCCCTCCTCTTCCTCCTCCTCCTCCTGCTCTTCCTCAGACCTTGCTGCTGCAGATCGGTGAGGCGATGCTGGAGGAGGAGGTGCAGGAGGCTGAGCAGCAGAAGATCAAGCACATGGAGGAGAACTGCCCCGGTTTCTTCCTCCCAGGATGCATGCATGAGCTCCAGGTAAACCTCCTCCTCCGTCACCCTGAGGCTCCATGGAGGCCAGAAACAAACAAACATGGCCGATGTTTGTAGAGATAAATGCATCGCTGCTCTTTCCCCTCACATTTGAACACACACTATTTGTTTAAGTTTTACAACAGCTCCCATCTTTGCCACTGGTGCCTCATGGGAAAACAAGAATCCCATGAGAGCTCTTACTGTTGATGCTAAAATAACAAAGCCCACAGCTGTTGTCATGCTCTACTTATATTCAATAAAGGTGTGTGATAATGGGAAACAACAGGAAATGACATGAAGGCGAAGGAATAGCAAATGTGTGTTTCCTGTTTTGTATCAAAAGATAATTAAACAAACAGTAACAGAAAATTGAAATGTTGAGTAAACTTGATCCCCAGCTGAGTGAGTACACAGTTTCTACTGAAGGCTCATCTTCCTCTCTCTCTCTCTCTCTCTGTCTCTCTCTCGCTCTCTCTCTCGCTCTCTCTCTTTTCTGACCGACTACAAAAATCAGGATTTTTGCCGGAAACTTCACAAGCAGATAGATTTGGTGGACGAGGAGCGATACGACATGGAGGTCAAAGTGACAAAGACCAACAAGGAGGTACGTCGTTTTCAGAGTTTCACTTCCTGCCACAGATCTTTTGGTACGGTAAAGATAATTATTATTTTTTGTATTACAAGCTTTCTGAAATGTTGCGTTTGAATGTGCAAATGTGAGAAACTATCTTATTTAATATGGATACATTTTCATATATTTCTAGAACATAAATCTAAATAAATCAGGTTCAAAAATCTTGTTTCATGTTGTCGAAATATTAGAGTCAAAGGTTTTACAGAGGGGATTTATGATATCTCTTTGTATCACTCCATAAATCAGAAAATACTGCCTCCCATGTTTTTATTAATAAATGTAGTATAAATGAGTGTGTGAGTGATGAGTGAACAAACCTCTCTGTGTGAACCTTCAGCACACAGAGAGGAATGAAAGAGTGAAGTTTGGTGAATGTAAGAGCTGCTGAAGTGGAGATTTATCATCAGAGTCTGAGAACAAACTCATTGAGAGGAAACGTCCTTTAAAGAGACGTTTAGTTACATTACAGACATTTAGAGACTCTACAGATGAACACATGAACTCATAGATATCACCATGAAACTTCACCACTTCATCACTCACATTAAGAGGAGTATTTATTGTATTACAAGTTTTCTGAAATGTTATGTTTTTATATGCAAATGAGGCATTATGTAATGGTAACTGTTGGTGAATTTAGAAGAAATCTACAGACACAAACAGACAAAGTAGTAAAATAAACACATAAATGTGTATTTTGTCTGACAGAGGATTTGTCTCCTCTTAACCAATATTATTTTTATTTCAGAATAAAGTGTCAGCCGACTGGTTTAACAAATCTACAGGCTTTACATACCAATCAGGGCTGTAGGCCTTTACATTTGATCGTTGAATCATGTGTCAATTATCGTCTCATAATCAAATAGTATTTTTTTTTCATCGTGTGACAGAAACAAAGCACAATAAAACACAAGTTTAGCCCATATCTCCTTGAAACAGACCGATTGGTCTGAGGAACTAAGTCTTCTCCGTCAGATCGACGACCTGAAGCTCAAGGTTCAGGATCTGAAGGGGAAGTTCAAGAAGCCGGCCCTGAAGAGGGTGCGGATGTCGGCGGACGCCATGCTGGCCGCTCTGCTGGGCTCCAAACACAAAGTGTCCATGGACCTGAGGGCCAACCTGAAGCAGGTCAAGAAGGAGGTGAAAGACGAGGTGGGTGCTTTCAAATTTCACCTTCGACAATTACATTTATTTTTGGTATGAATGAATCCTCTGATTTCTGTGGTTTCATCTGTGAAATCAAACTTGGATGAAATAAAAGCATTAATAGAACCCGTCCGTTTCTTTGCAGGAGAAGCCGACGGGCGACTGGAGGAAGAACATCGAAGACAGGGCCGGAATGGACGGCAGGAAGAAGATGTTCGAGACTGAGGCGTAAACAGCAGCGTGTTGTTCTTCTGTGAACCAGTTTCATCCATTTCAGTGTGTTATGTGAGTCTATGTTGCTGTGTTTGATTGATAGAATAAATATATCATGTGGTGCTTTAGTGGGTCTCATGGCAATAATTTGATAAATCGTGAAATAGATGTTGGGTGTTCCAGAACACTAGTGAGTTGGGTAAATCAAGGTTACAATGTTTACTGAGATAATCAAGTGGGAAGTAAAGTCATTTTCTCATAGACTTCTATACAACCAGGCAGCAACCTGCTGAGTGAAGTCAAAGCTTCATGTGTTAAAGCTGCATTCTCTCTAGTGACCACCAGGGGGCGCCTCCTCTGCTTGTATAGAAGTCTATGAGAAAATGACTCTACTTCTCTCTTGATTTATTACCTCAGTAAACATTGTAAACATGAGTTTATGGTCTCAATCTCTTCTTCAAGTCTTCTTCAATACAGCATGATGTTCATTTAGTAAATTATGGTCCATTTAGAGTCAAACAGACCATAAAGCAGGGGATGCTTTAGAGCGGGGCTACACAGTGATTGACAGGTCTCTACCAGAGACGTATACAGTCTCTACGTCACTCCTCCTCAGTCCAAATATGGTCACTTCCTGTTCACTGGTTGCAAAAAACAACAACATGGCGACGGCCTTAATTCAAGATGGTGACGGCAAATCGCCGAACTCGAGGCTTCATAACATCAGTCCACAAACCAATGGGTGACGTCACGATGACTACATCCACTTCCTATAGACAGTCTATGGTTACAACCAGACAATGCAGGTTAAAGGCACTTGAGCTTTGGCTTCATTTTTCAGACCCAAAGTTGCCGCCTGGTTGAGTGGAAGCAGTTGTTCCTGTAGAGAACTGTAGCGCCTCCCAGAGGGGAGGAGGGCAAGCAGTCTGTGGCCGGCGTGCAAAGTGTCCTCGATGATACTGCGGCCCTTCACAGACAGTGCTTTCCCTGGACGGCCTCCATAGCAAGAAGGGGAGAATCGTTGATGCGTTTGGCAGTTTTCGCCTCCCTCTGCAGAGCTTTCCAATCCGAGTCTCTTATATATGGGCGACTGAAGTTTATAGTTTATCCACCTTTTATCAGACAAACAGGATTGATGGATCGGTCCTTCTCTAATTCACATCTAGAATGTGGCAGCTAATTAGCTGGTTGCTAACAGCTTTAAAAAATAGGAAAAAGACGGAGAAGCATTTTTTTCCTTATTATTAATATTATTGGATAAATGTAAGCAATGCAACTGTATGAAAACGGTTGAAAATGAAACAGGTTTAATATCCAGAATATAACTTCTTTATAGAGTCGTGATTTTTTAAATAATAATAAGTATTACTATTATTTTTGTTTTGTCGTAGTTATTATTATTATTTATAATAATTTTTATAATAATAATAATAATAATATATAATTATTATTATTTATAATAATAACACTATTATTGTCTTTGATGAATAAACTGTCATAAAGCCATGCTGTTACACGGCCCGGTACAGTAGGTGGCGGTATACACCTTTAACGTTGGTTTGTAGTCCGCCATTAAATTAAAGAAGAAGAAGTTTTTTTTTTCTGTTCGGTCATGTGACGTCACGAGAAGACCATGTGATACGCTGGAGGAAGTAGAATGAACCAGAAATAAACCATCAACAACAACAGCAGCACCAGGCTAACGGTTGCTAACATTTTAAATACAAAGATCCGTAAGCCGCGAGACACGGCGCTTCTTTCCGGTCTCGCGCTGCCAGCCGCTGATTTCCCCCCTTCCCGAACGAAGAGACCAAAATGACGGCGGCGGTGTTTTTCGGCTGCACCTTCATCGCCTTCGGGCCGGCCATCGCTTTGTTCTGGTTTACCATCGCACGGGAGCCGCTGAGAGTAATTTTCCTCATAGCCGGGTGAGCATTTTAATCGTAACGCATCAGAAGTAAACGTATCGTCATCATAGTCATCGTGATATTAGATAGAAACACACTCGGAGCTAACTATAACTTGCTAGCTAACGAGAACGCTACATTAGCTAGCTGCTATTAGCTTCCATTTCGGACATCTTTTGTCAGGTTGTTCCTCACTAGTCACACATTAAGTCAACACTAATCCGTTTGTAATCTCTCACACACATGTATATAAAAATAAAAAACACCAGATACGGTAACTTAAATATCTAAGTTTTAGAGTCTAAACGTGATCGGATCCTAGCTTCTCAACCTAAGACTAGCTAGCCAACTAACAGTTAGCTAGCTAGCTGTTAGTTAGCTAGCCAACTAACAGTTAGCTAGCTAGTGAGCAAGCTAGTGAGCTGAACACTATATGATATGATGTGATTATGTAATAGAAATGATGTATAGAATATGATTAGTGTGACATGTAAACATTATATGGTAGATTAATATTATCTATCAGGGAGGATGTTGTATGGGATAAATGTGATATGGTATAAGGTAAAAGGTAGTAATATATATATATATATATATATATATATATATATATATATATATATATATATATATATATATATATATATATATATATATAACTCTAAGGCTGCATATCTGTAGATGCATTCACAGCAATTTGTGACTGAAAATGAAATAACATAGTTAATGGACTGAAATCAAAATACAGAATACATTCAGGAATCTTTTCAGGTGCCATCATTTAATTCATGTCACACCTTTAATTCTTCTTCTTCATATAACTAATCATGAATGTGTTTATTTCCGCCCTCAGAGCGTTCTTCTGGCTCGTGTCTCTGCTGCTGGCCTCTCTGGTTTGGTTCATCTCCGTTCAGATCAGCAACAAGGACAGCGCCGCTCAGCAGAAAGGCCTCCTCATCTTCGGCGTGGTTCTGTCCGTCCTGCTGCAGGAAACCTTCCGATTCGCTTACTACAAGCTGCTCAAGTAAGTTCTCACAGACTCACTTATTCTAAAGTCCGTGAGGGTTTAGTTCTGTCCTCCTGTCAAATCATCCAGTGTTTGAGGTTCTCTCTCACAGACATTTTGAGCCCTTTTTAAACACTTTCTGGAAGTCCGCATTTCTGCAGACTCCGCCTAAGGGAATTACCCACAATTCATAGCAATGTGACATTAAACACGGGGTTACCAGCTCAAGGCTGAGACGTAAGAAAAGTGAGATTAACAAAGAGGCATATTTAGTTTCCACACCTCCAGGCTCTGTATTCAAAGTCATAAAGCTATGAATTGTGGGTAATACCCAGGAAAGGGTCTGCAGAAATATGTACTTTTTTATATAAAGGGCTCAAAGTGTGTGAGAGACAGTGAGACAGCCCGTCATAGTTCTCAGATATCCATCACTTCCTTTATTAGTTGTATATTTCGGCACAAATGAACTTGGAGAAATGTGGCCCAAAAACAGAAATCCACTGCTTTCTTTTTTAACAACAGAAAAGTTTGACTTCACTGAAGGAAGCGAGCTGATGGCAGAAGCTACTAGACTAACAAGTCCATACTACAAAGTAATCATACACAGTATATTCTATAGAATACGTACATGTTACTGCTTTTGCAGACAGTATACAACAAATCAACAAACTTATAATAACAATACATTTTATTTGTTTAGCTCTTTAAAAGGTACTCAAAGACACTTTACGTGCTAAAAAACAGAAACAATAGAAGCAATTACAAAAGACACTTAATAGATGATATAAGGAACAGCACAAAAACATACACAACTCATTTTACAGGTTAAAGACGCATCCAGATGCAATTCACGCACAATGTAGTCGATCAAACTGCGACTTCACGGACTCCTCGAGGAGAAAGCAACCCGTCTCTAAAGATGAAAACATCTTTTAGTTTTCTAACGTCTCTCTGCTGCTGTCGGGACAGTAGTGTAGTGGCTCGTGATGTGGAACAGCAGCCACTAGAGGCCGCTAGAGTTTAATCCTGTCGCTCTCATCCTGCAGTGAAATGATTGGGCAGCGTCTCCTTTTATTATCCAAACTAACTTCAGCTGATCTGACAGTAGTATTAAGGGCCGTGTGTCGCTGTATTGGTGCGTCTGTAAAGGACCGTACTGCATGTTTTCAGACCTTTCACTACACATTCCATGTACTCGGATAGTTACTGGTGACCATTTGGTGTTTTAGTTGTGTAATCCATCATGTTTCATATCAATCTACATTTATTACTTTTGTTATTTCAGGGCTCGCCCGGCAAATGACAATTATTGTTATCTCTCAATCTGATGATTATCTTCTTGATTAATCAATACATTTCTTTGGTCTTTAAAGTGTAAAGAAATGTAGAACGTTTTGTCCGCCCAAAGCTGAAAGAAATTCAGTTTATTCTCATCAAAGACAGAAACTCAGCAAACGTTCATATTTTAGAAGCTAAAACCAAATGATTGTTTGATCCAAACAAACTTAAATGGTGTAAATAACAACTAATCCGTTTATCTCTTAAAGAGTCAGTATTTTATAACTACAGTAACCGTATCTGGACTTTAAGTCAATGCAAGAGTTTCATACAGGAGAGAAACCAGCTGTGTGAAGAACAGCGTTCTTTCTAACATGATCAATGTCAGTAGAAAGGGTTCAATATGTGATTCATTTTTTAGCATTTTTGAATTGAACCGTGGAGCTCAAGAGGAGTTTCGTATCGGAGCTCAAACAGCTGAAGCACACAAAGAGACTCTTGAGTTTGAAATGTTCACTTTGTTATTCAAACATGAAGTTGTTCTCAGCGGGTTTGTGTTCAAGGTTTCCCTCCGTTCCTCATTCTCTGTTTTCATTCTTATCGTCTTCCTCTCGCCGACGCGCATATTTCTAATTCATGTCGTTGTTTACAGCAGACGCTGAAGCGCTGCTCAGGGTTTATTACTGCGTAGAGGTTTGAGCCAGCGACAGAGTAAAGTCAGCCGGGCCCAACATGATCAGAAGTGAGAATAAAAACAGCAATTAAAACCTTCTCCGGATGTGTGCGAAGGCAACTCATACAACCGCTAAAGTTCTATTGTTCAGCCACTCAAATGTGAAGATTTCCTGTTTTTATATAATACTAAAGTTAATATCTTATAATAATATCATTAAAGACATAACCGGTAGATTAATCAATAAGGAAAATCTAATTGTTAGTTGAAGCCTCTCTCCCCTTTCAATGTTGAAATAAAATTATTTGGTTAATT
>NW_027466513.1:4460000-4530000 GCF_050575085.1 Anarhichas minor
TCCCTGGTGTGTAGATGGATCAGATATCTTTTAGTCTGTTTAAAGAACTTTCCTTTGATTTAAAGTGAGATTTACAGAAGCTGAGTGTTTGTTTAGTTTAATCTCAGTTAACTTGAGCTCTTGAGGCATAAAGATGACGTCACCGTGACTTCCTGTGCTTGTTTTTATTCCATGCTTAGAAGGATGCGCCGATTGTGAAATTCTGGACCAATTCAATGTTGAAAGATAACAATTTGGCAGATTGCCGATGTTTTTGTTGTTGTTTATTCCCCATTTTGTGCCTGGAATACAAAGACCGTTTCATCATAAAAGAAAACTGTTTTAAAGTCTTCAGCCGTCTTATAAATGTATGAAACAACTTTTCAAATGAAAAAGACTTTAAAATATTAAGTTCTTTAAAAGCCTTTTTCAGCTTCTACACAACAGCACTCGCACATCAGAGCACAGCGTTCTTCTTGCTGATTTTCTCAGAGACGGAGTCATAAAAACACACGGCCGACGTGTTAACAGCAAAAACTCACTCCTGTTTGTTTCAGATCGGCTGCAAATAACCGTCACAAAGCGGCGTGAAATGTCTGAAACACGACAGAAACATCAGTCAACGTCAGCTAATCTGCTGTTAGGCTCAGTCAACGCGCTGAATATCAGCCGATACCAGGCGGCAACCTCCGGTTCTGCCGAGTGAAGCCGTAAAGAAGAGGCGTCTTAAAGCTGCATTCTCTCTAGTGTCCACCAGGGGGCGACTCTTCTGGTTGTATAGAAGTCTATGAGAAAATGACTCTACTTCTCTCTTGATTTATTACCTCAGTAAACATTGTAAACATGAGTTTATGGTCTCAATCTCTAGTTTCAAGTCTTCTTCAATACAGCATGATGTTCATTTAGTACATTATGGTCCATTTACAGTCAAACAGACCATAAAGCAGGGGATGCTTTAGGGCGGGGCTACACGGTGATCGACGGGTGACAATTTGGGCGTCAAACTGGGAAACAGAAATCCTCCCTTGGAATCTTGTGTCACCAGAGACGTTTACGGCAAGGCAAGTTTATTTGTGTATCACATTTCAACAATAAGGTAATTCAAAGTGCTTCACATAAAAGCATCAAAACAAGGCAAAATAAAAGGAGACTTAAAACAATTAAGAACAGTCATTGAAACATTAAAAACAGTCATTAAAACATTAAAAAGCAGTGTAAGAAATAAAATACAGTAGTAAAATGCAGAAATGCAGGAAATTGATTAATATCCTTGAATCTGGTTGAATTAAAGGCAGCAAACAGAAAAGTCTTCAGTCTTGATGTAAAGGAGTTGAGGGTCTCAGCAGACCTGCAGCTTTCTGGGACTTTGTTCCAGATATGTGGAGCAGAAACACTGAACGCTGCTTCTCCATGTTTAGTTCTGACTCTGGGAACAGGAAGTAGACCGGTCCCAGATGACCTAAGGGGTCGGGATGGTTCATAAGGTAGCAGCAGATCAGAGATGTATTTTGGCCCGAAACCATTCAGTGCTTTATAAACCAACAGCAGGTAAATTCTAGCGTCTCTACGTCACTCCTCCTCCTCACTTCCTGTTCACTGGTTGCAAAAAACAAAGATGGCGACAGCCAAAACTCCAAACTTGAGGCTTCAAAACATCAACAAACCAACGACTACGTCCACTTCTTCTATACAGTCTGTGGTCGATACTGATGATCTGCGCATCTCCTAACACTCGAGTATTTATTTCTCTCCCTCCTCTCTCTCTCTCTGTCTCTCTCTCTCCCTCTGTCTCATTGTATCATCATGTATCATTTAACATTAACATTGACGTTGAGTCTATCATTTTTAGGGTGAAAATACAGTTTTTAACTATAAAGGAACGCTCTCTTCGTGTATTTCTTTTAAAGAGATCACAGACTAAAGACAATAAGAGACTCGTGAGCCTCTCTGCTTTATACGTTTAACGCTGTGAGCTTGTAGTGATGGATCAGGTAAATGAAAGGTGCAGTGTGAGTGTATTAGTCTTCATACAAGTAGAAGAACATATACATATTCACAGATGCATTGAGTATAAGAACACATCTGCTGCGCTCCAGCTTCAGTCCAACCAGCAAACCTCTGAACCAGATGTTTCTGCAGAAGAAAGGTTTTTACTTTATTTATTGAGCTCATTTATTATTCAGCATGATGACTTCCGTTCGCTCCACGTGGCTGCCCGTGGACCACAGAGGGGCACTGTTCTCACAGTCTCACCTGTCTGCTTCAGGTCCTTTAGACACAACATAATGTTTTAATAAAGGTTTCCTTTCGACTAATTTTAACGGACACACAACATCTGGGTTACTTGTGTTTGAAGCACATTGATGTCACCTTTTAGTTTCCGGTGCAGTGTTGTGCAGTCAGCAGGTCAGAGCACCGACGCAAACCCTCCGCCCACCGCGCGCATATGTTATGCTAATGAGCAGGTGCGGCGTGGTCTTGAGGCGCGCGGTGGGGCCGCTCGCGGATGATCCGGATGGAGCAGCGCAGGGCGCAGCGGGAGTCCAGCCGGAGGGTCTTCACCAGGTGATGCTGTCCAGACCCCACTGACATGCGGATCCGCGAGACACGAATGGATCCCTGTTTAAGACGAGGCCGGAAACGGCCTTTTCACTTATTATCTTTGTGTTTTATCCTCATTTATCAAGGTGAGTCCCGCTCCGCTCTCTTTGTGCAGAATCAAACTCCTAAATCCTCCATTTGTTGTTCTCAAGAGTTTCCGGATGAAATGAAACTCTTCTCACAGTGTTGATCTGGATTTCAGCGCATCTGTCCTGGGGTGTTGACAGAGTGAACCTTTCTGACGGGAAGCAGTTTAATAAGTAAGTCTTTTTATTTCAATAAAAATGTATTATTTTTAATGTTTTAACATATTTAAAATGGATTCGGTTTGATATTTGAATTACATGTATGTTTTCTTTCTTTATATATATATATATATATATAGATTATATATACAGTATATGTATGCATATATGTATATCTTCCCTTAAGTATTATGTGTTTTATTCCCATATCTTATAATCTATAATAATAATAATAACTAAAGCATGTTTTTGTTGTAACAAGAGTGATTTATGTATTTCACATACTCTGTATGCTTTTATGTTTTGTGCCTCTGACGTGGATGTTTTTTAGTGTCTAAACAACTACAGCATAATACTGTTTTTAGTCCATGTTTCTATTTTAACATAGTTATTCTCACTTTTTTTCATTGTTTGTCCACGCATTAAGTGTCAATATTGTACAACCTTTTAACTTTAATCTTACATTGTTTTTAGGTTTATTTTGTAAACATCTGCCTTTGGGACTACAGATGAAAAATAGCCTTTTGGCTAACTCTGGCACATTTGCAGAAATGTTTTTATTAATGTGCACTGTCCCGTTCAAATAAACCAATAAATAAATAAGATGAAAGGATTGGTCGATTAATCAATTAATACTTTTTTTACATAAATATCTATAAGGTTATTTATAACAAGTATAAATATTTTTTACATAATAAATCGAATAATTCATGCTTCTCAAATGTGAATATTTGCTGTTTTCTCAGGATTTTTATTATTATTTTTATTTGTATTAATTATTTCTAATATATTGAATATTGTTTTTGTGACTGTTAAAGTAAAAATATCAGCTTAAATATGTGATCTTTGTAATGTGAGGGACATTTTTCACTATTATTTAGTCATTTTATGGATCAACTGATTATTACATTGACCCGTTGCACCCTTAGCTGTACTTCTGATTCAGGTGGCCCTTTGTCAGTAGTATATCGTGGAACAGGCAGTGTTTGATTGATTGGTAGTTGGGGGGGGGGGGGGGGGTTCCTGGTGGCTTGGTTGGTGGTGGGTTTGTGGTGTCGGGGGGGTTGAAAGCAGGAACAAACCTGTCCTTGTTCTCTCTGTCCCAGCAGCGGGAGCAGCAGGATAAAGCAGCAGAAATGGGACACCGCTTCCCAGGGAGGGCAGGTAGGCCGCCGCATTGATCATTGATGCTGATGGAGCTGCTTCAGGCGGCAAACACACAGCCAGAGATCACCGAAAAAATCTGCAACGCACAGACAACACCAAAACACTGAGCCGGAGGAAAGAAAAGATCAAACCGCCACCTGGAGAGATTTTATCCCAATCACTTATACACAGCGTTCCAGTAGCTCCAGTATAAACTTCCACTGTTTCCTTATAGACTCACAGACACAGATTCATAATTTATGCAAAGGAGCATAGACAAGTGGCAGCCATTATTTGAAGGAACAGTCTGTGCATTCCAATACCAATACTAGCAGACTACTTAGTATGCCAAAAATGATGTAGCATGCCCTATTACGTATTATATGTGAAATGCAGTATGCCAACAAATACCAGGAAGTCCTTCTACATCTGGTGGAATATTGCAGTACTTAAGCCAGCATGTTTTCTCTGTAAGGACAGCTGCAGTATGTACTGAAAAAATGAGATGTGGAACTCAGCATTGTGAGGCATTTAGGGAGATCTATTGGCAGAAATAGAATATAATATTAACATGTATGTTTTCTTTAGTGTATAATCACCTGAAAATAAGAATCGTTGTTTTTGTGAGAATGAGCTGTTTATATCTACATACAGAGCGGGTCCTCTTCAAGGAAGCCGCCATGTTGCTACGGTAGCCCAGAGGGGACAAACCCTTCTATGGCTATAGATGGAGATGTTCACGTTTTCACGTTTTCGCATCGACCATCGTAGTTCTCCTACACGCTCGCCGTGTTTCAGTTTCAGTTGGTTTACAATCAGCAACCTCACTGCTAGATAGCGCCAGCTCCTACGCACTGCAGCTTTAAAGATTACTATAATTCTATTTTAATTAAATCACAAAAACTTTACGTCACCAACAGTATCAACGTATCCTCAAAGGGTTCATATGATAGCTTACGAAAAAGTCATTATCGTTCATTATCACGAGGGTAACCTATTCAAAATGATTTTGTGGGAAACCTACAAATTTTTTGTAGCTTTTGCTACGAATGCTGGATGAGACCAGCCTGATGGTATTTTTGTGGTTTTATTGTGGTAAAAAATAGTTGGTTGAGTCAAAACAGCCAAAATAAAACGTGTATTTCTGCACAAAAGAAGTACACAGCCCTGAGATCAGGCAGAGACGGTACCCGGATGACACTTAAAGATATGAGCTGAAAACTCACATTGTTCCCTGCTGATGTGCACTTCAGCGTGTAAAACGTAAAATTGCTCCACTGTGACATTTGTTCCTCAGAAAAACAGACATGTGAGGGAGTCCCAGCAGGAATATACAGTAGCCTGGTCTGTTGTCTCGCTCTTCCGCTATCGGAGCCTCCATCAGCCTGAATGCGGTCGCTTCTTTTGTCCCCTTTGGCTCAGAGAGGCGTGAGAATCCGGTCCAAACTATAGGAGGCTAGTAAACGAACGATGCAATTAGTAGCACAGGTCGCAGGTATAGAGAGACGATCTACCTCGTGTCATCCGGGGCGACACTGCTTGCGTTTCTGTTTGACCTGCTCAGCATCGATATCTGCTGATACTAATCAGTGATCAATGATTCATAGTCACACACCCTCCTCGTACCCCCCTACCCTTCATCATTGCCATCTGCTTTGTTCCTGCTCTTTGAGATGAAAGCCTCAGTTTGAGAGCTCAGGTATCCGGGGAGGCTCAAATTGTAGAAACAACATTCGACTGATGGTTTCTGAATGCCAACTTTCTCTTTAATCAAAGCTGCAGTTACTGTTTTCAACTTATAATTCTAATGCTAAAATATTCCAGATAGATATTCAATTTTCCTTCCGAAGACAGCTTCCAAAGCCTAACCTTTGATTTTCTGCGGCTCTGCATCGTGACCTAAGGGAGAATTCACATTTTAGTTAAAAAAACCACCACTAGATAAACGTCCCCTCGCTGAATATTTCATGCAACAAAGATCAGCGGTGGTGGATCGGAGGGTGGGGTTGTAGACCTGAATGGGAAAGAGTCAGGAGTCACAGAGGAGTCGTTCATGAAGGCCGGATGACCGCTCTTTTCTCTTGAGCTTCTTCTTTTCCCAGTGCTGCCCTGGTTCCATCCTCACCAGTCCGGACTCTGGTTTGGCAACAACCGGTGTAAATCTGGAAGAAAGTTTGGCCTTAACGAAACACAGAATTGTAAAAAAAGTTTTGGGGTGTTTTACATTTTAATCAAATCTTAATTAATCCGTCACCCGAGAGCCGAGCTTGTTTTTCAAATTTGCTTGATTTTATATTGAACTCATGGAATGAATCAAACAAGGACTTAGTTTTGGTTTACTGGAATTGTCTCCTTGCTCTCTTTGCCAAACGGTGCCAAGGCCCAATTTGAAAAATGATCAGTTTTAATATATTTGGTTGAAAGAGGCTCTGAAACATTGCTAGATAGGATCAGATTATGGTTGCATGACTGAATGGTTGCAACTGTTGGATGAAATGCCTGATTCAGTTTCTCTCCTTGAAGGACCTCCAGACAGCAGCTGCTGCGTTAGAAACCGACACGTCTTCCTCCAGTCATTCGCCGGTCAGCCGGACCGATGCGTCCAACCTGACGTCCTCGAGCACGGAGAGGACACCCACCTCCTCACGGACCGTCAGCTCTGACCAATCATCTGCAACCACGACACCATCTAGTCCAACAGCATCCAGAACTGTGTCATCCAGCCAATCACCAGGCAGCACAACACAAACCAGCCAATCACCAGGCAGCACAACACAAACCAGCCAATCACCAGGCAGCACAATAAAAACCACCCAATCACCTACCAAAACAATACCAGTCAGCCAATCACCTGGCAGCACAACACAAACCAGCCAATCACCAGGCAGCACAACACAAACCAGCCAATCACCAGGCAGCACAACACAAACCAGCCAATCACCAGGCAGCACAACACAAACCAGCCAATCACCTACCAAAACAATACCAGTCAGCCAATCACCTGGCAGCACAACACAAACCAGCCAATCACCAGGCAGCACAATACAAACCAGCCAATCACCTGGCAGCACAACACAAACCAGCCAATCACCTGGCAGCACAACCCAAACCAGCCAATCACCTGGCAGCACAACACAAACCAGCCAATCACCAACGAAGACAATACCAGTCAGCCAATCACCAACGAGCACAAGACAAACAAGCCAATTACCAACAATCACAGCAGGAAAATCATTAGGCAGCACAACAACAGCTGGCCAAATGCCAACTGATACAGCACCAATCAGCCAATCACAGACAAAGAAATCACCAGTCAGTAAAACACCAACAAAAACGGTACCCGTCAGTCAATCACCGAGCAGAACAACACCACCGAGCAAATCACCAAGCATCACAGCATCAGCCGGAAAATCATTAGGCAGCACAACAACAGCCAGCCAAACACCAATCAATACAGCACCAGCCGGCCAATCACAACCTAAGAAAGCACCACTTAGCCAATCACCAACAAAGAAGGCACCATCTAGCGAATCACCAAAGAAGAAGGCGCCAGGCAGCCAATTACAGGCAAAGACCACACCACCTAGCCAATCACAGACCAAGAAGGCATCACTTGCACCAGCCAAAATCATATCAAAACCTAGCCAATCATCATCTAGCCAAACACCATTAAACCAATCAACAACCGGCCCAAAAACACCAAACCAATCATCACTCACTTCAACATCCAGTCAATCACCAACCAGTTTAACAGGAGCTAATCAATCCATAAACGGCTCGACCACATCACTCCACGATTCATCCAGCTTCACATCACAAAACCAATCACTGTCAACACCATCTCACCAATCACAGACCAGCTCAGTGCCATCCAACCAATCATCATCCGGTTCACCAGGAAACACAGTCAGCGGAGACGAGCGTCCAGTTAACATTTCACTGCTCGTCAAGCAGGCGAAAGAAGCCCTGAGGTCATCGTTTCGTAGGATTCAAGGTAGGTTTATAAAGGTTTAGATAGAGAATTCAATTCAAGCTTAAAGCCGCCATTTTAATTGTTTTGATGGTAAACAATTTTAGAGAATACTGGTGAAAATTGAGGCAGTTTGTGTTTTGTATTCAATTCTGCCCAGTTCAGAGTAGTCCCACCCCAGTCCCTTTAGAGACTACCATAGGGGGACGCCAAAGTCTGACATTTTCAAATCCTACTCATAGTGGTTTTAAAATAATAGACATTTTTAGGAAAAATGCTTATTGGCTTTCTTGGTGAGAGTTCGATGAACAGAAAGATACTTCTTCCATGTCTTTTAAGCTATTAGTTAAGCTTATTTTGAAGAGTGGAAACATGGAAAAAAACGCTAGCCTGGCTTTGTCCAAAGGTAAATCATACGCTCACTGACATATCTAAAGCTCAGTCATGAGAGTCATGAGAGTGGTATTGACCTCTCATCTAACTCTTGATGAGAAAGTAAGAGAAACTGTATTTCCCAAAATATAATAGATTAGGGGGAAAAAAATCATGGTTATGGCAACAAACTTAAAGGAACAGTGTGTAAGATTTGGTGCCATCTTGTGGTGAGGCTGCAGATTGCTCACTCCTCCCTTTCCAAGACGTCGTTAACGTGAGCCGCTGAGTGCAAAACTGTGGCAACGCCGTTCACCGCGCTCAGAGGCCGTCTTTGCCATAACAACACTTCTTTAAGGGGCAATGAAGGGCAGACGGTTGGTCACTCTGTGGCTCACGTTACCGCAGTTTGACAAGCGTGTTGATGAATTAAGGAGGCCTAATTCACGGCCAAACACGTCAAGAGGACCTGCACCCTATGTAGACATGAACGGCTCATACTAAGCTGACGAAAACACGATTCTTAGTTGCAGGTGATTAAACCCTAATGAAAGCAGTTATGAATATTATTTTCCATTTCTGCTAATAGATCGTCTGTATTGCTACACGCTGGCCCTTTAATAGCTGTTGATCTATCAGTATTATAGGCTACTATTTATGTTTTTCCCTGTTAAAGCTTTTTTTTTGGGGGGGGGGGGGGAGTTTTCCCTGTTTAATGATGCGAGGGTCCAAGGACAGAGGATGTCGTATGCTGTACAAAATGTATAGCCCTCTGAGGCA
Source organism: Anarhichas minor (assembly GCF_050575085.1). Classification (NCBI taxonomy): domain Eukaryota; kingdom Metazoa; phylum Chordata; class Actinopteri; order Perciformes; family Anarhichadidae; genus Anarhichas; species Anarhichas minor. Next base: position 4,469,094 of record NW_027466513.1, read on the forward strand.
AATTTGTGATTTTGGCATGTACAAATAAATTCAATCGTATTGAATACTTTTTGTAGAATTAGTCTCCACCAGTCCAACAATATGAAACCCATCCACCAAGAGACCTCCACACCTTTTATAACCTGCATTGGCCCTTGAATGTTCGACATAACTTGTGCATTGAAGAATCCTCCCATATTAAAGTACTTTGGTGAATGGGTTGCACTAAGCAGTTGTCTGTCCTGAATCATTAGATATTTTATCTGTTTTGTGCCTTTTGGCGGAAAGCATTCCAGAGGTATTCTTGCAAAAGAGTTTTTTAAAAAACGACCCTGATGCCATTTCTGCAGCACTAGAAAGTTGTGTAATATGTCTTTAAATGTGTTTAACTGCCCCTTTCACAAGGGAACAGAAGGGAAATAGCTTGTATCTGATTAAAACCCCTCTATGGTACCTGCGCTTGTGTTGGACGTGGCTGACCGAACAGACAAGCTGTGAGCCCACTGAGCAGATGGTGTTATTGCAGGATGAGGAGCCATCGTTTGGTGTTTATTGGTGCGTTTGACCGGAACATTTGCAGGAGCCCGACGTCTCCAAACGAGCGCTGACAGATGGCGACTTTTGACTTAAAGTCCTGACCTGCAGATACTCAGCTATTCATCTGTTTCAGTGGTTCTTAGTCTGGATGCACGCAGATCGTTTTGCGGCGGTTGACATGAATTTGATGCAACATAAAAGAAGCTGATCCGCTCCTCTCACTTTTTAAACTATAAAATACAAAATGATTAGAAACCAGAAATCCTGCTTAATGTAACATTTATTTCTACAATCAACACTTGAAATGATGAAGGGACTTGCGAATGACAAGGTGGTTCAAAATGTAAACCATACCTTGGTGTTTCATTTTGACTTCTTTACTTTAAGATTATTAAACTCATCCATTAAACTCATTCATTAAACAAAATGAACGAGTGTGTAACTGTTTGTTGTCTCAGCAGAGCCGTGTGTGTTTCCCTGCCTGAATGGAGGACAGTGCGTTCAGTCGGAGTCATGTGACTGCAGCTTGTATCAGGCCACTGGACACAGATGTCAGACAGGTGCACCACACACCTGCTGTTTAAATGTTTAACATGAGAAAATCAACCAACCGTTATAACAACTATTGGGAATGGTGGCAATTGAACTAGATTATATAAGTAATTTTATTTATTTCTGTTTCATACTGCAATTATCAACAACGTTTGGTTTTAAATGTGTCCGAAACACACATTTTACTACATTTATTGGACAGCTTTTGTTCCTTTGCAGATTTAGATTAGTAATACAAAACATACTTAAATAGTACGTTATGGTGTATTATTGAAGATACAATCTACGCAGCAGAATATAAAGTCATTAAAGTCAGCTCCACCTTTACCAACTGCAACATTAAAGTGACGCGTACTTTTACTTTTGGTACTTTCAGTAATGCTTGAAGCTAATGCTTTGACACAAAACTACCAGCAGGGTGAGATACTTGCATCTATTTCCAATATAAATGAATTAACTTCATTGTCATTTTCTGAATGTTAGTGCAGTAATCTGCTTTATTCTGTATTGTTTCCCTGAGAAAAGAGCTGCACAAAAAGCTCTATTAAAGCTGCTCTTGGTAACTTTTAGTCATATTTTCTCAAACTGTCACTATATCCTGCAGATATTCTCTGCCTCCTTCTGGTGCTCTTAATGGCGTCTGCAAGATTAGACCAACCAATCAGAGCTGAGCAGTCTCTACAGCTTGGTTTGTGCTCGATGCAGTGAAGCTAGCGCGAGCCAGAAAATGACGTAATCACGCAAAACGTGCGTTCAACTGTCACAAACAGTTCACTAATAGAAGTGCTGTAAACACGTCTACGGATTTTACAGAGACGGACAATTCACTTTTAAAGAAACAGTACGACATTAGGGGTGAATATCAAACTAAATGATTTCTCTTGTGTGAAGTAAATAAAAGTCTTTTTAGACATGACCTTCATTCCATCATTATTCCTTTTCTTCCCTAAATTCTGCGGCCCAGTTCCAAATCCCGGCTTTGAGAGGGAGATGACGTGTCGGTCGTGGGGTCAGTACAACTTCGAGACCTTTGACGGCCTCTACTACCACTTCCCCGGTCGATGCACGTACACTCTGCTGAGGGACTGTGAGGAAACCACCCAGGCCAGCATTGTCATCCAGGTCAGTAACCCCCCCCCCCCCCCGACTAGAAGCTGCCCAGACGGTTTGGACTCGGTGGCGTCCTGCTCTAAAAAACACTTGTGCTTTCTGACTCCTGCGACGTTCCAAGTCTCAGCCCTCGAGGTAAAAGATTTGCATCAGAAGATTAGTGAAAGCTATCTGGTTATTAGAGTCAATTACCATTAAATACTGCAATTACCCACGATGCCTTGAAAGCATCTGCAACAGACCGGGACTTTGTTTCCCATGAAAAGGTAACAGATACCATATCTGTCTATGGGAAAACCAAACCGAACATCGGGACACCAAGAGATCCAAACGCATTATGACGCATCGTGGACGTTTTTCTTGTGTGTTAATTTCAGGGCTCAAGTTTCAGCGTTTAAACCTCTTTCAGGCAGAGCTGGGGCCGAAATAGTTGTCTGTGATTTCTTCTTTTCATCCGGTTATCTCTTGTTTTTTCTTCATTTGTGCAGGACTGTAGCTGGAAGAGTCTCTGCTGGACTAATTGTTTCACTAGAATAGACACATCACTCTCTTTCAACAAAACTTTATTTTACTCAAAAGTATAATCAGGTTAAAACAAAGAGAAAAAAACTTCAGTTAACCAGGAGAACTTTTAAAGTTTAGTCAATAAGAAGTGATGTATTCAATGGAGGGAAAACATGAAAAACCACCAGTATGATGTCTTAAAAGGTGAAACGCATATTATTATTATTATGCATTGTTTGCATCTTGCTATATGCAGGTCCACAATGACCCGGGCTGCAGCTCCGCCCCCTACACCTGCCACCGATCCGTCAGCCTCTTCCTCCCGTGGGAGGGTGAGGTTCGGCTGCACGCGACCAACGTCACCTTCAAGGGTCAAAGGTCTTCATTTATTTCTTATTTGTTTGTCAAAGGCTGCTTGCTCTTTAAATGTCCCATTTTACATGACTGAAATGATAATCTCACATTTCCTTTGTGTGTAGATGAATGCCGTGTGTAGAGGAGGAGGTGGCGTCTGTATCACGGTGCATTCTCTGTCTCTTGTCTGTAGTCTGCAGCTGCCTCATCACATCCACGACCTGCAGCTGGAGCGGATCTCCCAGTACGTCCTGGTGACGCAGCAGCACGGCTTCACGCTGGCCTGGGAGGGACGCAGCGGCTCCGTCTACATCAAACTCAGCCCGGAGTTCGTGGGCAGAACCTGCGGCCTGTGTGGGAATTTCAACGCGGACGTCCAGGACGACCTGAAGACGAGTTACGGTACGGTCCTTCTGTCTGTAACGGCTGAAATACACCAAATATGTTGACGGATCCCATTCAGTTCTATGGTGAGCAAGAGATCCGACCGCGCGTTGCATCATGGATACATTCGCCGTATCTAAATCTGTGTAATCACGACCCAACTTTAACATAATGCACATTATGTCGGTCCATTGCAGGGCAGCATACTTTACTTTAAAAAATCGCCGATAATGTTGTAGTCTAAAACATTTTACAAGCAAACATATAAAACATGATAATAATGCATCATGTTACTTTAAGTTCGTCATATGTTTTGTATGTAAAATATTAAAGTTGCGATCAAATGAGTTTTAATTCACATCCCCGGTCATACTTCACCTATTTACTAATATATATTAATAAAAAGGTTTTCATGAAAAATGTACTTCTTTGTATTTTAATATCAAAATAAAATCACCTTTTCTTCCTGTAAAATGAAATATGACGTGCGCATACGTAAACTAGTACCAACTAATTCCAATCATCAATCATTTTGCACAAGCATATAAAGGTATTCACAATGTAATTATAATCTCCACCCTTCAGTTCAGCAGACCTTTTTTAAGACGTGTGTCTCTCTCAGGTGTGCTGACTAATGAAGTAGAAATGTTTGGGAATAGCTGGGTGGAGGCCGAGCCGCACGAGGCCCGATGTCCCACGGTGCCCTCTGGCTTCTCTTCACCCTGTGTTGCAGTCGAAGCTCATGTCCTGCTGGTAAGGTGTCTGATAACAACAAAAAAAACTGTAGAGAGAGAAATGTGCATGCTTGTATGTTTTCGAGTGTAAAAACTTGTCTTTGTGTGTTTCATGAGCGCAGAAAGTGGAGGAGGTGTGTGCGATGCTGCTGGATCCGCCATTTCAGAGCTGCCATGACTTCGTCAGCCCGCTGTCCTACATGGCCAGCTGCTCCAACGACCTCTGCAGGTAAGAACACCTGATTCAGATCGAGTGTCACCGAAATCATAGAGGTTCATCCATTGTGGATCGTGAATATCCAGAGCAATTTTAATGGGAATTGATCCATTTGTTTTTCAGATATTGTGATGATTTGGATTGTCTAAAATGGAAAGGATTCATCCTCAGAGGAGCATGAATATGAGATATTTCTTGTGTACAGTTTGAACTGGTATTAGAAGAAAGGTCAGGGGACAATCATAGACTGTCTATAAGAAGTGGACGTAGTCATCGGGACTTCACTCGTTGGTTTGTGGACTGGTGTTTTGAAGCCTCGAGTTCGACAATTTTGCAGTCGCCATCTTGGATTATGGTCGTGTTTTTTTGCAACCAGTGAACAGAAATTACCATATTTAGACTGAGGAGGAGTGACGTAGATACACCGTATACGTCCCTGTTGATCACAGTAATGTGAGAAAATGACTCTACTTCTCTCTTGATTTATTACCTCAGTAAACATTGTAAACATGAGTTTATGGTCTCAATCTCTAGTTTCAAGTCTTCTTCAATACAGCATGATGTTCATTTAGTAAACTATGGTCCATTTAGAGTCAAACAGACCATAAAGCAGGGGATGCTTTAGGGCGGGGCTACACAGTGATTGACAGATCTATACTAGAGATGTATGCGGCGTCTCTACGTCTCTACGTCTCTACGTCTCTACGTCACTCCTCCTCAGTCCAAATATGGTAATTTATTTTCATTGGTTGCGGAAAAAAAACAAGATGGTGACGGCAAAATCGTCAAACGCTAGGCTTCATAACAGCAGTCCACAAACCAATGGGTAACGTCAGGATGACTACGTTCACTTCTTATACTATGGTCTAATCACATAAAGAAATCTTTACAGAAGTTCTTTAGTGTCTAATTTAACATTAATAAAGCTGGATTCATGTTTTTGTAATGTCTTATTGGACATAACTCTTCTCTGTGTAGCCACTTGAGGTGTGTTTTGAGAAATCCTGGATTTTTACCTTTCAGTCCAGGACCACAAAAAACACTGTTAGCACTTCTTGTTACTGTCTGGTTTGAAACGATCCCACTCTCAGCTTTCTCAGTTAGTGTGTTTTGGTGGCTCAGGTCCATGATCCTGAACGTGCCCTCTCTCTGTTAGTAACATTAGCCCTGGCAGTCTGTTTAGAGTGAACTCAGAGTGAGGTGGAACAGATACTGGTGATAAAGGCACAACTGTACCTCATCAGATGACTGTTACAGACACACTACAACAAATGCTTTTTTCCAGCTTTAACCAGCCTAGTTGGAAGATTTACTCATTAGGGCGACACAGCTGGTGGGTAGTTATTTGTTTTTGAGCAGTCTGATCAGTTCGGCGTACCTGGCTCATGTGGCCACACCTTTCTCCTGGCTCAGCTCAAAGAGTCCTTCTCTGTTTGTTACTCCGCTGAAGGTCGGGTCCCAACGGTGATGTGGTATGCCAGGTGTTCAGCGAGTACGCCCGGGCCTGTGCCCACGCCGACCACCCACTGCACGACTGGAGGCAGCACATTCCTCAGTGTGGTACGTTTTTTCCAGGTGTTTTTCAAACTGTGTGCCACAGAGGGACCCCGATAAAAGCTGCACGTTTCAATTCAGCCTAACACGACTTAGTGTAGCAGATAGCCCACTCAGTTAAATTAGAATATAGACAACTCATTAAGGGGTGATGTCATTTTGTAAGAAAACCCCTGGAAGTTTACCATCGCACTCGTTCCCTCGACAAAAAGACAATTCCATCTCCTCCGTGGTAAACACAAGGTTATGATTCTTAGTTAAGTTTTGTTCAGCAAAATAATGAACACCACTTTTATGATTTTTGAAGCGTGAATGCAATCGGCAGAAGTAAAAAGCTAACGTTAGGCTATAAAAAAAAAAACTACGCCTCGGTTGCATTTGCGTGAGTATGCACATCGAGGCTGTGTATTAGCAACTGCATTTTTCAAGACACTTATTAAAAGCTTCAAAATTGACTGTTTTTTTATATATATGTATTTTATATCATAGAACAAAACGTTAAAATATCTTAAGCTTGTGTTAACCGCAGACCTTATTTCAGGCATCTAACCAAAAACACATGAACAAAACATTGACTTCGAGAGGAAGGACCTCAAAGTGCAAAAACATTGACTCATTTCTGGGTTTTAGGACCCATTGCTGCAGCGGTCTATATCTAAACAGAGGTGAACTAGAAGGCACGGGACCGACAAATACACTGTGAAAATAACACAAATTCTAACATTTTTGTTACCTTTTAATGTAAAAATTGTCAATATAATCACATTTCCTACTGAAATAATTCATATCGATCAGATCATTGTACTGTCGTAGCCTACCTAATGAATTAGCCAAAGAACCGTTAGCTAACTGTGCCTAAGGTCAACGTTAAAAATGTAACCAGATCACTTGGTTTCAGTTCTTTCAGTGGTGTGTGTGGAAACCCACTAAATTATTTTATAAATAACATGTTTGCGTAGTTGTAGCCTACTTAATGTCAGCTAAAGAACCGTTAGCTGTTGTTAACATAAGATGCTAACGTATTAGCTGGTGGAAAAGAGGCTACCTAGTGGGCACAGTTAAAGTTAATTAACACATTTTTACCTCCATATAAAAAATGTAAATATCACTTTGTTTCATTACTTTCAGTGGTGCCTGGAAACCGTTAATATTATTTATATTGATCCGATGTGTACGAATTTAGCCTGTCTTGCGTTAGCTTACTGTTGCTAAGGTGAACTGCGTCTATTACAGAGCGTGGTTTACTTTTGATAGTCAACACGCACAAAGGAATATATTTAATTTATTATTTTCTGTTTTTGAAAGTTGGATTACTGCCTGTCACACAGACAGATAATCAGCTGGTGAAGTATATATATATATATATATATATATATATATATATACTATGAATTTAACATTGTAGACATTTGCTGAACTTTTAATCAAGTCAACAGATAAACGAGATTTAGCTAAATGCAATAATAGCAATCATTAAATTTGGCTTCACTTGTATCAGAGAGGTGTTTATTCAACTGTATAATAGGTCTAAAGGCTGTAGTGCCGATATCTTCTGACACAGCAGGCTCTCCAATGTTGTCCGATCTCCCTATTGTCAGTCTTCATCAGTAGAAAGTTTTTGATATGTATGTTGTGTTTTAATTTTTTCGCGACCAGCGAAGCAGTGTCCCCTGGGTCTGCAGTACAGGGAATGCATCAGCTGCTGCCCGGCCTCCTGCAACCTGGAGCGAACGTGCATCGACAGCAAGCTGGCCTGCCTGGATGGATGCTACTGCCCCGATAGTGCGTATCTATTCAGATTATATTGATCTATCATTGTGTCTATTCTCCCGAAAAGACTGCATATATGCCTTTTATCTCATCTTTTGCCCTTAAAATATACTACCTATTCAACTTTTCCTCTCTATAAATGTATCGGCCATCGCTTTTCTTTTTCCACCTTTAATTAACATCTAATCTTTTATTGAGTAAATAGGCGTGAGAGAATCCTGCATCTGTCTGTCCTCAGGTCTGATTTACGAGGACGGAGGCTGTGTGACGCCCTCCGACTGTCCCTGTGAGTACCACGGCCTGTTTTATCCGTCTGGACAGACACTGCAGGAGGAATGCAGCAACTGGTGAGTGTTGTGCTTCATGCTTTATTCGATAGATGCTTCTGTGTTTACGTGCTTTACTGTCTTCACATTGAATATCACAGCCGTGCCTCGAGGCTGTTACTTCTGTTGTGTCTCTCCCCATTACTTCCTGTTTTCCCTCAAGACATGTGACATGACAGCAAGCACCGTTTAACCCCTCTGTCACTTCCTATGCCATTATAACAAGACTGGGTGAAAAAATGGATAGAAGATTTGATTTACCTGTTCAAATATTGTTCTTTTATCTCATATAAAATGTGTGCGAGGAGTACCAGCTTCATGCTTTTTACTGTATTTAAACAAACATCTTTGACATCATCCCCTTTGGATCCAAAGCGAAAACTAGATGAACGAATGTGAGACCATCTATCGTGACATGTCATCAACATATATTTTAAAAAAGCAGGTTATTGTCCTGCAGACTCCACACGCTCCTTTTAATCTTCTCCGATCTGACCACCTGGGCTCGGTTTGTCCAGTTTCTATCCGTGATCCTGCTGATTAGCTCCGTCTTTCATGTTCTCCACCTGTGGACGTCTCTGCTTTCTGTTTCAGCACATGCGTGGGTGGAGTGTGGAACTGCACCGACTACAGCTGCCCAGGTTTGTGCCTTGGCTCTGTGGGTGGTTGAATTTGTACTTAAACTGTGCCGCAGGTCACTTTAAAATTCAATGAAAGAGGTGATTATTTTATTACAACCCAAAGATGCTCTCAACAAGTCATCTTTGGTGGAAGGATCCTACTTCGGGGACTATTAAGGAAAAAAATGTCTCCTACTTTGGGAGACGGGAAAAAGTCCCGGCATATGTTGCAAGTAAATGCTTCCTAATTAGGGAAATAGGAAGGAGGAGGCTTCCAAGTTTTGGAGTAAGAAAAAAGGGATCATCCTATTGAGGAACAAAGGAAAAGGAAGCATCCTAGTTAGAAATTGAGGATTAAAAGCAAGCAAGGAAGGACAAGGCATCTTAGTTCGGGAACATGAAAGGAAGAAAGGTTAAGGAAGGAAAATCTCAAGATATGGTGCAAGGAAATGCTTTCCAGTTTAATTTAAGTAGTTCTAATTTAGTTGTACAAAGTCAGGGAAGCAATGCTTAAGTAAGGCCTGATGTTTCCTTACACATCAAAGAATAATCCCAGTCTCTTCCACACAGAACACTGGTATCGGATCGGTACTCGATATAGACCGATGCCCTTAGACCAGGTATCGGGACTGAAAAAGTCTTGAAGGAGCAAAAAAAGAAGGGCATGTCCTTCTGGGCAAGTTCAAAGAAAGAAGGTAGCTTTCTAGGTAGGAATGAAGGAAAGGGGACAGGTAGCAAGGATGGAAAAAAAGATTCCTAGTTTCGGAGTGAGGAAACGAGAGTCTCGCTCTCTTTCTCGACAGGCGAGTGCTCGGTGACCGGCGATATGTATTTTCAATCCTTTGACGGGCGGATCTACACCTTCTCTGCAACATGTCAGTACGTCCTTGCCAAGAGTCACAATGCGGGGAAGTTCACGGTCACCATCCAGAACGCCCCCTGTGGAGCCGTGAGTCACCTTTAATCTGCTTTATCTTTTATTTGTTTTCTTTTCCTGCTTCTGAAACAAACGTCTCTACATCTTGGACAACTCCTGCACAACTCCTCCACAATCAGCCTCTGCAAGTGCTCTCCTGTCTCGGCTTACAGCTTTAAACAATTTGTCCGTCGTGTAGATCATATCATAATTTAAGTGCTCGATAATCCCCCGCTGAGTCCAGGTCGTTTTTTTTTGTTGAAGAGCCATGCTGCGATTTAGAGAAATGAAAGCCTCGAGGAAACCTCGTCGATCAAACTGTGGGGAGATAATGAACACGAAAAAGCAACCTTCTCTCTCTCTCTCTCCAAGCCTTTAATTACCCAGCCGCCTTTGAGCTGTCCCACTCATCAGAGCAGAGGCCCGAGTCCTCCAACAGCCAACTGAACAGGATTACCTTATCTGGCCTGACTGACAGAAGCTGTGGATGGCTTTGTAGTGAGGAGGGAGGTGAAGAGAGGTGCTGGATGGGGTGGGGGAGTTGGACAGAGAGAAGGTTATGCGGAAAACAGGAGGTGAATGATGGGAAGAGTAAAAGGAGGAAGGGGGGGGTGCTAAAACCTTTTGGCTATGGGGCTCTGTCACTTATGAAAGAGACGATTCATAGAGGCAGATCGCTTACTGTCAGCGACGTGCAGGTTTTATTACTTTAAAAATATCAGAGCAGCAGAGCAAGTAATTGTAATTTATTAAAGTAATGGACCAAAGTGCAGTTTTTAAGTACTTCCTTGAGTGTTGGTAATCACTGTTAGACATTTAGCTCCTTGCCCTGATAACGGTGATAGTGGTTAGTCCGGGATATCTTTGACAACTGCTGCACGGGTTGTAAACAGTGGTGGTATAAATACTCCTGAAACTTCTGTCATTGTCCTCCAAAATGTCCCATATTACTGCTCCCAAAATCACTCGTATGCACAGTATCTGATCTAGGCAACTAAAACTACTTGGTTACCATTTAAGTGGCAATCTTGAATTTTTATTTTTTTATATAAATGTCTGTGAAGTCACAATCTAATGCCGAATTAGGCAACACAATGGGGACTGAGCCTATGGCCCAGCGATAAAAGTATTGCAATATTGATATATTTGCAGTATTACAAAAATTGCTGTGCGGACATTACTGGAAAAAATGCTCAACAGAACGCTAAAAAAATAGCATGTTAGTATGAAATTAATAAATATAAATAGAATAGGAGTAGCATTAAAGCATGGTGGAATTAGCAAGATAGCTAACTAGCAAGCTGTCCACTACTTTCCAAGCTAGCTTGCTAATTCCACCATGCTTTAATGCTACACTGGTTACAGGAAATTAACCAAAGAAAGTCACTAATTTGTTGATAGCAATGTGCTTTCCTATGCTAATTTTTACAAATTTACTCTCTACGCTTCGTAACGTTACCACTCGACTGCTCGTTTCAGTCGTTTCTGCAAAACCTGCCTTGTTAAGTCGGTTTAGTTTACACAGCAGTTAGCTCGCTACAACGGTAGCAGTGGTAACGGTTCATAAAAATGGCCGCCTCTCTGACCACCTGCTTTATTTCTCTGGTTGTTATGCACATTGTAGCCTCTAGGGGCCGCTAATGAGGCTTTACACTTTTCATCAGTTTGAATACAGGACTATTCATCACCACCGCTTTTATGGTTTGAGAGTAAAATCTTTTTACTTACTTTCCCCTTCTTGTTTTCCTCTCTCTCTCTCTCTCTCTCTCGCTCTCGCTCTCTCTCTCCCACACTTCCCATTACCTCCCTCTCATTGTGAGTGCTGTTGTGCATCTGAACTGCTGTTGCTGCTGTTTGGGATTATGCCCAGCGTGCGTTATCAAGCCATCTCGTCTCAATTGCAGAATTTGGATGGGGCCTGCATCCAATCAGTTAACCTGGTTATTGACGAGGATCCAAGAACGGAGATTACACTGAGTCACGTCGGCGAGGTCTTCATGGCCGGACAGTACCGTATCTCCCTGCCCTATTCTGATGGTAACTTCCTCACCTTTTATCTACTTCACACATTGTTCACACAATTACAAACACATTCTGACAAAGTATTTAGCTATCAATCAATCAATCAAGACCCTTTCATGAAGAACATATAGAAATATACATAATGGGAAGAAAAACATTAAATCTTGAAGTACAAAGCCAAACAGATCCAAAACTAGTGCTCAAACTATCAGTTGATTAATGGAGTATATTTAGCTGAAAACTGATAAACAACACTTTTGATAGTGAAGTAAAAAATTCTTCGTTTTATATCATAGTAAATTAGATTTATTAGGGTTTTGGAAGACATCACTTTGGGATGTAGGAACATTTTAAGGGAATTGCCTGAATCCCGACATGATTCCATTGAAAGACGATAAATTATCATATTGAATTATCATCCAGCCCTAAAAGCAATATGTCCTTTAATCATCTCATCTGCTGCCACCTGAAAGCCTAAAGTGTCGTCCTCCCTCATCTCCCCGCAGACATCTTCCACATCCAGGAGCTGTCGTCCATGTTCCTGCAGGTGAAGACGGCGTTTGGCCTGCGTCTGCAGTACAGCTGGAGGGAGTTTCGTCTCTACCTGCAGGCCGACGAGCTGTGGAAGGACGACACCGTGGGCCTGTGTGGCACCTTCAATGGCAACATTCAGGACGACTTCCTGTAAGTGTGTGTGACCTTTGACCCCCTTAACTCCCCCCTCCTCCCATGATATAGGAGAGAGAGAGAGCTCCCGTTTCAGAGGAGGAGAGGGAGGTGATGGTGAAGCTGTCTGTCTGTCTGTCTGTCTGTCTGTCTGTCTGTCTCTCTCTCTCTCTCTCTGTCTGTCTGTCTCTCTCTCTCTCTCTCTGTCTGTCTGTCTCTCTCTCTGTCTCTCTCTGTCTCTGTCTGTCTCTCTCTCTCTCTCTCTCTCTCTCTCTCTCTCTCTCTTTTTGTAATGCACACTGGCTCGGCGGCTCGGCATCAAAAGCCTCTCTCTCTGATCAGCTCTTTTAGTCGGGCCAGATGAGCGCCCAACTGGACACGCCACTTCAACAAGGAATTTACTGTTAGTGGAATAGGGGCTCCACTGTAGGGCATCGTAATGGCCGGCCATAAAGGGCGGATGTTGTCCTAACAGCTGTAAATGGATATACATCACAGTCGGTGACTGAAGTGGTCGTATGCAACGAGAAAGAAAAACTGGAGCTCGCTTTGCCCGAAGACCTCCAGAATAGACTTTGCAGTTAAAATGATGACTTGCAGAATCCTCTACATCATATTCTGTTACATTGTGGCAACTATTGTCTTTAGTCTTAGTCCTGTGTCAAATGTCCTTTTTTCATCCTCTGATTATATTGAACATTTCAGTTTATTAAGTCTTGCCAAACCAATCATTTTGTCGTCATATTCTAAACTTATTTCACGAGATTTAATCTTATATACCTGATGAAAAACGCAGGTTGAAAGATTAAGATGGCGGCTTTGCAGTAAGTCTGAGTCCTCCTGACTCTGCTCGTCATCGTGTGAAAAAAGGTCGTTGATGACGCAGACTTTATATAAGAAGTGAATGTCTTTACTGCAGATCTCCATCCGGTATGATAGAAAGCACTCCTCAGCTGTTTGGAAACGCCTGGAGAGTCTCGTCGGCGTGTTCGACCAGCCTGAGTGCTCCTCAGCTCGACCCCTGTGACACCCACCAGCAGGCCGGTCAGTTCCTCTCTTACCTTTCAGCTTCTTCTGTTTGAGTGGTGAAGAAGAGGACATTCACAATGTTATACGTTTGGCTCATTCTAAGTCTTCTAAACATTGTCAATATTTGTTGTATTAAAGGAATACTTCACCCACAAACTTAACATTTCTATATTCATTATTCCTGCGGTGTTACCTTCAATTCTTGAAGAAGTTTTTCTCTCACGCCTCCACGGTGAACGAAGAATCAAAAAACTGATAAAAGTTTTGATGAATTGGAGTAAATTTGGGCCGCGGTTAACAACAGCAAAACTACATCAAAACATCTGTTTCCTCTCCACAACTCGTGCCGTTTAATCCAAGTATCACTTGTCCAGTCGTATGAAGTATTCGCTAAAATCTGACGATTCCTAACAAGTTTCTCATCAAGACTTTTCTCAGTTTTTTCATTCTTCATCCGTTGTGGAGGTATGAGAGTAAAAACATTTTCTTCAAGGATTCAAGGTAACACAGGGAGAGTGATTGATACACAAAAGCTCATATTCGAGTGAAATATTCCTTTAATATTGGGTATAAATGTAAAAACGTCTCAGGTAGAGCTGTGTAGTTTTGGATATTGCAAATGGTACCACGAGACTTTGAAATATACTTTAAAATCTATCAAATGTACACGTTAACTCTGATTGTAGATTAAGGATGTATGTGTTCCTTTCACATCTTGTAGACAGATGATTTATTTTTATTATGCGGAGTCGTCAAGAATTCAGACTTAACAAAATAACAGTTTACTTTCAAGGGTCTTTATGTACTTCATGTATAATCTTTGATCCAAACTCTTTGTTTTGTTTCTCTCGTGTTTCTGCAGCTGCTTCACAGTAAATGCTTCAAGCTTTTATCAGATTCTGTTGCGCGCTTTAACTGTGAAGCAGCGGCAGACTCGTGAATTTACACAAATGTGTTTGAGTCAGCCTGTGCTGCAAATTCATTCCCATATGAAAGTTTATATTTGTACATTGTGAGCCAATAACTGTGTGTCGACCCGCTGCCCAGTGGCCTACGCCTCAGAGATGTGTGACGTGCTGAACCAGGATCTGTTCTCCGCCTGCCACGAGTACCTCAGCCCGACGTCCTTCCACCAGCAGTGTCGCTCGGACACCTGTAAGTGCGGGACACCGTGCCTCTGCTCTGCGCTGGCCCACTACGCTCGCCACTGCCGCCGGTTCTCCGTCATCGTTGACTTCCGATCTCAGATACCCGACTGTGGTGAGCACTCAGCACGCTGACACGTTCTGTACACGGGTCAAAGAGGATGACTTCATGAGTGAATTGTTCATTTATGTTAGAATCTCAGGAGGCATGAAGACAATTTACAATTTTAGACATTTCTTTTTTTTTCTTCTCGTTCTAGCTCCCATTATCAAATTCAAATCCCAAACTTTCCTCCCTGCTCTGTGTTGAGTGTCAGAACATGAACTTTTGGGATTTGGGAAAACTATCACAAAATCTTACCTCAACTCAAACACTGATGCTTGGTCAGAAACCCACGCCGTCACCGTGTAGCAGCGGGTCAAACTGTGACGCTCCTGTGACGTTCACAGTGAACACTTTGATAACGTTGTGAACCACTTTGTTAGATTTAGGAAAAACATCGTGGTTGAGCTCAAAATAACTACGTAAACCAAGTAAAACACCATAAGTACGAAAACATGTAACTTCCAAATACGTTTGGGACACAAACACTGGTCCCCTGGTTGAAAGTCCTGTGTTAGTCTGACCCATCCACCTCTGCCCTGTGTGGGTTTATTCAGTCTTCATACCACTTCATCAGACTCCCGCAGCATTTCCTCTGAGCGTCTGATAATAACGCCGATGGGTTTACATTGTAGGTACCTGAAAGTCTCTCATACGGGTGTGAAGAGGTTAGCGTAGATGCTTAATTAGCATCAGTTATATCAGAACTGGAGAGAATTTCTCTATTGAAAGAAGAGCAAAGAACGACACTGACACAAGTTTGTTTTTTCCTCTCTTTTGCCAACTCGCTTCAGCACAAGTTTGATTGACAGATGTTTCATCCAATGACCTGCTAAGTATTTATGTTTTCAAACGACGGTTCTGTGTAACAAACCATCTGGTGCGTCAGGTTAAAGTACGACTGCATCTGTGGAAAAAAGTTCTATGAAGATTTTTGCACTCTGAAGCTGAAAAACAGCCTCAAATAATGTCATGTGATTCATCGTCGGTTAAAGTTTGAAAATGCAAAAAAAAAAAAAATACCTGGAGATGTGGAGGTAGCATAGTAGTAATATAAAATACCACAAGACAATTAAACCAGATACATGGAGCAAAGAGGAAGCAATAAGGTATCTATTACAACGTTGTGAACGTTGATATGTCTTGTTTCCGTTGTTGCAGGTTTAAATGTGACGATGTTGTGACGTTAGAACTGTACCTGCATGTTATAAACCATCACCGGCATGGAGTCTAACACGGTCTGTCCCTGCAGCGGTCACCTGTCCCCCCACTATGCGGTACGGCACCTGCGTGTCGTCCTGCCAGCGCCGTTGCTCCGCCCTCTCCGTCCCGCAGCACTGCGGGGAGGAGTGTGAGGAGGGCTGCGTCTGCCCGCCGGAGTCCTTCTACAACCATCGAACACACACCTGTGTGCACAGGTGAGGCCGTCTCTGAACAAAGATGAATCCCTTGTACTTCTGTGCACAAAGTAGCAACACAAGCAGAGAGACGGAAATCATACATACTTTCTATAACATTCAATCATTTTTCTTTTACTGTCTTTTGAGTTTTAATGGAGGCAGCAGAGAATCCGTGTCCTTGTTCCAGCTCCATCCATTAAAGGGCTAACTCTGCCAAACGAATCCTCTCAAAGTGATATTTGTATCTGCTCTGAAGCTTTAGGTCAGCCTTTAAGTGTAAAGCCTTGTATCTGCCCTGCAGACGTCTCAGAGCCAGAGGACCTCGGTAATTGTGCTCTCTCTCTTTTCAGCTCGCTCTGAAGACATGCAGCTTAATTCCTCTTAAATGTCCCAGTTTTTTTCTTCTTTTACATCCTAGTGCGGCGCAGTGCCTTACTTACTACGCGATAGAGTTACAATTGAGGAATTCACCGTGAAACCCCCCTTTCATTCTGTGCTCGGGGCCGGGGACGACACAGATATCTGATAACCAGTGAGAAAGTAGCACAGAGGCCGATGTGTGGCGCTGGCCTGTATGTTAAAAGGCCTCCGCTTAACACAGTTCACCACCACGTAGATCCACTGTCGTTTTCTGATGCTTTTTATAAATGATTGTCCAAACGTTTGTTGTGGATTTGACACTTTGAGCACTGATTTCACCTCCTTAAGCCTTCTCCTCCGTCCTCTATCTGCTTACTTCTAATGCTCTGTTTAAGGTACCACAAAGCCCTCTTTAACAAAAGTCTTTACACGATCATTTCTTTCTGTAACCAGTGTAGCATTAAAGCATGGTGGCATTACAAGATAGCTAAGGAGCCAACTGTCTGCAAGTTAGCTAACTAGCTTGTTAATTCCACCATGCTTTAATGCTACACCGATTACAGAAAAATGATCAGAACAAAGTTGTCACTTATCTGGTGACAGCAATGTGCTCGAGAGTGCGTGGATGAAGCATTGAGTTGTTAAATGTTACTCATTTGCTCTCTACGCTTCGTAACGTTACGACTCAGCGGCTCGCTTTATTCGTTAACGTAAAGCTTCACCTCGTTTTAGTCGTTAACGTAAAGCTTCACCTCGTTTTAGCCGATAACGTAAAGCTTCACCTCGTTTTAGTCGTTAACGTAAAGCTTCACCTCGTTTTATTCGTTAACGTAAAGCTTCACCTCGTTTTATTCGTTAACGTAAAGCTTCACCTCGGTTTAGTTTATAGCGAAGTTAGCCCGCTACACTGGTACACATAAAGATGTCCGCCGCTCTGACTGCTGTTACACAATAACGAACAAACTGAGCAGAGTCTGGTTTACATCACCCGCAGCCTGATCTGTTTTTCTCTCACATAATTACGTCGGGGATCTCGTGTGGGCTTTGCTCTCGTTACAGGAGCGAGTGTCCCTGCAGTTTCCTCGGAGCCGATTACGAACCAGGAGATGTGATCATGACATCAGCAGGTGTTCAGTAAGCTCCTCCCCTCCGTCTCTGTCTACCTACAACTGAAAAGGACAATTTCAACAATAACTTAATGTTAATTTAGGATGATGATTAATAAACACTTCTTACTGACTTGAGAGAAAACAACTGGAAGCTGTAGTTCAGTTGATTGAGATGATCATTATTTTGTGGACCAGAACGCTGCAATCAGGACGGAGACAAAACCGTCTGAAGGCTTTTACACATCGAGGGCTTCACCAATAAACAACACCAAAATGCGGAATACTCAGCTGCAAAGATTTTGCATCAAAACTATTCATACTGGCGGTAATGAGAAATTTGCGTCAGTTGCAACACGACAGTTGCAAAAAAGGACCCTGGTGTGTAACGGCCTTAAAGCTTCAAAGTGTGGGTAAAATAAAATCTAAGCTTTGTTTTTAAACACATTACTCATGTTAGAAAATCTGACTCTGAACTATATAGAACTCAATTAAGACCGTGAAATCATAACTTTATGAAGCATCCTCAGCATAACTAGAGTCACAACCATAGACTGTATACAAGAAGTGGACGTAGTCGTCGTGAACGTCTATTAACTGGACTGACGATACAATACCAATACTAATATACAGTGTTGCTGTTCTGCTAGTAACTGGGAAAAGTTTCATAATAAGTGTCTAGAGAGAAAGAATAATGTGATAAAAAGATGAAAAAACACTGTAAGAACGAAAACAAGAAATGAACAGAAACTGCAATCACACTGGATCAATTTATCAATCGATTAACCTTCATCATGTATCATCATCCTCATCATCGTCCTGTCCTCTCTGTGTTCCCTTACAGACTCTGTCTGAACGGTAAACTGGTGTCCCAAACACCAGACAGCGGTAAGTCCCTTAAATCCAACATGTTCACTCCAGTTAAGCTGACATTGAGACAGCAGACGTCACACTAATGTGTATTATTCACTTACGATTGTAACATCGGTGCTTTCTACATCTGTGTCGCTCAATCACAGGTGATACATTTCTCACTCACTATTGCATCTTATATGAAAAGGTGGGACAGTCCTCCTTAAAGGGACAGTTCACCCCAAAATCAAAACCACATATTCTTCCTCTTCCCTGTTGTTTATCAGTCCAGATGGTTTAGTTGTGAGTTGCAGAGTGTTGGAGGTATCAGCTGTAGAGACGTCTGCCTCTCTGGTTACATTCAAATATAGTTCTTACAATGTCGGGTCACAGGACTTGTTAATCTGAGGTGAAACCTTTTCTTCACACTGAACTTGGAAAACATAATACTGTTTTGCATACGAGTGGAACAAGCTCCAAAAATAAATATATATGACGTTACATTCTTTTTTATTTCACCCTGAACATTTGAAAAGGCTGCACTTCTGTATTTACAATCATACTTTAGATGCTTTTCTTAATTGTGATGCATGTGAATCTCAATGAGACTTCCCGTTTAAATAAAGGGTTGAATAAGATAAATAAATCGTGTCACATCTTCCCTCTCTCTTAACATCACGACTGAGCACGATCACAGACACTGGAGCTTCTTATGAACTCGTCTTACCTGCGATTCTTCTTCTCCTCTCACAGACATGCTGTGTCCGGCTGGTCAGCTCTACCAGAACTGCTCAGAGGGGGACGATGGCGTCCTGTCGGGGAGGGGCGTGGCCTGCGAGCGCACCTGCGAATCCTTCCTGCTCAACCTCACCTGCTCGTCACATGAGCCCTGCGTGGCCGGATGTACCTGCCCTCCTGGGTGAGTGATGAGTCACTTCAAATGTTTTTAAGACTTCTTGTTTGTAAAGCAAAAAAACGAATTGGCCTTCTTTGCATAATCCCTAGACATGTTAATGGTGTTTTATTTGTGACAGTCATGTGATCGTGCTCGCCAAGTTACAAAAATTCTGATGTGCACGACCGCGCACCGCGACCACTTGTCATTTCACGCCGACTTCACTACTTTGAGTATAAACTAAGCTTCAGCCTTCAGGGCTTTCTGATAGAACTGTCCTGAGGGTCAGGCAACAAACCTACTTGGTTTATGAAAAGATTTGGTCTTAAGATAAATCCTAAAACTACTACTACCGTGTGCCACTGACTACTGTGCACACGCCGCTGTGATCATCCTGCTACATGGATTCCAATGGGAACGTACTCCCATTCTATTTCTATGGGTTGGTCAGAAGAATCTGTTGAGATTCAAATAAATAAAATAGGAACTTCTGTTGAGTTCTGGTAATAAAACTCAACCTGATCCTCAATGCCTCGTGAGGCAGTGGAATTTGTTTTTGCGGTGATGTTGATAATGAGTCTTTGATACTCGGTAGGAGACAGAAGTCCTCCCGACCAGCCGATGAGGTGGACAGACATCACGGAGTAGATTACGGTCATCTGATCCCCGTAATCCCTTTCTGCTGTCGCCCCCTGAAAGGAGGGTTAAGTTGTTTCACTCTGTGACATCAACCGAGAGTCATCCTCATTACAGGATGCACAGACAGGAGTTAGCATCAGAGCTTATATAGATTATGGTAGCTGACAACAGAGGCTCTATGTCCTGCAACACATGGTCAGTCATACAGAAGAAGAAGAAGGATACCACAAATAATACTCAAGTGGTAAAGTGTAATAAATAATGGAGAACACAAAATTAAAAAGTAAAAGATCAGAATGTCAATCATCACACAGCTGAACATACATTTGAAGATAGAATATAGATCCCGTAGAATAATCAGTGATCCCTGTTTAACCGAAGTCCCAACAAAAGATAAAACTTATAAAGTTTAAAAAAAATGTAACTAGAAGCTGTCGGTCTCAAAGTTACGGCGTCCGGCAACGGAAAGCACTCGAAGGTCAAAACATTTCTACGAGGAGGAACTTCCTGCAGCTTCAGAAATGATTCAAAGTCAAAAACATTCAAACCCCGACAACAAGTGGTCCAGGAGGCAACCTCCAGTTCTGCAGAGTGAAGTCAAAGCTTCATGTGTTAAAGCTGCATTGTCTCTCGTGTCCACCAGGGGGCGACTCCTCTGGTTGTATAGAAGTCTATGAGAAAATTACTCTACTTCTCTCTTGATTTATTACCTCAGTAAACATTGTAAACATGAGTTTATGGTCTCAATCTCTAGTTTCAAGTCTTCTTCAATACAGCATGATGTTCATTTAGTACATTATGGTCCATTTAGAGTCAAACAGACCATAAAGCAGGGGATGCTTTAGGGGCGGGGCTACACAGTGATTGACAGGTCTCTGCTGCTACCAGAGCCGTATACTCACAAGCTCGTATCGCTCCCCCTCGAGGCCTGGAGAGCTTCAGCTTTGTTGTCTGGACATTTTTACGTTTTTTTTCGACTTTGCATCGTTTCTGTATTTGGAGCGTGTTTGCTGTTAATATATGCATTTTGTCTTTCTTTGTCATTTGCAGCACATTTCCATATTTATTGAGTTTTTTGTTTTTTTTGAAGGTGCATCGTTTCTAAAGCTGCATCACGTTCCTCCTGATGGAAACATTTTGTAATTTGTAAGTAATTTCAGTCAACACTAGAGATATTTGAAAATCCGATATCGGCCACTTTTTAAAACATGAACACTTTGAGAAGGAAACCCGGAGTTTTGTGATTAAAGAATTTGTGACATAATATGTACTCACTGGGGCAATATTTTGCTGTTAAATATATTTACCTCTTTACAATATATGTATTGCTTTTTAACCTTAAAGTAAACAACCACTTGTATAATGTAAAAGAAAAAAGTATAAAAGAAACATATGAAAGTTAAGTTTATTCAAAAAGATAAGATTTAACCTTTTAGCCAGTAGCTCAAGGATGAGTTTAATTATATTTTTGTGGGTTTAACCAAAAGTGAAACACCAAACAACA
The DNA here is from genome assembly GCF_050575085.1 of Anarhichas minor. Taxonomy (NCBI): domain Eukaryota; kingdom Metazoa; phylum Chordata; class Actinopteri; order Perciformes; family Anarhichadidae; genus Anarhichas; species Anarhichas minor. The sequence continues at coordinate 4,490,372 of NW_027466513.1, forward strand.
GCAAAATAAAAGTAGTATTTTGATTTGAGCAGCGTACAAAATGTTGGTTTCCTTCTAGAACTCAAAGTGTTAAAGTATGAAGGTGAATAATCGTTTTATAAAGTCAAATAAACTCCACACAAGTGAAACTTTACACCTTTATTAACCTACATTTCTCAGTGCTGGTCTATGAAAAGCATCAGTGTGTGTTTTAACAGTGACACACAGAAAAGGTTAGACCTCTGACCTCACGCTGTGATTCATTTATTCCTTTGAGAAGACGACCTTTATCACGTCGGTCATGTTCAGTCACTGGAACCTGATAGTTTGTGAGCTAATTCTGGGTAAATATGGACACAAAGAGATCTCATTCAGCTAACTGATGACAGCTGTATTAATAAGTGCAGCGACGGGTCAACGGTTTAAAGGTTCGGGCATGAGTCTGATATTTATAACTTGTTTTTGAGAATAATGACGTGTTGTTTCTTACAGTGTTTCTGGTTTAAATCGACAGCATTGTGTGGATGGAACTGAATGAAGTTGATTATGGTATCTGATGTAGGGAACAATGCTTGTTTTACTGACTTTCTCTTGGCTCCGCCCACAACAGAAGCACTCATTGCAGCTCAGCGTGACGCTCAGTTTATACTCTCCGTAGTGGAGCCGACGGGAGCGCCAGAACGTGACGTAATCACGGCCGTCATGTGGTCGCGGCGCTTAGTCGTGCAACTCAGAAATCTTCTGTGACTCGGCACAAATAGTTCACTGATAAAAGCACTTTTAAAAGGTCTGGGGATTATACACAGAATTACACACTCAATTTGTTTTTAGATGCTTTAGAAACAGGAAGTCTTAAAAATCTACATTTGAGTAAATATTTTGCAACCAAATTTAAAAGGGTTTTTATAAAGGTAATAAAGTAGTCCATGAATATGAGATATGAGTTTACAGATAATTACAATCCCTCCTCGTCATAGTGGAGCTTAGTTTATGGCTTGTTGCCGGTTACACCTACAGTCTATGTTCATGTTCATATGAGTAATAACGCAGCGCTCAGCGCGCAGTAGAGTCTGAACGCCCACGTTCATGCTCGGAGCTCGTGCGTCCTTTATGTCATTTACATCAGCTGCTTTGCCAGACGTGTCTTTGAAGCGGCAGCCCCGGTTTCTTTTACCCATCGAAACAGGCATTTATTTTCTAAACCAGACAGCAGATGATAAGCAGGTGTTCCCTCATTAATAATACATTGATTTAGATGATTATCAGGAAAAACAGGAAAAAAAAACAGAACTCAAAGTCAGCTGTAAGGTTTTCATCTGCAGCAGGACTTAAAACCTCTAATGGGAAATAATTATCTGAGGTGCAGACAGAAGAAGCCATTGTGTTTTCAGTCACAATGGCACACTTTGTTTATGATCAAAATGTAGACCATTCATTCCTCGTTCTGTGACAATTAGCCCGGCTGAACTCATATGAACCTGGACTCTCAGGTGCAGCACGGGACCATCAGCATAGCAGAACCTGGTTTTGGTTACAGTACACAACCGTAGAAACCTGTTATTTGCCTGTAGACCATCCCGGAGAGGTTTGGAGGTGTTATAAACTAATGTGATGACGACGTTCACAAACAACTGAGAGCGGAGATGACGGTCACATGACTCATCTGTGAACAGTTGACTGGAAGAACATTTTTGAGGATTTGAGGGTTGTTACTAAGTGTAATTAATTCAATATCATTTCTTAATTGCACTACTACTATTTCAAAAAGAAATGTGTGAGGAACTTTCAGGCAAACCTAAACTGAGGACATAAATCAGGAAACTTGTAGGTTCCTGATTTAGACTATTATCATTTTTTTCTCCACTTTATCACTTTGAATAAATATATCAATATATAATTATATGAAATATCTTTATACAATGCCAGCTGAGCGTCCTGATTTGTGTAAACCAACAATTGATTTTACAGTATTGAAGCATTCAGGTCTGTTTTTGATATCAACGTACATGTTCTTAATCCACCAAATGACCCTTTGATAAGTCCCGCCCCTCTAATGCAGACTGGCCAATCGTAGCTTCACCCATAGACTGGATATAAGAAGTGGACGTAGTCATGGTGAAGCCATGTTGTTTTTTGCAACCAGTGAACAGAAGTTATAATATTTTCAATGAGGAGTGACGTAGAGACGCCGTATACGTCTCTGGTAGAGACCTGTCAATCACTGTGTAGCCCCGCCCTAAAGCAGTCATTTTCTCATAGACTTCTATACAACCAGAGGAGTCGCCCCCTGGTGGACACTAGAGAGAATGCAGCTTTAACACATGAAGCTTTGGCTTCACTCGGCAGAACCGGAAGTTGCCGCCTGGCTTCACTTCTGTACTACTCAAGATAATTACGTGTGATTTAGTAGTTTTGAAAAAAGGCAGAAGATCGACAAACACCGAAGGTTATTAAAAGTGTGTGACGGTTCGTGCTTTCGTTATCTGGTTTATTTAAACCTGTGATCTTCAGTGGCTGTGCAGAACACCGGATGCATCACACACTGCGCCGTCTCGCTCGTCTGTTGCCGCTCTATGCAGCTACGTCTTCTACCGCCACTTTTTAAACTCGTCCGATTGCAAATCAGGGCCGTGTTTATGAGGATGTATTCATAATGTGCACGTAGGTTTCGGGAGAATGAACGATTGTAGAATCTTTGATCAGAGTAATCGATACGGCAGCTTGGCAGTGGCACAAAGGAAGCTGTTGACACGGTTTTATCTGGGGAGTAACTCTACTCAGGTGAACCTGAGGTTTGTGGCGGGACCATTCAGCATGTCGCTTCATTGTCCGCGGCCTCGCCAGTGGATGTAGCTCAACCCTGGATATTACAAGATACTTATCAGCCTTGTCCCGCGGAGTGGAAAGCAAATGGAGGCGTCCCGGACAAAGAGCGTTTCTCTCTCTCTATCTCTGAGAATCCTAATTGTCTGGTTTTCTCATGTAGCTAACGAGTGTTACCGCTTTTCATCCACGGGTCGCCCAGTCACTGAAGCCCTCTCCCTCCGCTCTGCTTTGGCTCTGCCTCTGAGGACGGTCCTCATCATCCAACACAGGAGCCCCAAACGATGCTTGTGTTGTATAGAAACTACCATTTAGACTGCACTGGTTTAGGCTCCTTCATTGGCCCCATTGATGATTTCACTCAACAGTTCAATCAGCTGATTCTTACTCTGATTGGCTTCACATCTACTGCTCGTCTTTGGTTCATTCACGAGGAGGAGTTTGTCTGAATTACAAGACGTCCTTGTACCGTTGTCTCATATGAACTCGCACAATGTTTTGGATAATCGGGTCAGCGGTTTCTCTATCACTCAGCACCAGATTGTCCGCGTCAGACGCGTTCTCACCAGCTGGAGATACTCTGTTTGGTTTAGGTGAGGGGTGTTGGTGCTGGTGCCTTGGTAGAGCGTGCAGGAGGAAGGACAATCAAGTGTTCAAGGGTCCTTTATTGTCACTATGCAACACAGGGATGCACAAAGGAATTCAGTTGTAGCCTGTTTGTCACACAACAAACAAAACAATAGGTTTTTCATTTGCATCATAATGAATGTAAACAGCAGCAACAAAAACAAATCTCTGGTCAGATAATACAGTATGTCCGACATCTTCACTTTAAGAACTCAACATGAGGGAAACATTGTCCATCAACTGACTGTTTGAGCACAAATCATCACGATGTGAACACGGAGTCCTGATCTCTGTGCTGCTGTCCGCCCGCCAAGTGCAGCTCGATCCTGGACCACGATGGATCCAGGATCACGATGATGTGGACTACACCGCGGTCACATAGCCGCTTTAGATATTTAGTTTACCAGAGGTGTGCTCATACATTATTGGGATCACGTCATTCAGCATGAAAGAAAGCGACTACAGGACTTACAAGTAGTTATAAGTCACTATCAAGTGATAATCGTTTGCTCTCAGTGAAGTGAAAAAATATCATTAAATCTCTGCAAGAACAACACACGAAACTCTGCAAAATGAATTAATTTGTGTAAACGGGTCACAGCTGAACTTGAGTGCTCAAATTTGACACAACTTTTAAATGATGAACAACAGAATGATGACGAAAACAAACACTTTAAAGACTCATCAGACTGAAGTATAGATAACACCTGAAACAGCTGTACGGAGCGCGTCGTTGTTTGAGTCAATGTAGTCTGAAGAGTGAGTTTTTTGTGATGTTATTAAGCATTATGAATGTTTATAAGTGCTTATAACTATACGCAGATTATAACGCTTTATAGGTTTGTTTAAAATGCATTATAGAAATGGACATCACAGAAAGTTTTACCAAACCTTCTGAATGTTTTAGGACTGAGTGGACCCTGAGTAGAGACGCTGTCGTTACAGCTCAGACCAGTTCAAAGTAAATGACATAGATTTTGTAAGTTACTTTTGTAACTGTGGTGATGTATTTATAAACCATCATTCTCAATGGATGAACCAAACCAACTGAAGTCAGCCTCTTGCTCCTGGATGTTTGAATAGGAAACATGAAGATTAAAGGTCCACAGTTGCAGGATTTAACCCGAGAAAACAGCCCCAGAATCTGTTGAACTCAAGCCACTACATCTCATCAGTAGATACACAGCAAAGGTGTTTTATATTTAACAGTTGTAATGTTTGCCTGCAGCTTGCTGAAACATGGAGACGAGTGCTTTGAACCTGCATCCTGCCCGTGTCTGTGGAAAGGAAAGGAGTATTACCCCGGAGACCGAGTCTCCTCCCCCTGCCATCAGTGGTACGTTCATGCATTTATTAAGACCCAGCTGCATAGAAAATCACGTTTGTTTGTTAAAACACACAATCTTTTCCTTCCTTCAGTGGGTCTTCATCCATTTTTCTCTCCAGATTGATTTTGGAAAGTCTGGACAGAACAAAAAAAAATATGTTTTTTGCAAATTGTATTTGAAATGCGATTCCAGATCAGATTTATGATGCTCTGGTCGCTCAAATAGGATTTCAAAGTGTGGAAGTGCTGAGCAGAATCCACGTTGCTACTAGCAGAGCGCTGTGGAGGACGACATGATGGGGAACAGACCTCTCTTTTCCAATTCAAGTCTATGGGAAAAAGTATGGCAAGCCCGGCGTTCTTCCTCTTCCTTTTCTTCTTCAGAAGAATATGTCTGCCAAAATACTTCTTTCACATTCACTCTGCTTTTCCCTTCTCGCTTTTGCCCCCGAGACATGACAGTTCGATTGTGTTTTGAGGGCGAAAGCATTCGTTGTTAGAAAGCCCGGTTACCAGTGTCACCGGCGTTACCAGAGTCACCAGAGTCACCGGAGTCACCGGCGTCGCCACACATTCAGATCGGTTGGTGACGTCTGGACACACAAATCCTAAATCTGATCACTTGCAGATGGCAGTGCGGACGCTTAAAGATGTGATTTGAAAAACAAATCTGATCTGCCTTTGTCATGCCACACACATTTGTATCCCCCCCCCCCCTCCCCCCAATCATTCGCCAACAATATCTGTCATTGGGTGGTCCGAGGCCCCTTAATGGACCCATTCAGCCCCTCCAAAGCCTCGATAGCAAAACTTTGGGGGGGTCTCTAAAATCACTCATTGCCACTGGGTATTTTACACTCTGTCCATTAGAATCAAGACAAATCTCCAACAACGATGCTAATTATTTCAAAGTCAGATTTTGCCTGAAAGCCTGAGATCGTGGCCACCTGATATCCATAACTCTCCGCCATCACGGGACAGAAGACAGAGCGGGCCCTTGTGCGACTCTCTGCTTCAGACTGTTCATCGCTGGTGAAAAGAAAACGCTCTCCCAGCGATCTCAGTCATTTCTTGACAGACTAACAGACTAATAGCGCAAATTCAGGCTTCGACAATTCACCGGCCACTTTTCTTCACCGCAGTAAAAAACCCCGAGGCTCCCGACAAAAGGAGGGGCCATTACAGACGCGAACACAAAAATGTCCTCGCACTAAGTGGGAACAAGTTGCTGCTGAATCACTGAAGCTCTGCTGTCTTTGTAGTGTTTGCCAGCACGGGACGTTCCAGTGTGTGTTCCGTCCGTGTCCGTCCATGTGCATGGCTTACGGCGACCGCCACTACAGGACGTTTGACGGGCTGCTGTTTGACTACGTCGGTGCATGCAAAGTCTATCTGGTGAAGGTACTGAACGTGTTCATTTAAGAGACACAAAACCCGTTGGATATTCATCTGTGCACTCTGTTTGTGTTATTTGGGGGCTGGGATGTTTCAGTTGTTATTGAAAAATACTCAATACTAAAGTTAATCACTCCAGTAATCAATGTCTTCTGTGACTTTGCCAGTTTCAAAAATTAAGTAAAAATAAATCCATTTTCCCCTGTGTTTATTTACAGTACTGTGGAGTTTTGTTGTCCAAATTAAGCCTGTTTTTAGATAATTAAACTGGCAAAAATAAAATAAATAAAATAAATAAATAAATAAAATAACTAAAATAAATTATTAATAAAAGTGATCAGTAAAATCTGAAGGAGTTGGAGGCGAGAGAGGGACTTTTGGTTGATGCCAGAGAGGAGGGAGTTACAGTAGTCAAGTCTTCAGAAGATAAAGCAGCAATCACTGCGTCCAGGTTAGATTAACTCTTATTAGACAAAAAGGTATTAACAACATAATATAACATTGCTATGGTCCTTCACAATTAAAGGGGCCGCGTGGAGTTTTCTTGTCAACGTAACAAAAGTTATGTAACTCATTGAATAAAGCGTGAATACTTGTGTTGAATGCGTTTCCTTCCTCATAAATGTAGCGTCGTTAACTTGCTAACAGTCTTCTTCTTCGCTGCAGTTGTTGGTGCATTGCTGCTTATCTCAGCGTGTTACTGCCGCCTGTAGATCAGCGGAATAGGGTGAAACAATCAGCCGACATTTTGACTTGTCACAGCAGGAAAACGGCAGCTAAATGGAATTCAGCCTCGTTGTTAATTTAGTTATTTACACTGCTTCTACTGTGACACGTCAAACTGTGTTCCCTGAAACCTGAACCCCCAACCCACAAGGCCAATGTGTCGTTATATCGCTGTGTGTGTGTGTGTGTGTGTGTGTGTGTGCACGAGATGAACAAAACAGTTACCTACTGATAAAGAAACACCACTAGAGGCCTCAGACTCCACAGGGAACCTTTCACTGCAACATCACTGTCAAATCATGTAGATCATTTTTTATCAAGCATCAAGGAAACTTGAGTTTGTGCAGTAAAATAATAAGCGACGATGAACGTAGAAAAATAATAAATTCAAATAGGGCAGAAAGAAAAGACAAAACAAGTTTGCATATATTATATTGGGTTTAATGTGACTGTGCTTCCTCTCCTCCACAGAGCAGCGACGATGTGATGCTCAGTGTCACGGCCGAGAACGTCGACTGTTTCGACAGCGGAGTCATCTGCAGGAAATCTCTGCTCATCAACATCGGCAGATCCTTCGTAGCGTTCGATGAAGACTCTGGGACACCGGTGAGAGACGCTCTCTGTTTATATTTCATATATATGAGACTGACGCAGGTTGTCGCAGTAAAAAGAAGCTTCATTTCTAAAAATATGTGCAGCTGAATAATGTGAATGTTTTGTTGCTGCACCTTGAAGTGGATGATTTGTTCGCTCGTCGTATTTAAGTCAACTCAGGAATCACATCTTTGAAAAACGACTCGTGTTTCTCGCAGAATCCCTCGAGCGTGATCGACAGGAAGCGGAGGATGTTCATCTGGCCGGCCGGATACTTCACAGTGGTTCATTTCCCCGATGAAGACGTCACCGTCCTCTGGGACCGCAAGACCACCGTCCACATCCAGGTCGGACCTCGCTGGCAGGTACAGGACTAACTTTAAAATGTATACATCTAAAGTTACCGTCAGCTAACTGAGCAAACTCCAACCGATGAGGACAGTGTGACATGAGCGAAAGCTAAGAAGGTGGACTTTGAGTTGAGATCGCTTTGTTAAAGTCACTCTGAGGAACTTTTATCTGGTCCTGAACCAGTCTCAGTTTAGTCCTGGTCCTCTATATGAACCAGTCTCAGTGTAGTCCTGATCCTCTATCAGACCTCCATCAGTAGAGAGACCATCAGAGAGAAGATGGTCTGTTTCTATAGAGTTATTCTTAATGCTCGTCATCGGAGCCACCGGGTCGGATTCTGGTGAAACCAGATGAACTCATGTAGGTTCACCAGAAACTCCTTCAGCTCAGACTCCAGCAGAGACCGGTCCACCGTGGACAGACCCAGATCCTCCAGCAGAGACCGGTCCACTGTGGACAGACCCAGATCCTCCAGCAGAGACCGGTCCACCGTGGACAGACCCAGATCCTCCAGCAGAGACCGGTCCACCGTGGATAGAGACCCAGATCCTCCAGCAGAGACCGGTCTGCCGTGGACAGACCCAGATCCTCCAGCAGAGACCGGTCCGCCGTGGACAAACCTAGATCCTCCAGCAGAGACCGGTCCACCGTGGACAGACCCAGATCCTCCAGCAGAGACCTGTCCACCGTGGATAGAGACCCAGATCCTCCAGCAGAGACCGGTCCACCGTGGATAGAGACCCAGATCCTCCAGCAGAGACCGGTCCGCCGTGGACAGACCCAGATCCTCCAGCAGAGACCGGTCCGCCGTGGACAGACCCAGATCCTCCAGCAGAGACCGGTCCACCGTGGATAGAGACCCAGATCCTCCAGCAGAGACCGGTCCACCGTGGACAGACCCAGATCCTCCAGCAGAGACCGGTCCGCCGTGGACAGACCCAGATCCGGCTTCACCTGCAGCCTTGGACCTGCAGTCGGAGCTCCGGAGGGAGGAGGAGAGCTCAGCTCCCGGCAGCAGCAGCATCTCCTCCTCCTCCTCCTCCTCCTCCTCCTCCCCTTCCAGGAGCAGAGCTTCTCCTCTCTGGGAGTCAACACCGACACCACGCTGCTGGAGACCCAGGACGTATTGCTGGACCCGCTGGAGGGAAGGGAGGCACGGGAGAATCAGAACCAGGACTCAGAGGGGCAGACTGTCTGACCCTGCTGCAGTAAAATGAGAGGATTTCTAAATGGACTCTGGTGCTCAGAGACACTACCACTTTAGTCCACAGGGGGCGCCAACATCAACACAACATTAAAGTTCCTCAAAGAAGTTTATGATGGCTGTCAGAGAAAACCGGAACATTTTAGTCACATTCATCAAACATCAAACGTAACGTGTGACCTATTCAGCAGCAGAGCGCTATGTGCTGCCATCGGTGGTCAGAGGCTGTATTGCAACAACACTTCAGTAGCAGTGTGATAAGAATAACAGACGGGGAGGTTCTTCTTGTTTGGTGAACTGGAACCTTTTTCATTTTCAGAATAGGATGCTGTTCAGTGGATATCATTGTATAAATTAGATTTAGTTACAGAGAGATGTTGGTGATGTGTTCAGGGGAAGCTCAGTGGGCTGTGCGGGAACTTTGACACGAAGACGGTGAACGAGATGCGGACGCCCGACAACATCGACTCCCCGACTCCACAGGAGTTTGGAAACAGCTGGACGGCAGCAGAGGTGAGTGAGACGTCATCGAGCTTTTATTTATTCTAGCTTTAAAGTTAGTTATTTTGTATCCGCTTTTTACTTGTAGAGCAGTATTTTTACACTGTAGTATTAGTACTTTTAGTAAGTAAAAAAAGGATCAGAATACTTCTTCCACCTCTGCTTTACTGCTTTACCTCTAGTAAGAAGTTGTTATCAACCCCAACTGTGTGTGCGTGTGTGTGTGCGTTTGTGTCTGCGCGTGTGCGTTTGTGTCTGTGCGTGTGTGTGTGTGTGTGTGTGTGCGTGTGCGTGCTCAGTGTGTGAACAGTCCAGACATCAGACACCCCTGCAGCCTCAGTCCGCTCAGAGAGCCGTTTGCAAAGCGTCAGTGTGGCGTCCTGCTCAGCGAGGTCTTCCAGGCCTGCCACCCGGTGGTGAGTACCAGAACTACAGCTGCTGCTTCTGATGCATCTGATCGTCTTTACGAGTCGTAACTGTGAAAATCTTCACGGTGTTGTATTTATAAGATAGATAACTAAATGTAATGAAAAAATAGTATGAAAAATATAATTCATAATCAAATATACATATATATATATACGTGATTATTTATTTATTTTAAATATAATATGCATAATAAATACATACAAAATGTAGTATTTTTATCTATTTATTAGGATTTTACATCCATCAAGCGTGATAAGTGTTTGATACTGAAAAGATTGGATTTACATTTTTGAACTACTTTTATTCTCGATAATTTCCTAACTACATAAATATTCATGAAACATATAATATATATATAATAAAATATAAATATATATGTATAAAATATATATTTTTAGATATTTATTTATTATTAAGTTATCTAAATATGAGGTACATTTTCTTTAACTACTTTTATTCTCGATAAACTCCTGAAAGAAGCGTTTGTTCCTCTGCGTGCTCAGGTGGACGTCACCTGGTTCTACATGAACTGCCTGGCCGACACGTGCGCCTGCAGCCGAGGAGGCGACTGCGAGTGTTTCTGCACCAGCGTGGCGGCGTACGCCCAGCGCTGCTGCCACGAGGGCCTTCCTGTGGACTGGCGCTCCCCGTCTCTGTGCCGTGAGTCAGAGCGCTTTACTTCACTTCAACCTGTTTCAAGTCATCATATACATCTAAAGCAGATATCCTTTAACAATAAACATTATTCTAATTATATTCATGACTTAAACAGCTCTTTATAAAATACTATAATAATATATAATTATATATTATATGCCTCATTAAAAACGGGAACCTGTTTTTCTTATGAAGCACTTTTTAACACATTGTTGTTATTGTTATTAACTCTGTCTGTGCTTCTCTCTGCAGCGTATGATTGTGAATTCTACAACAAAGGTACGCTCAACAATCTCTCTTCTGATCTATAAGATAATGGACCAAATACATCACACACACACGCGCACACACACACACACACACGCACACACACACTGTCACATTTACAAGGTTGCTTCTAAAAGTGACATGTAAAACACTTTCCACACAGCCAGAACTGGAGGGAGTTTCAGGATTACTGAGATTTAAACAATAATTCTACCGTTTTTTGTTTTTTTTTGCCCGTTTTTGCTCCTTCACCCTCTGAGACCCGGGGATCCCGGCCCACATCACCGTCTTTAAGAGGCTGTAGAGCTCAGCCTTAAAGCTGGAGTGAAGATACTGGTTTCATATGAAACTACATGACCTGATGAATCTTCAATGTTAGGCTAAAGTTTGACAAACCTGGTATCACTGACATGCCATCATCTACTTCCATCAGAATGTTCTACGTCCTGTTACACAATTTATTTTAATTAAAGTTGCTACAGGGAACTTCTATTTTGTGTTTTTGGCGCTCCCTGTGGACTAAAGCTGTAGTGTTCCTGAGCACCAGAGTCTCTTTAGAAAACCTCATTTTACAGCAGCAGGGTCTGACAGTCTGCCCCTCTCAGTCCTGGTTCTGGTTCTCCCGTGCCCCCCTTCCCTCCAGCTCCCCCCTTAAAAAAACACAAAACAGGTTTGTTTGTTTGGGGCTCAGAGAGTGATTGTTCTGCCTATTATAAAGGTCCAGTGTGTAGGCTCTGGTGCCATCTAGCGGTGAGGTTATAGTTTGTGGGTCTCTCAGGGTTAACTGGATGTATTTTTGCTTCGACTCCGGTTTTAAACTTCACTTCCGTGCTGCTGGAAAAATACATCCAAAAAGGTTTGCAAGATGTAGCTGTGATGTAAAGAAAGTGGGTCTAAGTCTGCGTGAATGCTAACGCGGCCTCCTGTCTGCAGTTCTGGGTAAAGGCCCCTTCAGGCTGATCACCTTCAGGGATCGGACGACGCTGTTGGCGGCCAGCGGGTCCAGTGGCTCCGTGTTCCTGCAGCGCGGCAACTTCAGCACCGCCACCGCCGCCGCCGCCGGAGTCCTCCTGCAGTTCATGATGACGCCGGGCCTCAGCAAAGCCCGACCGCACGGTGAGCTACTTCTATTCAGACTGCAGCGTTCATCTTCTTTGATGTGAAGGTCTAAGGACAAGGGATGTCGGATGTTGTACAAATGCATTTATATATATATTTATATGTACATACATACCTGAATATTTCTCTACAGCCACATGTCCAAGTGTCCTAAAGCGAGGCAGACACAGCGAAGCTTTAAATGATTCTTGTGTTTCTTCACCTCAGTCTCTGCTTCTTCCTCCTGCTGGTGTACAGATGAATCTTTTTTCTCTCCACAGACACATCGCGGGTTTCCTTCGAGGCAGCCGACAGACCAAACCACTTCCTGTCCGCGAGCCCCGGCGGCCAGGTGAGGCTGGCCAAATGGGAGGAGAGCGATGCATTCTGGGACGGAGCCACCTTCGTCCTCCACAGGAACACCTGGACCCCCGGCTACGACTCGCTGGAGTCCCACGCCAAACCGGGCTTCTTCCTGCACGCCACGCCGGTCCGCCTCCACCTGCTGAAGTACAGACACGCCGACAGCTTCCGCAAGGCCACGCTGTTCAGACTGACAGGTCAGCGGCACTGAAACGACCAACGGGCAGCGAACGCATCACACAAACTGCGATTGATGACAAAAAATAACGGATTTGATTTTAATATTTTTGAAAACATTCAGTGATTCCCAGTGTTTTATAGCCTCCGTAGAAAATGTCCACCTCCTCGACTAATAAAGAGAAAACTATGAAACAATATGAAATATTAACAAAAAAGATAAAATAAAATAAAATAAATCTGAAGAAGATGATCTGGAGAGGCATGTCGAGGTTCTAGTTATACTTTTAAGCCTCGGTGATCAGCTGGCCACCGGGGGTGAAAGGTGAAGAGCAGTGACTCCTCCGGCTGCATTCTCCGCTCAGAGAGCAGCCGGGCTAATCCCAAGCTAAAAATACAGCAGCGTTTGTGTTAGTTAATGGAAGAGGCAGGGAGCCGGCAGCAGATTGTGTTTCCTGCTGACTGCAGAGAATGTTGAACACGTTCACGTTCATCACGTTACTGCTCCGAGAGTCCTTCTAGATGAGTAACACCATATTCTTCTTCTTCTTCTGTTGTTCTGCAGATTGAGGCGACATCAGAGTCATGTTTGTGTATCAACACTTTATGAGCAGTTTATTGAGACTGTTCAGTATATTTTGGTTTCATTGTTGCCTTCACTCACATCTCAAAGCATTGATGTAACGGTGCAACTGTTAAAAACACATGAAAGAGATCATGATGCAACTTTAAGCACTTAAACCACAAACAGTTGTGAGGCTCAAACTTGTCTTTAGTGCAGTATAACAGTTATAATGCCATTAAATCACAAACAATAACAACATTTCTCTGATCATTTCTTCGACAAGAATTGGAAAACAGTGGGATCTATATATTGAGCTATTTACATTTTGACATCTCCTCTCTGCTCGGTTCAGCAGCCTGCAGTTCAGTCAAAGTTTCACTGAGTTTTTGCTTCTCCTGGTTCATCCATGATGTGTTCAAGGGCCGTCAGAAAGTTGGAAATCCGACATTAAAATAAGAAAACAAGCTTTTTAAACCCGCCACCAGGTTCAGAGAGTTCAACACAATGTGTCATTTTCTGCCACTATGTGTCTCTAAATGTAAACAACAACAAGAGACGGCGTGTGGTGAAGCAGCGTGGGATCGTGGGGGTTGTTGTCGTCATTGCCGTCAGCTTCTCCTGCTTTGGATTCCTTCAGTGTTCATCATTCCTCTCCTCTCTCTAAACACACAGACCCGCTGATTAAAACAGTGAATAAAGAAGCAGCTTCATGTTAAACGTCTGTGTTTCTCTGACGCTGCTCAGCGGACGCGGGACGTCCTGGAGGGGCTGCGGGACGGGAAGTGTTTGTGGTGAATTGGTTATGAACGACTATCCGCAAGACGCTTTAAAAATATATACGTAAAATAGACAACGAAAATAAATACATGCACAAAAATAAATGACATAAAAACAATAAGACAGTTTTCTTTTAGCTGTGCTCAGATCAGATTATATCCGTTCAGCGAGGCCGATGTTTGAGACGTAACAGCCTCGTGACCTTAAAGTAAAACAGTAAAGTGTGTTTTTCATCAGGCCCCAGCGCGGACGCCCTGCCGGGTCCTCGGTGTCAGTGGCGGTACGATTCCTGCGTCGTCCCCTGCTTCAAGACCTGCAGCGACCCGTCAGCTGAAGCCTGCGTCGCCATCCCACAGTGAGACCTTTGACCTTTTCATTACACAAACACAGTCTCGACTGGACTCAGAGGCACACGTCAGGCCTCTGATGGAGCTGAAAATAAGAGCTTTATGTGGAACATACAGGACAAAGAACTCTTCTGACACTTTGTACTATTTGCTCCAATAAGAATATATTCTCTGCAGCAAAACTGAGATATTCCACTCATCGTATTTATAGTCTATTTATATTTTTGCACTGAAAAGATGTGGATGTGATGTTCAACAATTCAGACTTTTGAATCCAGTCAAACTGTGTTTCACTCACAACCCCTTGTGTTTTATAAGCTTAAACATTTCATTGTACGTTTATTGTACTTTGTTTTGTTTTTCACGGCTGTGTGTCGCTCTCTGTACAGAGTGGAGGGCTGCCTTCCTGTCTGCCCCCCCCACATGGTCCTGGATGAGGTCACCCGTCGCTGTGTCTTCGTTGAAGACTGTGAGTATCTTGTCAGGTGTGGACGTTGTGTGGACGTTGTGTGGACGTTGTGTGGACGTTGTGTGGATGTTGTGTGGACGTTGTGTGGACGTTGTGTGGTTGGATAGTCAGAGCAGCGGTTACACGCTTTGAAAGTAGGATGAAATATGGTGTTATTAGTTAAAATCTTTACTTTTAGCAACTGTTTTGATATGAAGTGACATTTTTTAATTCTCTTGTTTATCAGTGTGCAAATCAACAATAACTTAAAATTATGGTGTTAAAAATGTAAAATCAAATCCCTGAAATGAGTAGAGAACGGAGGTGATGAAGAGTCAGGAGAGCAACAAACATGACCTCTAACCCTAAATACACCGAACCCTCCAAAGGAAGCTTCGCTCCTCTCCGTCAGTGCTTCTCTAACTCGCTCTTTGTTGTTTGGGTTCAGGCATTAAGGGCCCAGTTGCTGTGCAGCCTGTAACACCGTCCTCTGCAGCTGTCACTCCTGCAACCACCACGAGCACTGCTGCCGCCACTAGCCCCCTCCAGACCACCACCACCACCACCACAGCACCCTCCACCCCTCCACCCATCGCTCCCACCAGTAAAACCACCACCACTAGTCCCGCCATTAGCACACAGACAGCCTCGTCTAAAGCACCGCCGGCCCCTGAAGAGCCCACCCGTCCGGTCGCCGTCTCTACTTCTGCAGCTCCTGAACTTTCCAGGACATCAGAGCCCCCGTCTCCTCCGACAGCGCCCTCCGCTGTCAGGCCGGATGTGGAGGAGCCGCCGTCTACCGTCGGAGCGACTGAAGCTTTGCCCACCGCTGCAGCGTGGACGACCAGAGCTGCGAGCTCCACCGCCGGCCCCGTCACGCCCAGAACGAGCAGCGCTCCTTTCGCCATCACGGCTCCCTTCTGGGTCACCTCCTCCATCAAGCCCACCGACCTCCTGCAGCCGCTTTTCTCCACCACTACTGCCACAAGCCTGCAGCCATCTACCGCCGCAGCACCGACCACAAGCTCCGTCGAAGGGCCGACCGCCATCAGTATCCCTCCTCCTGTTATCGTGCACCCGACCACAGAGACCACAGAGGCTACGACACATTCAGCAGCAGTCACTCCGGTTGTAACCGCCTCGAGTGCAAGTTCTGCTCCGGTCTCAGAGACGGCTCCAGTTACAGACCGGACCACCGTTCCCAGTTCAGCTACCACTGCAATAACAGACACCATCACAAAGCCTGTAACAGTGGAGCAACATTCCCCAACAACAACAACAACAACAACAACAACAACTGCACCCATCCCTTCAGGTTTACCAAGCACAGCCTCAGTAACCTCCTCACCTCTCCCCATCTCACCTCCTGTTGAAACAGGAACTACCTCTTTACCCACAGTCACTTCAGCTGAAACCACAGAATCAGTCGCACCAGTTGCACCTTTCACCAGCAGTAGAACAACACCGTACATAAGTCCGGAGACAACATCGCCACCTGCTGCCACAGAGAAGATTCTGCACACCGCTCCCACTGAACTTACAACTTCTGCAACAGCTGTTCCTGAGATACCGACGTCATCTCCAATCCACGTTGCATCGACTACAACTGCACCATCCGCTCCTTCCTCAGCTGCAACAGACAGGAGAACAACAACGAAGAAAGTGACCATACTTGAATCCACTGTGTCTGAAATACCGGCAGATTTCCCAACAACGGCTGCACCTCCATCTTTGAAGATTACCGACATCCCGACTTCTCCCGTTTCCACCACCACGACTTATGCCGAGAGAACCTCCTGGACTACCGCCGTCCCACCAGCGGAGAAAACCACTCGGACCATAACTTCCAGACCTCCAGAGATGTCCACCGTGCCCACAGGCCCTCCTGTTATGACAAAACCAACTGTACCGCCAATGCCTCCTACGAAAACCACTGATTTGCCAAGTTTACCAACAGCAGAGAGCTCCACACATCCTGCGTCTACCGTTCGTTTCTCCGAGCCGTGGCATTGGGACACCGCCTCCACCTCGGTCTTTAGCCCCACAGTGAAGACGCCACCAGAGGTCACGTCTAAAACTGTCGTCCTTGAAGTCACTTCCGCTAAAACTACCGAAGTGCCTCGGCTTCCCGTAACGTCAACGCCGTTTGTCACCTCTGCGACATCAGCTGCTGTGACAGCCACCACCGCCAAAACCACAACGCCTCCTGAAATCTCAACCGCAGAAATTGCAGCCACGACAACCAGGAAACTGGCTACTCCCCCGCCTCCACCTGCGCCCGGTGTTCCTGAGACACTTCTCACCACCATCTCTACAAGAGCTCCACCAGGTGTTGTCACCTCCACGCTCAGACCCGTCATTGTTCAGTCGATTGCAGAGACGACACATCCAGTGACCGGCAGAGCGGAGGCGTCAACGAGAGCTACAACCACGCCGCCTCCATCTTGGTCTCCGCCGCACACGACTACTGCTTCCACCGCAGCTCCGAGGCCGACGACTGTCCGGGACGTAGTCACCACCCGGTTGGTGTCCGCTGAAAGACCCACAGCGGCTACAACGACCACCACCATCGCACAGTCGACCGCCGTCAGATCGACACCCGGGGCTCCCGTGACCACAAGAGTTACCCCCAGAATCACGTCGACTGAGAGGTCAACCGCCAGGCCGGTCACTGCGAGGGTCACCGCAACAACAAGGTCCCCGGCATCAACAACCAGATCCACCACTCTCGGTCCACCGTCGGTCCCCTCGAGTTCTGGAACGACAACCACGTCAGGGTTGCCGTCTGCAGCCGTCGCAACATCTGCCGAGTCTGTCGCCACGTCGAGCGCGGCCGAACGAGCCGAGACGACCGCAGCGGTGGCCGCCGACGGTCCAGCGCCTGTTCCCGCTCTCACAGTCACGGTGTCTACAGCTGTCCCCACGACGACCACCGGAGAGTCGGCCACACCTGAGAAAACGCTGACAACCGAAGAGAGTGACGCGTCGCCGTCCACATCCCGACCGGCGACGCCTCCGCCTGACGCTCACCTGACCTCTACCCAGAAACCCGCTGTTCCCGCTACGACGTCACTGCCAGCAGCCACCTCGGTCCGAACTACGGAGCAGGACGGAGTCGATCGCACCGGTCCTCCTGCAGCCTCATCGCTCTCCACACCTTTGGAAACGTCCAGACACACGGCAGAGGTGACGACGTCCAGGGCTGTATCGCCTACGAGGATGTGCACAGTAGGTTGATCTTCACTTCAGTCACATAATTCATAATCAGTAACAACACAGTTTTCCATAAAATTCAAAATAAGAGCACAAACTGCTGCTTTTATCACACAAAACGTATCCTTCTTGTGTTTCTCCTCCATTAGAGCAGCAGAGTCATTAATTAATATGATACAGAAGTGAAAGGTGCTTATTGCACAACATACGGTTTATCTGAAGTAAAATATTCTAAAGCTATGGTTCACTTATTAATCACATGAGTGGTATGGAAAGCCGAAAGTGTCAAACTATTTTTACGGTACATTAACCAAAAAGGCACCGCTTTTTTGTTTTGTTTAAGTGTCATCACATGCTAACAATGGCAGACACTTGCAGACGCATTACTTTGATCTGGCTTTACTCTTCGTCGAATACTTCATTTGGGGCGAGGCAACGTATTCAACCACTTGGTCTCATTTGACCAATATTAGTACTAACTAAGTCACGTGATGACAAAAGGCTGCGACCGCAGATTTAGTTTATTCTGTACTTGAATCGGTCTCTACTGGTTGTCTTTCTTACAAACATCTTCATTTTTTTTGTTGTGTCACTTCTTTGGTTTTCATTTTTTAAAATGTGTTTCCGTCCAGCCTCCGTATGCAGAGATCGTCGATGAGTGCACGAAGTACATCTGCGTCAACAACCAGCTCGTCCTCTTCAACAAATCTCAGAGCTGCCCCTTCACCTCCGACCCCCCGAACTGCGGCCTGCTCGGCTTTGCCGTTCTGGTCAACGGAGACAAGTGCTGCCCGAAGTGGGACTGTCCATGTGAGGAAAACAGACACACGTTTAAAATATGACCCTTTTCTTTTCCCTCAGATGTGGCCGATAGTTTCAGGTTCTCACTGTCGTCCCTCCCGTGTGCTCCAGGTCGCTGCTCGATGTTTCCGGATCTGAATGTGATCACGTTTGATGGGAACAGCGTTGCCATCTACAAGGCCGCCTTGTACATCGTGACCCAGCTGCCCGACGAGACCGTCAGTGTCCTGGTTCAGGAGTGTCCTGCTGATTCAGAGTCACCAGTACGTCAATATCACACGTAGCGGGAGACACAACACAGATTTTGGGCTATTTTTCTTCCATAACACTGTATATATACATTAGATTTGATAGATTTGTTTTATGTCTGTTTGATACAAAGAGATATCCAAAATTCCCTCGTTAAAAACCTTTGACTCTACATTTAGTAGGTTAATGCATCATTTTGCATAACTTTGGGGAGGTTTACTTATTGAATTTCTTTCCAAAGCTCCTCTGGAACTTCACCAACCTGTGTCTAGTGGCGCTCAACATCACGCACAAATCTAACCACATCATCATCAACCGGCTGCAGAGGAGGGTGAGCAGAAACACTCAACATGTTGTTGCTTTGCATATAAATACAGCCGTCACACACAAACAGCGTCTGATGACGTCTTCTTTCAGCTCTACGTCAACTCGCGCTACGCCAAGCCTCGGTTCAAAAGGTTTGGCTTTGAGATCTACGACACCGGCAACATGTACCTGATCCGCAGCCCGGCCGGTCTCAAGCTGCAGTGGTACCACAGCACCGGCATGATGGTGATCGACACCGACAGCTCCGGCAACAAGCTGCACACAATGGGCCTCTGTGGTAGGAGTTACTCCGGGCACGCTTCTCACTGTATTAGCTGCTCTTTAAAACGCTTTAAAAGACTTTAATGGACCCAGTAACTACATATGGCAGCAAGCTCCAGTCGTCACATGTCATGGATGTCATGACGAGTAAGTAAGTAAGTAAGTAAGTAAATATAGTGTTTTCGTGAACCCTTCTCTCTCAGGTTTCTGTGACGGAGACCCAACAAACGACCTAACTTTGGCCAACGGCACCACGGTGGGCGCGAGCGAGGATCCGGCCGTTTTCATCGACAGCTGGCAGGTCCCCAACACCACGGGCTACGTCAGCCACAGCCGCCGCCGAGAGCTCAACTGCTCCACGAGCGACTGCTCCGGCTGCCTGCTCATGCTGCAGGACGAGGCCTTTGAGCCCTGCCACGCCTTCGTACGTTACGACCCGTCCGTCAACTCGTTCCCACGTTCCCTCTACTTATACGGAGGAGCTGGCAGACACTTTGCTTTGCTCTGAACTAAACACAGAAAAAATCCTACTCATGTATTTAGTTTTTCAGCCCTTTTCTGGCATTATTGCTCACTTCTCTTCAGTAAAAGACAAATCATTTAAAATGTTTTAAAATATAAATCATCTATTTTTTCTGGTATCACAATGATAGAAGAAGTCTTTGTATCATTTAATCAGGAGATGTTTTCTTCTTGTTTCCAGGTCCCGCCGAGCACCTTCTGCGAGGTTTGGGTACGAGATGCCGAGTACGTCAACAACCAGTGTGTGGCGCTGGCGGCCTACGTGGCTTCGTGCCACAAATTCAACATCTGCATCGAGTGGAGGAGACCGGACTACTGCCGTAAGACTTCTGTCAGACGCTCACGAGCTTCTCTCTGAGCCGGAGAGAAACTCTTCTGTGTGAAGAGCCTTAATAAAAAACTGTGATTTGGATCAGGGAGCGATCCAAATAAAATACGGTTACATATCTCTCACACATCCGTTGAGACAGATGTACACAGAAGTTGAATCAGCAGGAATAACTGAGCTACCTGATGTGTGGCAGGGCAGCTTCTTTAAAGCTTTGTTTATAAGTCACGCTTTGGCGCCGTAGCTCGAGCCGCCGCAGACGGCGCGCGAGATCCAAACATGAACGGAAGCGTTTATACTCTGTGAGCTGCAGTATTCCCCAAAATGCCAGAGGACGAACAAACAAAAGGAACAGGACAAGGAGTGTAACTCAGATACGCACATAGACTGAAGGTGTAACCTCCACTATAGAGAGGAGGGATAACTATCTGTAAACTCATATCTCATATTCATAAACTACTTTATTACCTTTATACAAACCCTGTAAAGAAACAAGTTAAGTAATAAATGCATTATAAAGAAAGTTGAATATCCTGTAAACTATTCATTCCCGTCATCTTCTGAAGTCTAAAGTCTTATTCTATTTCTGCTTGTTTTTAATTGTATTAACTTCAATGTTTCTTTTGCACTCTGTCTTTTAAAGTTGTATGTAAAGCGCTCTGAACTGCCTTGTGTCTGAAATTAGCTTTTTAAACAACTTCCTGAAGTAAAGTGTGTGTGTCGCTGACGTGTGTGCGTCTCCTCCGGCAGCCTTCTCGTGTCCCGCTGCTCTCCGGTATCAGGCCTGTCTGCCGGCCTGCACGTCTCAGTCCTGCCCAAACCACGACTTCGACTCGGACCCGGACCAGTGTTCCGGCCTGACCGAGGGCTGCGTGTGCCTCGAGGGAACGCTCCTCCACCGGCCGTACTCCGCCCTCTGCATCTCGCCGGACAAGTGTGGTAGGACGACAGTTTACGGATGGCATGTTAATGTTCAGGGAACCTGGAAAATACGTCACCATAGAGTGTAAATAAGAAGTCGATGTAGTCACCGTGACGTCAGCCATTGGTTCGCCCTCACCATGTTGTTTTTTATGGCAACAAATGAACTGAAGTGACCATATGTAATGAGGAGGAGTGACGTAGAGACGCCGTATATGTCTCTGGTAGAGACCTGTCAATCACTGTAGCCCCGCCCTAAAGCATCCCCTGCTTTATGGTCTGTTTGACTCTAAATGGACCATAATGTACTAAATGAACATCATGCTGTATTGAAGAAGACTTGAAACTAGAGATTGAGACCATGAACTGTCTGCTTCAGTGCCGTGGGCTCATTACCGATGAGCCAGAGATCACGGCTGTATGTTGTGTGTTCACAGCCTGCACCGACAGCTCCGGCGCTCCCCGTGCACACGGCGAGGTGTGGAAGGCCTCCAAGGACGCCTGCTGCATGTACCGCTGCGACAACGACACCGTCGCTCCCGTGGAGTACAACTGCTCCGACGCGGCAGCGCCGGCGTGCCGTCGAGCAGCGGAGGTGCTCATCGGCCTGGCCGCCGACGCCGGCTGCTGCCCGCAGAAAGTCTGCGGTGAGGCCACGCTGGATCCCGAGCTTCAGGTTAAAATCCTCCAGAGAACAGCGTAAAATCTGAGGCTCATATTGTGTCTTTTTATTATTGTGTGCAGTGTGTAACCAGAGCCTGTGTGACTTGATCCCTCCTGAGTGTAAATACGGGGAGAAGCTGGTGTCGTACTACAGACAGGACTCCTGCTGTCCGGACTACGCGTGTGGTGAGTTTCCTCTCTGATCAGTGAACTCTAATGGCTTGTGCTTCATGTTCAATACACAGATATGAAAGTGCTATATTTAGTCCTTTAACTCGACTATGATAGTGAATAAAGACATTGTCCTCAAGCGTGGCACTATTGCTTTCATGTTTCAGAGTGCGACCCTGAACTCTGCGAGTCGGTCGTTCCCGCCTGCAGAGACGACCAGACTCTGATCGCCACCAGAGCCGACGGCAGCTGCTGTCTCGCCCACATCTGCAGTCAGTTCAAACATACAAACACGTAACTACCGGTGAATCATCAGCAGGTTCACGTGAAGCCGTCGGTGTGACCAATGAAGTGTGTGTGTTTTTTACCCGCAGTGTGTTCTTCGTGTCCGGAGACGCCTCCTCTCTGCCAGGACGGCGAGGTGCTGACGGTGGACGGTAACACCACGGACCGCTGCTGCCCCGCCTACCAATGTGGTCAGACAACACACACACACACACTCTGTGTTTTCACATGCACAGGCTGGATATTTAAACATTTAAGAAAAAGGGATTTCATAATAGATGCATATCATTTTTGATATCTTTACATTTGTTTGTTGTAGTGAGGCCAAAGCTGAAGTGTCTTAAATCCTGTATTCTCTCTAATGTCCATCCGGACATCAACCAGTGAACAGGAAGTGACCATATTAGGACTGAGGAGGAGTGACGTAGAGACGCTGTATCCGTCTCTGGTAGAGACCTGTCAATCACCGTGTAGCCCCGCCCTAAAGCATCCCCTGCTTTATGGTCTGTTTGACTCTAAATGGACCATAATGTACTAAATGAACATCATGCTGTATTGAAGACTTGAAACTAGAGATTGAGACCATAAACTCATGTTTACAATGTTTACTGAGGGAATAAATCAAGAGAGAAGTAGAGTCATTTTCTCATAGACTTCGCCCCCTGGTGGACACTAGTGAGAATGCAGCTTTAACACATGAAGCATCGACTTGCCGCCTGGTTTAGTATTAATACAATTTCTTGTTGCTAAAATATGTCCATAACATCATATAATATACTTTATTTAACAGATACTTTTCACCTAACAGCTGATTCCTACATGACTAGTTTTGCTTCGTGTGTGTGTGTGTGTGTGTGTGTGTGTGTGTGTGCAGTGTGTGAGCCCTACAGGTGTCCTCTGCTTGTCTGTCCTGTTGGGATGTCGGTGGCGTCCGTGTCCAGTCCGAGTCGCTGCTGTCTGAACCAAACATGCGGTACGACTCGTAAAATCTCCCACGATGAGGCCGAGCTTTTAGATGAGATGAAGATCCACTTCCACATTTAAAAAAAGGGTTTAAATCGGTTCTAATTTCAGAATCTTTTGATCGTCTTAAAGCCTAAACACAGCTGAAACGTTAAGATGATGAGCGTTCATGTCTGTGTGATTTCAGAGTGTTCCTGTGAAAAGATCGCCTCCCCAAAATGTGGCCTGGTACGTCATGACTTTAAATATTTAGTCTGTTTTTAATATGATGCATATAACTCACTCAGTCTATCGGTTTAATGTGTGTATTCTCTGGTTCTCCGGTTCTCTGTGTATGTTCTGTGTGTTCTCTAAGTGTCTCTGGTTCTCTAAGTGTCTCTGGTTCTCTAAGTGTCTCTGGTTCTCTGTGTATGTTCTGTGTGTTCTCTAAGTGTCTTTGGTTCTCTGTGTGTTCTCTAAGTGTCCCTGGTTCTCTAACTGTCTCTGGTTCTCTGTGTGTTCTCTAAGTGTCCCTGGTTCTCTAAGTGTCCCTGGTTCTCCAAGTGTCTCTAGTCCGGTTCTCTTTGTGCTCTTCAGGGAGAAGCTGCCCAGCTGGACCGGGCCCTCCAGTCCGACCCACAGAACCAGTGCGCCTGCAAAAGATACAAGTGTGGTGAGTGAGACCGGTTCTACGTTCTGCTGCACACGTTCCCTCATAACAACTATTTATTTTAACTTGATTAATATTTCCAAAACAATGAACATTGATTCACAATTAAAAAGCGTAAACACACAAATCAGTAATCAGTCATCTCTTTTAAATCACTTCTTATTCTTTAACACACACATCACATCGGGAGCGTAGAAGAAGAAGAAGCTGAAATAAACAAATAAAATCTAAATGATTTAAAAGAGAAAAACGTTTTAACTAAAGATGACGTTAATTGTTACCTTGTGTTCACTGTGACCTCTGACCGTGGCTCTGTGTGTGTGTGTGTGTGTGTGTATGTGTATGTGTGTGTGTTTGTGTGTGTGTGTGTGTGTGTGTGTGTGTGTGTGTGTGTGTGTGTGTGTGTGTGTGTGTGTGTTCAGTGCGTGAGGCGGTGTGTGTGTTCGGTGAGCGCGGCGTGTTGCGTCCGGGTCAGACTCTGGTGGAGCACCATGACGGTGTGTGTCACAGCCGGCAGTGCAGCCGCAGCCTCGACCCGATGAGCGGCTTCCACCTGCTGCGCACCAACAGCATCAACTGCTCCGCCCACTGCCAACCAGTAAGACCACCAACACACACACACACACACACACACACACACACACACACACACACACTAACCAGTACAACCAGACTGGGACAACAAACTTTTTTACGTACATTTTTAAACAAAAGTACCACAAAGTCGCTGGTTCAGACTCCTTAATTGTGAATATTAACTGTTTATATTCGTCATATATGACAGAAAATGTAATAAACATACATATATATATATATGTATGTTTTTGTACTGTGTGTCGGACAAAACACGAAGTGAAATGAACATTTACATCTTGTAGACCGAAGATTAGTCGAGAAAAGATGAATTGATTCTTGAAATAGTTATTCGCAGCTCTAATCTCAAGCAAAACTCTTCCTGTAAATCTATGTTCTTTCCTTTTTGTTTTTCTGTTTTTAAGATGCGATGAGATGAACCTTAACTGATAGTAGGAATAGGATAACAGCAGCACAAAAGACAGAATAAGTAAAGATATACATAGAAACTTTAGAAGAGCATTGGCAGACAATTAATGAACTTAATAGATTTGAATTTATTAAGATAATTTATTCTCTGATCATAGTGATGTCACAACATTACCAAAAATCTATTGGCCACCACAACATGATGTCATGTTTTACCTTGAGTCATGAACACACCCACACCCACACACACACACATATACTGTATATGTATATATATATATATATATATATATATATGTATATATGTATATATATATAATGCCATCATTTCCTAAAACTAATCTTCCCGGTGTTTCAGAATCAGATCTACGTTCCCCCGAAGGACCAGACGACGTGCTGCGGTGTTTGTAAGAATATTTCCTGCCTCTACGAACAGGAGAACGGGACAACTGTTCTCTACAAGGTAGGAAGTCAACTAGTTATACATCAGTTATAGTTTAACAGTAATACTGAATATTAGGTTCCCACTGCAATTTGAGTTTAACAAGTCTTATCTATTCCCAAAAGGTGTTTTTCGTCCCTGTTTGTGTAACTCAGCCGGAGTCAGATTTGCCATCAGGAGTAGTAGTAGTAGTAGTAGTAGTAGTAGTAGTAGTAGTAGTAGTAGTAGTAGTAGTAGTAGTAGTAGTAGTAGTAGTAGTAGTAGTAGTAGTAGTAGTAGTAGTAGTAGTAGTAGTAGTAGTAGTAGTAGTACATCAGTTGATGCTGCCGCTGTGTTTTCAGCCGGGGAAGTCCTGGGTATCAAACTGCGTGAAGTTTGACTGCACAGATACTCTGTCGGGACCAACGCTCATCTCCTACTCCTACAGCTGCCCACCATTCAACGAAACAGAGTGTATGAAGGTCAGCATCACACACACACACACACACACACACACACACACACACACACACACACACACACACACACACACACACAACCTAACCATAATCACCTGGCAGGAGATACTCATTACTGTCTTTCACGGTTTGATGGATACTTTTTTTTTTATGCTGCATGATTCTGTTCCTGATTGATAATAGTGTTGCTTAATGTAAAGCAAGACATTTATAGTGAAACAAATGATTCATTAATGACTCTTTTCCTGCACGTTTTAGATAAAGAATGCTACAGATTGCCTGGATCACCCCCAAAATCTGTCATGTATGTTATTGGACTGCATTTATATAGAATCACTTTCAAAAAGGACACGTTTCAGAGGTGTTTTTAATGTGAAAACAACTAAAACTATACATTTTTAAACATATTTAATGTGTAATGGTGGAAATAACCAGGAACAAAGAGACAGAAGTCTGAAACTGTGCTTCAAGCTGAACGCATATGATTCATGAAGTGTGCTCTGATACTTGAAGGCAAGCAAGGTTAAGGTTTGTAAGATGTATGTAAACACAGCAACATGTAGAGAGGGAATCAAAGTTAGAGAGGTCCGTTCTATCTGGATTCATGACGAAGCCTTTCTTGCTCTGGACGTCTCTATGAATATAGCCGGACAGATGTTTGTCTTTTGGGTCTAAAACTCAACGAGCCAGAAACAGTTTGAGAACAACTGATCTGTAAGTTATTTTGGTGATAAAATGCAGAATTCCCCAAATTGTTATCTGACATATTGAATATTTGCACAGCCATCAGCCTTCTGAAAACAAACTCATATTCTCTTTATTTATTTCTCAACATTTTGTGTCTCCTCTGCACTCAGATCGGTGGAACTATCGTAAGTTACATGGACGGATGCTGCAAGACGTGTGAGTATCTGATCTGAGCGTAGCGGCGCGTCCTGTAGTTAGAGTAGAGCTGTAGGCTGCTGACACTGAAGAGCGCCTTCACCTGCCGCTCAACATGTTTCCAACATGTTTGCCCTTCAGTTTTGTCCGTTTCGGTCCAAATATCTTCAACCAACGTTGTCCCGATTGGATCCCAGCTGTTGTTTTCTGTTACATTTGTCTGCTGTTTATTCAGATTAGAGAGATCTGTCGGCGTGCTTTTCAGTGAATTCAGTAACAAATGGCAACGGATAACTCTTTCAAAGTGCCAAGTGATAGAAGTAGTATAGTCACTGAAAAGCATCTGATCACATGCAAATGGGTTTATGTGCTGCAGCTTACCATCATGTACCAATCCCACCAGGTACTGGATTCTCTCTGTTCCCTTTCCCCGTTAGCCCCCTGACTCCCACAGTTAACACAAACTGTGAACGAGGTACCAAAACAACAAGGCTTGTCCGTGCCATTGTTGATATTCAACAATGTACTCCCTCCAAAAAACAAACAGAAAATCAATAAAACACACAGGAAGTCTGACTGCAACCAAACGGTCCTCTCAACTGTCTCACTTCAGGTCTCTGTGAAATCAAAACCAGTAGAATAAAACCAAAACATGCTGCCAAAATACAAAATATATAAATATTTATAACATCTATGATGCAGATGTTGCATCCTCCTCGCTTCATGGAGTTCTTAACTTCTGACGATTGCTTGTGAATTCCCTTTTTTGTAAGTTTTTATCTTAAAAAATGTGATACTGAAGTAAATAAAGGTGATTTAACACCTTCAAGGAGGCGGGGACACGATCCTGTGTGCAGGCCAAGAATAATGTCACACTTGCAAGGACAGTAAGAAGTGTTGAGCCCCGCCCCTCCCTGTGGATCACGTACATGTAACACGACGGCTAAACTCTTTCCCCATTTAGCACTGTCTGGGCAGTGCATTGTTGATTGCCAACAATGTGCTGTTGGTAGTTGCCCAGTAGTCGGGCTTAGACGTCTGCATGTGTCAGTAGATACTGATGTGAGTTGGTGTCTGTAGCTGCTGTAGAAGGTCTGCATGCCGCTACACCACAGCCGCTGTGCTGCTCCGCCACCAGGGGGAGCTGTGTGGGAAACTGAAGCTGCTATGTGAGGCGTATTACTTATTACAAGACTCACCAGTGCAAGAAGCACAGTGTCAAGAACTGTGTATTCATTTAAAAAGACTCAGATAATGGTTTTTAACATTGACGATTGAAATAGAGCGCTAATCTCTTATTAACTTTAACTTTTATTGGACCATAGTCCCCTGTTGGTGTTGGTTACGTAAATGTGTGTGTCATCTGCATAGTTATGGTAACTTGTTTTGTTGTTTTCCACAATCTGAGCCAGTGAAAGCAGGTAGAGTTCAAACAGAAGAGGCCCCAGAATGAAGCCAAGGGGAACTCCGCATGTCATATTTGTCTGCAAATGTGACATGGCCTAAAGACACAAAGTCCTCTGTGTCCTTTAATAAAGACTCAAACCAGTTTAACACTGACAGTGGGCTGAAAACCAGATTGGAAGACATCAAAACAATTAGTTTGGTGCCAAAAAGTTGTTCAACTGTTGAAAAACATTTCAATGATTTTACTTAAAAATGGGATGTTTGACATAGAACTATAATTATTCATGCGTGAAGTGTCTAGTTTGTTCTTTTTTACGAGTGGCTTGATAACTACAGTTTTCACCTGAATGATTCTATTAATAATTATGAATGTGATATATTACTTACTCTAAAACAGCTGCGTTGTTTGTAAAAGAGTTTCTGGTGAAAGGAGTGAAAAGATATTGAGAGCGCTGATATGTAATCTTACTGTTATAAACCAGATGCCACACATAGCAGCTTTATGTTACTGCTCAGTTTGTTTTGTATTTTAAATGGCAGAAATGTTGACAGAGCATGTTTACAAAAAAAAGTATTTTTGTTGCATTTATTTTATTTATACATCAATTTTTATTGATATTTGAAAATATTTTTTTGAAGGCATTTTGTGTATGTGATAACTGCATGAAGCATCTCACCAGCCCTTTATATATTTTTAAGCTTCCTTTGTTACTTTTTTAACTTTAAAGCTTTCATATAAAGTATAATTTGTATCAACCATCCACTAAACACGTTGTGCATGATCTACAGCCTCTGTCCTGGTGTTTGCTGTGTCTCTACATGCAACTCAGATGTTTCTTTGTTTTTGGATATCTCACGTTAACTTTGTTCCAACTGATTTGGTTTGTTGTCGTGTGAACAGGCAAAGAAGACGGGAAGTCGTGTCAGAAGGTGACGGTGAGGATGACGATCAGGAAGAACGACTGTCGCAGCAACAGGCCGGTATGTTCTGTGTCTGAATCTCAACTTCTTAAGGAGTTATGAGTAGTACAGGAAGAGAAACCTAAATATACCATGCAGTGGTAGAGGAAGTACTTTCACTGAAGTAAAAGTAGTGGTACCAGAGTGTAGAAATACTGTTTTTGTTCCAAGTAAAAGTCCTTATCCGATTAATTGATGAAATAATCGGTAGAATACTTGATTACTAAAATAATCGATAGCTGCAGCCCTAATTCAGATGCTTAGAGTCCACAATAAACCTGTAGTGAACCCCTCCTCAGCCATGACGTGGAGCATTGTCACCAAACGTTTCATACAGACGGAGGAAGTAGCCGGGATTATTAAATATAATAGAGTTGCTGCTTTACTTGACAGATCTGACATTGGGAGATTATAGGTGAAACAGCCTGCTATGACCCTTGAGAGTGATCGATAGTCCTATGCTGCCGGTCCCTTCATTCACATCTTAGTTCACCATCATTGATTTATTGAACAAATCAGAGATATGGGAGAAGATTTAGAGGTCTGGAACGAGGATGTTTCAACATGAACTCACCAAAAGAGTGGACGAATGTAAATATCAAAGGGAGAGAGTCACTGAGGGAGAGCAGTATGTCATCTGCAAACAGGCGTGTCTCCTCACAGTGAAGTTCTGACACTGTCAGCATTTTCAAATGTCAAGAAATATAAGAAATTAAGATTATTCAGTTGATCTCAATTGAGAGTTTAATGCTATGGGTAAAAATATATGATTTGTATTTATAAAATAAATGATTCAAGCACTTAAACAGAAGTCACAGAAACTATTAACGTTACTGAACGTTACTGAGAGAAAGCAGTATATCATCTGCATACACACTTTAATTACACCCATGAAGATGCACATTTTCAGCATCTTCCCTTTGCCCCAGTCGAAAAAGGTATAATATAGTCAACAAAAACAATGTCATGAAAAGTCTTAGTATGTTGAAATATGAAAATAATGTAAAAAGTCGTAGACTAGTGTCCAAAAATGTATGTAAAAGCAAAAGTATAGCATCTCGAAAAGAGTCAAAAACGTCACAGCAAAGTGTGTCTTCAATTTCATGGTGATAGTATCGTATGCCGAAAAATGTATATATATATAAAAATGTCATAGCATGTATAGCATGTCAAGAAAGTCCTTAAATAGTCACAGCATAGCATGTCTTAAAATGTAAAAGGTCATGGACTAAAATGTCCAAAGTGTAGAAAATTGTCGAAAATTGTAATAAAATGTTATTGTATAGCATGCCGAGAAGAGTCATTGTATAGTTTATAGAAAAATGGCCAATTATAGGATGTAAAAAAAGAAGTAAAAAGTTATAGTAAAAAAATAAATCAAAAAAATAAATCATGAAAAAGCTTCAGTTGCTCGAATAAACCATAAGGTTGAAAGTGGGCAACTCTGCCTCACACCACAACGTGAGCACGTAGCAGCAGAGAGCAGAGTTTTAGATTTAACTGAACTATTTAACAAATAGAAACAGCTTGTATTGGAACAGCAGACAACAGCAGATTGTAAGAAATGACCCTTAAACAACTCCATTTATGTTATTTCGCTGGTTCTTTTTGTCGCCCTGCTACCTTGCACCTGTACCGACTCTCTTGTGTCGTGCAGGTGAACATCGTGTCGTGTGATGGGAAGTGTCCGTCCGCCAGCATCTACAACTACAACATCAACACGTACGCTCGATTCTGCAAGTGCTGCAGGGAGACGGGGCTGCAGCGGCGCTCCGTGCAGCTCTACTGCAGCGGCAACACAACCTGGGTCAGCTACACCATCCAGGAGCCCACCGACTGCTCCTGCCAGTGGTCCTAAACACACACACACACACACACACACACACACACACACACACAACCGGTGTTCACATCCTCTAGAACCACAAAACAAAAGAAGAAGAGGAAGAAGAAACCTCAGCCGTGTTGCTTTAGGATGTTGGGAGAGTGGAATACTGAGCTCTGATTGGTTACTCCAGTTAGTTGTTCTACTGCCTCGGCTGGCCGGGAGGTGGTACTGCATGGCACCAAATGTGACCTTTGCCCTCTAATAAGAGTCGCATAAAGACGAGCGTGGCCTAATTATGCCACCAAATGACAGTTATTTTTGTTGTGATGAGTTATTTTTGTTGTTACATATGAGAAGAGTTTTAATTTAACACATTTAAATGTATTAAAAGTTGTTCAGTGTATCATTTTAACATCAGTCCATCATCTTGTTAATGTCATGTCTGAACACCTTTAAAAAAACACGCTTCAAAGAGGTCAAACCTGTAGCTGCACTGCCACCTCCCCGTCAGAGGAACGCAAATGTTCAGCAGAGGAAGAAGTAAGTTATTTGTTTCTGAACGGAAAGCCATTCCTCGGCTCGTCTCCGTAGAGTTCATGTGTGCTGCCACGACTGACGAGGTCTGAAGATAAATATGAAACAAAAAGAGGTCGTGATACAGACGATAAGGAAACGAGCTCTGAGGTGTGAAAGCAAACAGCTTCTGGACTCGCTTCAGTCCATCGTCGTCGTCATTGTTTGGAGATCAGAATTTACCCAGAATTCCTCATGTTGTGCCTTGTTTTTGTAAATAACTTTTTTAAATGATTTGCGATATCAGATTCTTAGATATTTCACTGTTAGAAAGATAATAAACTGTATATCCAGTGCTGTGACGTATACTTAATCTAATCAACACTAGAGAGGTGTATTAACTGATTTAAATCCAGCTGTACCTGGAGCACTTTATTTATTTATTGGAGTTTGATCGAGCACAGCAGAAAGGAAGCATTCGACCCGACTGAAGAACAAACTGACCGAACACAATCCAACACTCTCATCTGCAGTTACAGACAGAGAAGATCCGAGGGGAGCATGGCGGTGCGTTCAAATACACGTTACTCTCTGGAACACATTCTTATGAAACCGACCCACCTGTACCTGCAGACCACCACCTGGAAAGTATGTGTTGTAATGTCGCAGGATGTTTCTGAAAAAAATACAAATCTAAAAGATAAAAATAAAGTAATAATAAAAATGATTCACCTGGTTAGTCGATTTAAAGAGTATTTGTATCATAAAAATGTACATTTGCATTTTCAATAAATATTAACTGCAAAAATGTAACTTGTTTGCGCTGTTTATTAGATAACAGGACGATATGCAGTACAGGTAACGTTCATGTTACTGTGACTCAGATGTATCAGGCTAAAGCGTCACAGCACCGTCTATTTAACTACTGTTGGACCTTAAACAATGTCAGTATAATAAGCCATGAAAGTGACCGATAGTATAGCATCACATAAAACAAATCATTAAGGAGTTGTAGTATAGCATGCCATAAGAAATATCATAAAAAGTCATAATTAAACAATGACGTCATCGTCTCCCTGCTGTGTTAAGCGTGCATCTGTAAATGTAAAATGTTCAGACTCGGCTGTTTGTTGTGTCGACTCCCGGGGCTGTTCAGAGCATATGAAAACATTACAGTTGCTTCTTTAATGTCAGAGACTTGAGTGTCCGGTATCAATCCACTAGGAATCCAGATGTGTGACGATGGATAATCAGAGGAAGTGAGAACAGTAAATCTGCTCCTCCTCCTCTCGTATATCAGACTCCAGACCGGCTGGCTGGTCTGAGCACACATGCTGTCGGCAGTTGTTGGGAAAACGATACCGAACCGTGAACCCACAAAATCCAGACATTTCTTCTAGCAGACATGCAAGCCGGGCCACCACCGTTTGTATCCGATGAGCCGCCCAGACCGGGCGAGGAGATCACACAGAGCTCAGACGGTGAGCGGAATAAAGTCAGGAGCAGAGCTGAGCTGGCCAGCTGATCAGGGGCAGTGTTACAGTATGAATCATGAAGATATCATACACATTAGTGACAGGAAATCATATTACTGCATAGATCTCAAAATGGAGCATGCTGACCGTAAAGCATGCCATGAAGTATGTCCAGTTCAGTATATCATAAATGTGACACAAAAAATGTCATAAGTAACAATATAGTCTTTCAAAAAATGTCTATTATGCATTAAAAAGTATAGAATATCCTGAATTGTTTTTTTATGTCATAGTATGGGATGTTATAAAAATGTCTCAAAAAGTCATGGTACGGTATTTGATGAAAATACAATAAAAAGGTTATAATTTAGTATAAATAGTATGTCCAAAAAAATGTCAGAAAAATGTCATAGTATTTATTTGTCGGATAAAAAGTAATAAAAAGTCATAGTATAGTATGACGTGAAAAAGTCATTAAAAAGTTTTAGTTTAGTATTTTAAGAAAAAAGTCATACAAATGGCATAATATAGTATGTATTACAATATAACATGAAAAACATAGTATGTTGACAAAAAGTGTCATTAAAACAAATCATGTTTTAATGACAGGTTTTAGGAGAAATGTCACAAATGTCGCTGCCAACGCATCATTTTAATAGAATACGGTTGTTTTATTTTGTTCTTTTCTATTTTTTTGACAATAAATAAACTGTTAAAATCAGATCAGCTGGAAAACCCAACGTCACAAAGCTGAACGCCGAGCTGTTCTTCTTTCTAGAGATACGTTGTTCTCACAGGACAGCGTGAGAACATCTGATAATATATAATAATAATCTTATAGAATACAATGCATTGCTGTAGATTAAACTAGTTTAAAAACATGCCACATATAAACTAATGCAGCAGTAATGTTAACCCAGAAACATCAGGAATAAGGTTTTGAATGCAGGATTACTTCTAGCGGAGTATTTTCACAGTGTGGTATTAGTGTTAGTATTGTTACTTCACTGCAGCTCATCGAGTATCATGTTCATACCGCTGCACTGTACTCGCTGCTGCTGCTGCCTGGTTTCAAGATGAAGTCATGTTCTGTTTCTATTCTCTACAACACGCCGTCCAACCGTCCAACTCTGACTTAATGTTGATGAAAGAACAACACTCATCTGATCTCCGGTTTAACTTCAATCATGATCAAAGATAACCCACTAAAGACCGCTGTGGACCTCAGAGAAGCTTTTACACATTAAAATAAAACTTAAGTTCACCTGAACTTACTAAGAATGACACAGAGAAACATTTGAACTCTTAAAACCTCCAGTCCCACAGTTTCCTCTTTGTGTGTGTGCGGTTTGGTCGGGTGTTGCTGTGTGGGTGGGTGTGGGTGGGGGGGGGGGGGGGGGCTCATCTTGCTCTGGTAATCCTGCTACAACAGCTGAACTCCCCCCCCCCCCCCCCAACTCCAAAAGAACCCATGTTCCCGCTGCTTAAAGTGACAGTTCTTACATCTTTCAGTCCTGGATGAGTTAGAATCTCTATTTGAGTGAAACTGTGACGTTCAGCCTTTCAGAAGCTCCACAAAAGAAGAAAAACTGTATTCTGAGGTTTTCTTCCAGATGTGTTTTTTTCATGTTGACACATTGTTTCTAGTTAGTGCAGCAAACTGTCTGCAGCATCTGTCCTCAGGTGACTCTTGATGCACCAGACAAAACAAAACAATGTTTTAAATAGTAATGAAGTAGAGATCAAAGTCTAAACGGGCTAAAGGCTAAAACATGTCCATGTAAATTCAAACCATTAAAATATAAAGATGTGTGTATTGTTTCCCACCAACATGCCCAGTAGGGGTCCCAGCACCAGTCACCCAAATGGTCTCCGCTCCGGACTGAGCTGACCAGCAGCCAGAGAGAAATGCATTGTGGGTTAAGTCTCAAAGTGACTGGAAAGTGATCGTTAGCTTGACAAGCTCAAAGCAGCTGCACACACACACACACACACACACTCTCGCACACACACACACACACACATACACACACACACACACACACACACACACACACACACACACACACACACACACACACACACACACACACACACACACGCTCGCGCTGGTGTGTGTGTGTGTGGTTTTTCAGTGAGAGTGAAACTCAAGACGGCTGAGGGAGGGAGGAGCTACAAACTGAACTGGAAACTCGCTTTCAATCATCATCATGATCTTCATCACCAGCAATCACCTGCAACCATAAAGCACCATAACACTGGTGTTACAAGCTTCAGCCAGTTCAGCTTTTGCTTCCATTCATTTATAAACACGTTAAAATGAACAAGAGCTTGAACAGAAGATCTGATTTGTTTGTTGACGTTGACATGCTGATGAGTCCGCTGCTCCTTCCTCTTTCAGGGCAGAAGCTCATAAAACATTTCAGCACCGTCTTCAACCAGCGCTCCTTCTGTCTCTGTGACTTTGAACAGAACGGCAGCGTCGCTCTGATTTACATCCATGAGGAGGAAGAGGAGGAGGAGGAGGAGGAGGAGTGAAAAAACATCCCGACGTCAGAGGCAGCTGATGACAAGGCCAGACCCCCGGCCATCAGGTGACGTCCTGGGACAGAGCGCTGGACATTTGTCCCCTCTCCAGGAAGTGACCTGATGGCTCCGTCACAGCAGGAGAGAGAGAGAACAGGTTGAATTGATTTAACCTTTGACCCCTGAGAGGAGCGAAGACAGAGGTGGATCTGATCTGTTCTCAAGACCAAAGCACAGAGGAGGAACGTGGACGGTGCTGCTTCCTCAAACTGAAGATCAAGAGTCTAAATGATTGTGATGTTGTGTAATGATGGAGGAAGCGCTCAGATCTTCCAAAATTAAAAGTAGTAATATTACTCTGTAAGGAAGTTTAATCCTTTAAAATACATAATATTTTATATGATTTTTAATTTGTAAAGCTAAAACCACAACATTTCCCTCTGAAATGTGCAGACAAATTAAAATATGAAAGTACAGAATTATACTATAGTATTTAAGTAATTGTACTTCACCACTTTGCTCCTTACAATAATAAATGCACTGTGACCGTCCCTTTACTGTATCTGACGACGTAACTTTCCAAATCAGATCTACGATCTGTGGAACAAAGTGAGGAAATGCAGCTCTGTGGTTTCTCTGTGAGCCGCGGTGATTCACGGCTGCAGAGTTGTTTCATAAGAGAGGAGGAAACCGACCGAAAGGGACGAGTCATCGGAGCCGGAGCTCAGATCAGCAGCTACTCGCTCACTTACTGTACGTCTGGTCCTTATAGTGTCGTAAGAAGACCGCTTCACAAACTATATCACGCTTACAGAGAAGTTACTGTTGAATAAATAAATGCAACATTTCTCATTTTACATTTTACCCCAAAGAAACCGTTTGAAGTAACCAGATTCTGTAAAAAACATTAAATTCTGAACTCCTCAACGCAACATAGAAGTCATGATTGATTCATCTGAGACCAACAGTCATGTGACAACAAATCAGAGAAACTTCTACTGAACTGCAGGCTGCTGAACACAGAGAGGAGAGGAGAGGAGAGAGGAGAGGAGAGGAGAGGAGAGGAGAGAGGAGAGGAGAGGAGAGGAGAGGAGAGGAGAGGAGAGGAGAGGAGGAGAGAGGAGAGGAGAGGAGAGGAGAGGAGAGGAGAGAGGAGAGGAGAGGAGAGGAGGAGAGGAGAGAGGAGAGGAGAGGCTGGGAACGTGTGAATAGCTCAATATATAAAACACGTGGAGCCTCCATTGATTTGGTAACAGTTGTGGCAACGTGTTGCTTTAGCAAAGCTCTTCTTCAAACTTCACAACAGAAACAGGAGGCTAGTCTCGGGTTAGCACTGCTGGAATATCAGCTGAACAAATCGCAGTTCAAACCTCTTCAATCAGAGACTGACTCAATATTTAGAGATTAATAATGACCGAGGCTCACTGACACTTTCCTGGACTGAAAACTAATTCAACATCAAAGTGAGTGAGTGTGTGTGTGTGTGTGTGTGTGTGTGTGTGTGTGTGTGTCCCAGCAGGCTCCTTGTATCCTATTAGAGGGTCGGCGGTTCAATAGCTCTGCTAGTCGCATGTCGATGTGTCCTTGAGCAAGACACTTAACCCCAAAATTGCTCCCGTAGTTGTACCTACGGTGTAGAAATGTGATAGACTCTGAATTGTAAGTCGCTTTGGTTAAAAGCGTCTGCTAAATGACTGTAATGTGAAAGACGTCAACACATGAACACGAACTCTTGCAAACTCAAAACTTAAAGAGTTTCTCACCAGACGGATCCTTCTAGTGACGTTAGTCCGTCAAGTTAACATCGACTATCTTCACCTAAACCTAAACTGAGAAGACGAGTTCATTTAGAAAAAAGACACAATGGATGTAACAAACGTGTATTGTGTTTATTGTTTTAGCAATAGCTTTTTTTTTACGATAAATTTACTTAAAATTTTTATTTCTCGTGTTTCCTCTCAGTTTATAAAAAAAAAAGCTAATTAATTGAATTGAAATAAGTGCCGTGATGTGAAGCTACAGCGCATGCTTTGAGACAGCCCCCCCCTCAGAGGTTAGTGGAGAAGAGCTTTAGTTTAAACTCTGGTTGTCTACTTTTACACCTACGCACACTCTCGCACCGCGGTGTGAATTCTCTGTTCGTCAACGTACAGAAGTTGTGCTGCCCGCCAGATTTCTCCGTCTAAAAAGGGGGTTTCTGAGGCTATTGGACGTTCTGACGCATAACGAGGCCTTCAGAGAGCTCCTGGTGTCTTCTCTCTGTTGAGAACAGCAGCGAACAAGAGCAGAGAAACAACTCATCAAGCAGACGACCGTCAGTGACTGTTAACAGGAGTCATAAAACTGAGCAGGGAGGGTGTGTGTGAAGTCCCTCTCAGCTGCGATCCATCTGGAAAAACCACATCCAGGTCCAGCAGACTGCCCCCCCCGTCCGTCTACGTGTCCCGACTTGTCCGGATCAGAATGAGGTTTCATGGTTTCCTCGTCTGAGCTTTGATGATGACGACTGGTCAAGATTTACAAAGAAAAACAAAGCTGGACTGAGTCCAGTGATTAGTTTTACATTCATCTAATCAGTGAGTTATTTTACAGCTTCAAACGTCTTCAACACGCTTTATAGAATTATGTGTTTTTTCTTATTTGAGTTTTTGTTTCAGTTCCTTTTCTTGTTGCTGCTGATTGAGAAACAAAGACTCTGTAAAGATGTATGCACTAAATACTGAAGGGGTTAATCGATCAGAAGTAAGTTCTGCTGTTAACGACGAACAAATCACAGAAAAATGTTTCCAACAATGTTAAAGTTACGGTTGAAGATGTCGTTCAATTCCAGTTTCCATGATTGAATCTAACGAACCACCAGAGTTTATAATAACACAAACTATAAATACAACACACACACACACCTCGCCTGGTACCCGATGCTATAAACTGACCTGGCATCAGGCCCCGGTGGGATATCGAGGGTACTTGAATGAAACGTGAGACGTTCGCTGTAAACGGCGAGCAGACGGAAACGGGATTAAGAGCTTCA
The DNA here is from genome assembly GCF_050575085.1 of Anarhichas minor. Taxonomy (NCBI): domain Eukaryota; kingdom Metazoa; phylum Chordata; class Actinopteri; order Perciformes; family Anarhichadidae; genus Anarhichas; species Anarhichas minor. Next base: position 4,528,904 of record NW_027466513.1, read on the forward strand.
GACCAACTCACAAAGCAGAAGAAAGAAATCTGGATTGAGCACGAACGGTGTGTGTGTGTGTGTGAACACAACCAGCTGGGCAACGACGGCTCCGGTTCTCATTCTGAAAATAATCTGCAGAATATTATTGTTGTGATATTCAAACGTCACATTTTCATAATTTCTTTCATCAAAATTCCAACACATAAAATCCACCTCTGCAAAGCCTTTTGATTATTGTATTTCTCGTATACAGTTTATATATATATATACAGTATATATTATTGCCATATATACAATATATATATAAATATATATATATATATATATATATATATATATATATATATATATATATATATATGTCAATAAAAGAGGTGATTTTCTGTTGTATTCTGTGAGTGTTTTTATGGGAACGTGGATCAGTTTGAGTGTCTCAGTGGTTTAAATGTTCCACATTTTATCGTGAGTGTGTCATGTAGTGTGGGACTCACCCTGTCCTGGTCTTGGTCCTGGTCTTGGTCCTGGTCCTGGTCTTGGTCCTGGTCTTGGTCCTGGTCTCGACACACTCTGGTTTGGTCATGACTTGTTCTTGATTTATGTGGTCTTGACTACAACATTGTCTATATATATATACACATATATATATATATATATATATATATATATATATATATATATATATATATATGTATATATATATATATATACGCATATATATATATATATACACACATATATATATATATATATATATATATATATGTATATATATATATATATATACACATATATATATATATATATACACACATATATATATATATATGTATGTATATATATGTATATATATATATATATATTAGTGCTGGGCAAGTTAACGCGTTAATTTCGCGTTAACGCATTCATTAATTAACGCCGACAATTATTTTATCGCGCGTTAACGCATTTTTAAAATTTATTATAATTTTTTATTTTTTATTTTTTTTTATTGAAAGACAAGAGACAATACATAACATAACAACAAGAGGATGACAAGAACAGTGGGATAAAAGCCAGCAAACATCCTATAGTCAGTAATGTTAGTGCACCTATATGCTGAAATTCACGGTAAACGC
>NW_027466513.1:4535000-4595000 GCF_050575085.1 Anarhichas minor
ACAGCGGGGACTCGGACGCCTGCAGCCCCCGATCCAACTGCTCCGACGGCCCGGTGAGTCCCACCGACAGCTGAGCGGCTCACCTGCTGCCGCCGGCAATGTCTGGAATGTGTTCGGCTTCTTTCTTTGGGCCTCAGCGCTTTCACGTGTTCAGTGAACGGAGTCGCATTTAAAATCCGTTTATAGACAAAATATTTTAAGTATTCTGCACTAAACCATGAAATGTGCTCTTTGAAGTCAGTTTCAAGTATTAAACTAATTAGTTTTTTTATTTAGAAAGAATGTGGAAATAAACGCACGATTTTCTAGAATAAATTCTTGTTTTGTTGGACAGCAAAGTTTTGATTTAAGGAATTAGCAGAAGAGTGGAGCAGATCAACATTTAAGTCCTTTTTAATTTAAACTGCTGATATAGTATATATATATATATATAGTGTAATATATATAAAATATAGAATGAAGAGGAGAGTTGATGTGCATGAAAAGTCACACAGATGTGATACAACTGAATATTTTACAGAGTGGAACTTATCTTGTTATTAATGTTAAAATCTCAGCAATAAATAGTTACTGTTTAAAATAACTTCATTAAGTGACAGATAGATCTGTTTCTACACATAAATCACGGTGAAGAGTTACATTCCATCTTGTTCATTAATGGATCATACGTCATACATGTTAAGTTTCCTGACTGAAGTCGACGGTATTGATCTGTCTGCAGATGGATTTCATCTCTCCGTGTTCCACCAGGAGTGAGAACAGCGACGGTTCGTACTGCAGACACACAGACGGTCAGTTTCTCCTTTAATATCACGACTTTCTACTTTACGGGGTTTGTCATGTGACCACTTTCTGTTTCACAGGACTCATCTCTGACAGTGTGTTTGTAAATGAACCGGATTCTTCTTTGATGTGACCAATTTGTCCTCTAAAAATGACTTCTTAAATAAGACGAGCTTCGTCTTTAATACAACAGATGTGTTTGTCTTTTGATACGACCACGCTGTTTTACTTCTTAACAACACTTATCACTTTATTCTCTTGCCTCCTCGTTAATTAAAGTAACACGACAGATTTGTCATTTAATATTATTCATACAGAAATTGAATGCAACTTGCCAAAGCTTCATGAGTTAAAGCTGCATTCTCTCTAGTGTCCACCAGGGGGCGACTCCTCTGGTTGTATAGAAGTCTATGAGAAAATGACTCTACTTCTCTCTTGATTTATTACCTCAGTAAACATTGTAAACATGAGTTTATGGTCTCAATCTCTAGTTTCAAGTCTTCTTCAATACAGCATGATGTTCATTTAGTACATTATGGTCCATTTAGAGTCAAACAGACCATAAAGCAGGGGATGCTTTAGGGGCGGGGCTACACAGGGATAAACAACCAGAGGAGTCGCCCCCTGGTGGACATTAGAGAGAATGCAGCTTTAACACATGAAGCTTTCATTCTATAACACATTGGACGGACAGGCTTATTACAGCTACAGATTATATGTATTATTTTGTCAGAGCATTAGATTTATAGATTGCTGTCTGGAAAAGAGAATTTCAACAAATATTTAAACTCTATATTTTTTGAAGAGTACCAACTCTAGCTTTAAGACCATTTACTCTTATTAATATGATCTCTGCCTCTGTCAATATGACCGTTACTATGATGACCTGGCTGTTCTTTAATACGAGCAACTCCTCCTCATGTGACACATCTGTCATAAAAACAATAATAATAAATAAAAACATTTTATCAAACTAAATGTTGCCCGTTTCTCTCTCCACAGATTCCAGCAGCAGTAAACCGTCGCTCGTCTCCAGTTTGGACTGTTTGTCCAGTATCGTGGAGCGGATCAGCACAGATCCGGCTGTGGCCCCTCCAGGGGACAGCGTGGTCCCCCGGGGCCCCGGATCGCCTCAGAGCAGCCCCGCAGGCTCCAGTTCCTCCGCTGAACCCAACAGCATCTACGAGCCGCTGTGAGCCCGACGGAGCCGAGGACTCGAATTCCACAAAAACACCAAAACTAACTTTATTTTCCTGAAGTTTGATTTTCTTCAGTTTTTATCCTCCTGAACAAACTGAACGCTGCTGTTATGTTTTATTACTCTCATCGGGAAAAAAGACTCATTTCTGCTGCAGAAATGATGACGAGGACCATTTTATACATCTGTAAATAAGAGCTGTTTGTTCATACTACACATGCACACACACAGATACAAACACACACACACACGCACACACACACACACACACACACACAGATACAAACACACACATGCACACGGGATGCTGCGATTGTTGTGTCATATGTTTCTATGTATTATTTATGAGTGAATGGCATTTTAATAAAGAAATATTTATATTCAGTAGAATCTTTAAATGTCTTTCTCTAATATTTTATTAATGGAGCCTCGATTATCAACTGAAACGCTTCGCTTTTCTTATTTTTTCTTATTTTTATTTGAGTCTTCTAGATCTTTTCCTCCTTTGTTCCAAACATGTTATGCAGCTAAATTTGATTTAATTCCAATATTGAGTGAATTGAAAGAGTAAAGTTGTTAAAAACCAAAGTTTGTGGGGATGATTGAACTCCTTCAGGTACACATTTCATCCGTCGTTAATACTAAATATTGATTAAAGCAGCGTTACAGCATCAGAACCTAAATCGTACGGTTGATTCTGATGCCAAATTTTCAGGAAATGACAAAACTCACACAATTATGTGAAAATGACCAATAATAAACACAGAGCCAGCAACAAAGGAAACACATCACCAAACCAACACAAAGATATGTTTTAACGATATAAACACACATTAAGATGCATTGCTTGTGCACAAAGTGTACACGCACACACACACCTACACACGCATACACACACACACACCTACACACACACACACACACCTACATACACGCACACACACCTATACACAGACACCTACATACACACACACAACCATCACAGAAGGTTTGTTGTACTCACATGTCTGAAGTCATTCTGTGAGTGAAGTCCTCCTCGATCAGCTCCAGGTTCAACTCGTTCAGCTAGCTAGCTTAGCTAACAGCTAGCTAGCTTAGCTAACAGCTAGCTAGCTTAGCTAACAGCTAGCTAGCTTAGCTAACAGCTAGCTAGCTTAGCTAACAGCTAGCTAGTTTAGCTAACGTAAGCTCTCCTCTAGTAGATTACAACGGATTTGTCATATGTTTTACTGAATATAGGACAATAATAAAGATCACATTTATTCTTCGGATCGGCGAACTGCATGAGGCATCCCACTTGCCCGAAAAGGGAGTTTACTTTCCCCCAGAGAAGCTTAATATCATGCAACACGAATCTTTTCTGGAGGGTGAGCAGAGCGTCACCTCTCAGGAGCTCTGCACAATTCTTATGATTTAAAAAAAGTAAAGTTAAATTAAGTTAAAGTTAAAAATGTTTGTAGGCTTACAAAGAGCACAAAAATAAGACTGTCATTCTGTTACTTTCACCTGATTTCCAATAAAAGTCTGAGAAATTGACTGCAAAATATTTCAGAAGCAGAATGTTGATATGAAATATGAAATGTAGGCTCAACAATAATATCCATACACATGTGTATATGATGGAATAAAACGCATCATTATATTATGTATAATATATAAAAAGTAACAATATTATTCCCTTCAGATACAAGTTTGTGAAACAGTCAAAAGAAAAGGCAGTTTAACTGCATGAACCTACGTTTATTAGAAGCTAATCATTTAAACCGATCAAACAGATTGATTGATACAAACCTCAACATACAGGCTGGATGATCAATAATTATGACATTTTATTGTCTGAATCTATTTTTTATTTTTTATTACACAAACACCGTGATGACATTTTTAAAATGTATTTATTAGAGCTGAATTCATCAAGCAGACACTAAGACGTCCAGTTGCTCCGGAGCTCCGGGTGTCGACCGGGTCTGAGCCGCTGCTGTAGCCGAGGGGAGGCGCCTCTTTTCCGGGCTGACCGAAGCTCAGCAGCCGCTCACTTCCTGCGGCGCGCGGCGGCTCCCTTCTTGCTGCTGCAAAGCGCAAAGTGCAAAAACCAGATGTGTACGGAGATGCTTTATGGTGGCTTTGAGTTTAATATGATAGATGGATAGATATTTTAAGAAATATAAAATATATAAGAAAGCACAAGATATAATAATAAACCAACTACTGGAGCAGTTTCTTGAAGCTACATCGCCCTCTAGTGTCCAGACATAAGCTTACTAGTTACAACCATAGACCTACATTATTAATTATATATAAATAATATATATATAATATATTATCTGTATAAAGTCAGCTATAATAAGGGTTAAATTAAAGAAACTGATGTTGAAATGAAGGTAGACAATTTCAGAAGTAAATCAATTATTATAATTTGTGGTGAAAGTACTAAAAAAACAAGTACTGTACTTAAGTACATTTTTGAGGTACTATATTTTTCTATATTTATCTATAAACTACATTTATTTGAAGGCTTTAGTTAGTAGTTCAATTGTATTGTATTAATACTAGGTTTAAACCAACTAATACATATTATTAAATATTAAACCACCCAGCAGTATTAGTTTACTTTTAGTATATAAAGTAGTTTGAATCAGCTCTATATTTACTACCAACAATATTAAACATTAATGCATCAATTGTTATCCAAAAATGGAATATATATTATTATAAAATGGGTCATTCTACTCAATGAGTATTTTACTTTTACTAGTATTTTTTTACTCTGCAGTACTGTGACTTTAAGTAAAGTAAAATATCTAAATGCTTCTTCCACCTCTGAGTAAATTTAATTATAATAAAACCCCTTTTTTCATCGTTGTTTTCACTAAAGTATCAACATCACACAGAGTTTGTACGTTTGGATTTTGAAGGAGTTTTTCTGTGTGACAGAATAAATATCTGGCGTGTGATGAACTGTGATGAAGTTTCTGTGAACGCTTTCTTGGTGTTCATGTGGAGCGACTTACTGTTTCTGCAGCTCATCGATGCGGTTTCTGAGAGAGACCACCTGGAAGACAAACAGCCGGGATGTCACCTGCGCACCTTCAGGACTCTGTGATCCTCTGATTGAAGCCGCTTTTTACACATTAAAATATCCGTTCATGAACACAACGTACAGCATGTCAAACTCCTGCTGAGTGTCAATGGGAGATTCACACAAAAACAAACAAAAGTTCAGTGTAATCTTCTTTTTCTTATCTGTCACCCAACAGCTGTAGCAAACTAACGGCCCCAACAACTTTTTTTTTCTTTCTGTTTTGACGACCTACTGTATCGTTGTTTTACTGAAAAAATAAATAATCCTTTGTTTGACCTGAAATACTCTAGAGAGCACATTTTCATGCACGGTTTAATATAAACTTTAATGCAAACATTATATTGCAATTTTGAGTAAACAGAGATATGATTTTGAGCTCTCAGCATGCATCAGGGAGGGAGACAAACACCCTTAATCTACACTTCTTTGTTACATTAAAGGTCCAGTGTGTAGCATTTAGGGGAGTCTATCAGCAGAAATGGAATATAATATTAATAAATATGCTTCCTTTAGTGTATAATCACCTGGAACTAAGAATCTATGTGTTTTCGTTAGCTTAGCATAACTTCAGAGGGAGCAGCTCCTCCTCACAGAGTCCGCCATGTATCTACGGAAGCCCAGAACGGCCAAACCAAACACCGGCATTGGAGGGAGTCTTTCATGCTATGAAGTTACCTGAAGGCCACCGTAGTTCTGTTACTCTTGGATATAGTTTAGAGGAGTGAGCGAAAGGATGTTTAGTTGGTGTGCAATCTGCAACTTCACCACTAGATGTCGCCAAATCCCACACACTGGTCCTTTGAGGCATTTTACACTTTAACGTGTAAAATGTTTTTATCGTCTGTATTGAAATACGTTGGTCTTACAATAAAGTTCTTTATACTACAAGTGTTGCTGGAGTTTTGACCTCTTCAGACTTTTTCCCTCAATGCATTCTGGGAGAAGGTGAAGTTTCCTCACTGACCTCATATCTCTGCCTCGTGAGCTTCTCGCAGTGGTCGTATTTAATTGCCTCCAGGTTGTGCAGCCACTCCCACAGCTCCTTCGCCTTTTCCCTGAAAAACACAAACCAGGAACCAAACATTCAATGAACACTTCTGCAAAAGCTTAAAAACATTTACATGCTGCTTCCTGCAAATTAGTCAGAAAAAAAAAAATCACCTCATGTTAAAACTTTGCTGTGTTTATCTCTTGAGCCAGTCGCTGTTGTTTTAAACTACTTTTGAAGTTTTGCATGTGACGTGTGGCGGAGAAAACATTATTCTCTTGGGTGACAGCACTAAAATGTCCATAGCCTGTATGTAGCCCAATGCATAATACCTCAAAAACAGGAATCTGACCAGCACATCAGCTCTATTCTCTTTGAAACCTTGTCTCTTTTGCTTAGTTTTCTCTCTCTTTTCTCCCAGAAAACATATATTAGGACTTTTCTGCCAAGAGGATCATGCGATCGGTAGCATGTGTGAATCTCCGTGTCTGTCCACAGCTGATCTTTTATTCTGCTGCAGCAAACTGCATAATATTTTGGGTGCCCGGTTAAAGCTGCATCCTCAAGAACCTCTCGTGGTTGCGGTGACTCACGCTTTCTCAAAACACCTTTTTTTTTACCTGTTTCATACTGCCATTGACTGCTTGCTGACTCCTCACTCACTACTCTTAACCGGCCCCCGGACAAGAGTTTACTTAAGTCAACGTTGACTTATTTGACACGTAACTTCAGTACTTAAGTAACGTCACTTCCTTCCGTAGTTATCTTAATCCAGATTAATGGTGAAAATTAATACATTTGTACTTTGTTCTCATCAGTTTTTTATATTTGTGCGGCCAGAGGATAAAGAAAACGTTTCCAGGTGTGCTCATGTGTAGGTGTTGCGTTGTTAAGTGTTCTCTAACTGCTCCTCATACATTTTAACCACAGGGACGAATGCTCTCCGTGGGGACATTTCTGCATTATCCTTCCTCCCTGTGGGTTACCTCATATTGTCCTCACTGAAACCGTCGACGTTCAGGGGTTGGCATCTCTCTGACATGATCTTCTTCTTCTTCTCTCTTTCCGTCTGCTTCTTGCCTCTCTTCTGGTCAACCTAGAAAACAAACGTGACCGGTTAAAAACGTCACGTCTTTACAAACAAAGAAAATACATGTTGTTACCTGGTTTGAATGAAGTTGAAGCGACGACCAAAAAGAAAAGAAAGAATTCAAATTAAAGCTACCTTCTGCAGGCTGCTGTAGCCTGATCCCATGCCGCTCAGTGTTAACTTCTTCTTGGCTTCAGCCTCAGCCTTCCAGTGGGCGTCGGCTTCCTCCTTCCTCTGCCGCTCAGCCTGTGAAATACATTTTCAAAAACATCGTGATCTAACCAGTTATATTTTTTTCCTTAGAGTAACTTAACAGCATCTGAGAATGTTTGTCTTTGCTGACCTCTAGTGATTAAACTTATCACCTTGCTACGATGATGTATAAATGTACTCGGTACACTCTGACGTCACTGCTAGGTGAGATGAGATGTGCAACATACTTTAAACTCTTCACCAGAAGAGGTCCGAGTGATGCTGCTTATCAGCCCGCTGTTAAGTTATACGCTAATGTGTGATACGATACGATAAGGATACGATAAGGATAGGATAGGATATGATAACGATAGAATGAGGATACGATGAGGATACAATAAGGATACTATAAGATAAGATAAGTATAAATAAGGATATGATAAGGATACGATAAGGATGCGATAAGATAAGAGAAGTATAAAAAAGGATACGATAAGGATACGATAAGATAAGTATAAAAAAGGATACGATAAGAATACGATAAGATAAGTATAAATAAGGATACGATAAGGATACGATAAGAATACGATAAGATAAGATAAGTATAAATAAGGATACGATAAGGATACGATAAGGATACGATAAGATAGGATAAGTATAAATAAGGATACGATAAGGATACGATAAGGATACGATAAGGATACGATAAGGATGCGATAAGGATACGATAAGGATAGGATAAGTATAAATAAGGATACAATAAGGATACGATAAGGATAGGATAAGTATAAATAAGCATACGATAAGGATAGGATAAGGATACGATAAGGATACGATAAGGATAGGATAAGGATAGGATAAGTATAAATAAGCATACGATAAGGATACGATAAGGATAGGATAAGTATAAATAAGGATATGATAAGGATACGATAAGGATGCGATAAGGATACGATAAGGATACGATAAGTATAAATAAGGATATGATAAGGATGCGATAAGGATACGATAAGGATAGGATAAGTATAAATAAGGATACGATAAGGATACGATAAGGATGCGATAAGGATACGATAAGTATACGATAAGGATAGGATAAGTATAAATAAGGATACGATAAGGATACGATAAGGATACGATAAGGATGCGATAAGGATACGATAAGTATACGATAAGGATAGGATAAGTATAAATAAGGATACAATAAGGATACGATAAGGATAGGATAAGTATAAATAAGCATACGATAAGGATAGGATAAGGATACGATAAGGATACGATAAGGATAGGATAAGGATAGGATAAGTATAAATAAGCATACGATAAGGATACGATAAGGATAGGATAAGTATAAATAAGGATATGATAAGGATACGATAAGGATGCGATAAGGATACGATAAGGATACGATAAGTATAAATAAGGATATGATAAGGATACGATAAGGATAGGATAAGTATAAATAAGGATACGATAAGGATAGGATAAGGATACGATAAGGATACGATAAGGATAGGATAAGTATAAATAAGGATACGATAAGGATACTATAAAAACCTGAGCAAAATTGCTGTTGCAGCAGTTGCAATACAAGGTGTGAAGAGTGTAAATATAAAAAGTCTAAAATAACAATAAGTTGCAGATCCAAAACATATAAAATAAATAACTAGTTGGGTATTTGTGAGTGTGAATCTATTTCAACAGTTCCCTGCTGTTGAAAGAATCAAAAGAATGAAGCTGAAGGTTTTGAACTCGTACCTCCCGCCTGGCCTGCCGCTCTTTATCCTTCTCAGCACGGACCCTCTGCTGGTCGGATCGCTCGTTGCGACGCTTCTCCTGAAAATACAAAAATCAACACGCTGCAACGTTTTCTGACAATTAAACTTTATTTTTGGGGGTTATTTCCACATATTTGGGACAGCTAAAGTATATAGATATATATATACATACTGTATATGCATGTTATCAAGTGCATGTTAAATGTGTATTTTTTGTTTGGGTAAAATCTCACAATTCTGTCTTTGAGACCGAGGAGCTCCTCCTCCTCTTTCTTCCTGCACTCGAAGTGAGCGTCGATCAGTGACTGCAGCTCGGCCAGGTCTTTGTTCTGACGTTTCTTCTGCATGTCCTGTAAGAGGTGGACAGAAGAGGGCTGTCACTAACAAACTTCAAATCCACACCGATTTAAAAACACGGCTTCAGAAAAGAACAAAGCTCACTATTGTTTAGTCCAACTAACAATCCAAACCTGAACGTTATTAAAAACCAAACAATGATCAAAATAGTTACCAATTCATTATTTATTTTTTTATAGACTCTTCACATGTTTTATTTTTTTAATCTTCATTTGTAAAGTAACTAAAGCTTTCAGATAAAGATAAACAGTGGAGTGAAAAGTGCAATTGTTCCCTCTGAAATGTAATACAGTAGAAAAAGAAAGTGGCATGAAAGTAAACAGTACAAGTACCTCAAAATGTGTACTTAAGTGCAGTACTTGAGTAAATGTACTTAGTTATATTTCTATGTAAGTGCCGGAGGACTCAGGAGGGAGAACTGACAATTAAAAACAAGTCGACTTACATCAAAGTCCACTTTCTCTCCGTCGGGGATCTTTGGAGCAGACGGCCTGTTGAAGGAAAATAACATTCAAATTATAACAACGAGTAACTTAAAGGGATGTTGTGTAGAATATGGTGACATCTAGTGGTGAGGTTGCACATTACAACCAACTAAAAACTCATCGGTTCACTCCTTTCTTTTCAAGACTGTGGTTACGTGAGCCGCCCGGTGCCTAACCGCGGTAACGTCGTTCGCCTCACACCTCGCTATGGTAAGGCCATCCTTACCCAAGCGATGGAGGCACCACAACGCGGCTCACGTTACCACAGTTTCACAAGCATGTCAGATAGCTATGGTGGCCTTCAGGTAACATAAAAACCACAGACTGTAAATAAGAAGTGAACGTAGTCATGGTGACGTCACCGATTGGTTTGTGGGCTGATGTTTTGAAGACTCTGGTTCGGCAATTTGGCCGTCGCCATCTTCGATTACAGCCGTCGCTATGTTGTTGTTTTTGCAGCCAATGAACAGGAAGTGACCATATCTGGACTGAGGAGGAGTGACGTAGAGACGCTGTATACGTCTCTGGTAGAGACCTGTCAATCACCGTGTAGCCCCGCCCTAAATCATCCCCTGCTTTATGGTCTGTTTGACTCTAAATGGACCATAAGTTACTAAATGAACATCATGCTGTATTGAAGAAGACTTGAAACTAGAGATTGAGACCATAAACTCATGTTTACAATGTTTACTGAGGTAATAAATCAAGAGAGAAGTAGAGCCATTTTCTCATAGACTTCTATACAACCAGAGGAGGCGCCCCCTGGTGGACACTAGAGAGAATGCAGCTTTAACACACTTTTCAGAACCAGAGGTTGCAGCCTACTCGGTAGTCAGTAAAGTTGACTTCAACTGTGCTCTTTTACAATTTTATTTAGAAACATATATTGACCCAAAGTGGACCCTAGAAGAGAACGTAGAGCGCCGTAGTTTGAAGCTCAGGAGCATCGCTGCTCCAAGCTGCAGTTCGTGTTGCTAGAGTCAGTGTCTGGTTTGTCCGTTCTGGGCTACTGTAGAAACATGGCGGTGCAACATGGCAGACTCCGTAAAGAGGACATGCTCCCTGAGTAGATATGAAGGGCTCATGTAGCTTTGAATATGATATTATATTTCTACTAATAGATCCCCTGAAACGATGCACAGAAGAGCTTTAAAGGTGGCAGCAATGTGAAAACACGAGGGAAGAAAGTAAATGTACTCACTTGAACTTCGGCTTCTCCTCTTGTTTTTGTTTTCCCAGCGTTAAAACAGGAAGAGAAAGAGAAGAGATAGAACGTGTTAGAAACAGGAATATGAAGAAAGACAAAGGTTAATGAGGGGGACCATCCATGTTGTTTCACACCTCCAGTCGACCAACGTCTCAGTTGTGTTTGTGTTTCAAGTGCTGTGAGTACACGTGTTACCTGGTTTCTCTATCTATCGTGTGTTAATTTGTTGTGCATTAGTGTGTGAATCAAACCAATGTGATCTGACACATCTGATCAATACCGTGTGTAATAAATCACCACATAAACTATTTAGGAGTTTCTTCATCGCACACTTTTCACAACAAGGAGTTTGACAAGTACATTACTGTTAATTGATGCTAAATAAATAAACTGAATAAAAACACAGATTTTAACAAGAACACAGTTTGTGATTAGCTATATATATATTTTTTTATGGGACCCTCACACTGAAAAAAACAAAACAAAACAACAGACAACACGGGAAGAAAAACGCAGGCAAAGCAACAGCGACTCAGCAGGAAATACAAACTACCATCTTGATCTTCGTCCACTGGCAGGACGCAATCATGCAAAGAAGAGAAGAAGCACAGATGAGCAGCGGGGCAACCGTTAAACATGACTCAGCATTTCTGAATCCCTGCAACTGTTACTCCACGTCTCTCTCTCTCTCTCTCTCTCTCTCTCTAGAGAGAGAGAGAGGAAGATCAGTGAGACAAAACTCAACACTACTCATGTGGTAAAAGGTGTGAACGACATCATCAACATACCTTCCTCTTCATAGCCGTCTGCATGCAGCAAGCGTCCAAAGCAAGAGCAGAACAGAAATCATTAGGGGAGGGACCTGGTCAGCCTGCTCCATGGCCTCTTTACGAGTGCAAGCTTACCAAGCACATTTATTCAAATTCATGTTCCAGTAATGAGAATAAACAGGCAGTGGCAGCCATTGCAGAAGTCCCATGTGCATGTCATGCATTCATTCTGTATCAACACAGCGGGCAGCTCGCACGCTCCTAATGTCCGAGGTTTTATTTTGCGTTCTGACTGCATAATAATGACGTTTGTTTCCTGAATAACTGACTTTACAAAAATCCTTTGATTTTTCTACACTGTGTGGACAGATTGTGTGAGAATGAGCATTAGGAGGATTTCTTTTTGTGGTTTAGGCAACATGTCTCCCACAAAATGTAGTTCCCATAGAGCTCAACTGCACTCTCAACTACATTATTTTCTTCCAGTTTGAAACACGTAGTTAAAGTCACTACAAGGAAGTTTCATTCTGTGTTGATGTTGGCGCCCCCTGTGGACTAAAGTGGTAGTGTCTCTGAGCACCAGACCCTTTAGAAAACCTCTCATTCTACTGCAGCAGGGTCTGACAGTCTGCTCCTCTCAGTCCTGGTTCTGGTTCTCCCGTGCCTTAATAAGAGCATTAAGACAATCTTCTCATGCAGTAAAAGTTAATACATATACAAATGTGTATTTCATTTAACTTTCTTTCCTCGGTTGGTTTGGTTTTCCTTCAGGCGTCGTATATCTTCCGTACTACAGAGATCAGCAATCGCTTGATTTAGATTAATCGTTCGGAGCAAAACTACATTTTTCTAAACACATGCTGCTGAAGCAGTGAAATCGAAGCGTTAGTTCAGCAAGCGTACAGTGAAGCCCGGGACTTCTGCAGTGACTCCATCTGAGTGAAACTGTTCAGGCCATAAAGAAACTTAAACAAACAAAACAAAAACATTTCCATGGAAGATGTGAATAGTGGGGTAAATGTCAAAGCCTTAGAGCAGTTTGCCAGTCCCACTCTTCATCTACTCATGGAAAGAAAGACGAAGAAGAAGAAGAGGAAGACGGTTTTACATGACTGATATTACCCATAATCCTTTCTGAGTTTGCCAAAATGAGACCTAAACATGGATAGAAGGTGACGGATTCGAGGGGCCGTTCATGGAAAAGCAACTGATTTTCTTCTTCTCCCTTTCAACATTTAGATACACATGTTCAAAGACACACATCTGGCACTGAGCCGTAGCGCTGGAAACAGGACAGAATGTTTTTGTTTGTTGTGTCAGCTAACACTGATGGTGATGTGATAACCGTGGACACTTTACGAAGCAAAGCCCAAACGTTTGCTGCTCTCGAAGGAGCCAGAAGACACCCAAAGGCGCTTCAGGCTTCTTTGTTCTAAAGTGCAACACACACTGGTCTGGTCATGCCGCGCCGACCCGTCACAGCACAGAAAATACACTACTGTGTTTAGATTTCATTTACGGGACACGCTGCTGCTCACCTCTAAACTGTGACATCCCACAAACTGAGGAGTTCCACACTAACAGCTGAATTTGTGCATGTGCATGTTTCAGTTTGTGAAGTTGTGATGAAAAGCCGAGTGATTGTGCTACAAAACCAGTTTCTATATATCGTCTACTGTTTCACAAAGTGACGTCATGACTATTTAAAAATCTATCTAAGCTCTGACACTGTAAAATGTCCTCTAGTCCTGACGAAAGTTCTAATAAAAAGAGGGCGTTGCCTAAAGATATTGGTTTTGGATTTTAATCTAATCTTGAGTGTGAAAGTTCATTTTGGACGATGGAAATGGTAATTTGATTAAAAAGATTCAGATCTTTTCTGAAATACCTTTTAACATAAATAACACAGGAGGGACTAACATGTAAAACATGAGCCTTTGTAAAGAGCTGATGCTCTTTAGGGAAGCAGAAGTGTCCTGCAGGAGAACGGGGAGCGGTCTGCCGATGCCACGTACCTTCCTCCTCATGAACCACCTCCTCTGGCTCTGGCTCTGCTTCAGGCTCTACCTCTGGCTCTGCCTCCACCTGGGCCTCCGCCTCAGGGGCTACTTCTACTTCTACTACCTCCTCCTGGGCTACGGGGCACGCAGCATGCACCAAAACCACCGGGGAGAGGGAGGGTGTCGGAGGAGAGGGCCGTTAATGAAGACCACAGACAT
Organism: Anarhichas minor; assembly: GCF_050575085.1. Classification (NCBI taxonomy): domain Eukaryota; kingdom Metazoa; phylum Chordata; class Actinopteri; order Perciformes; family Anarhichadidae; genus Anarhichas; species Anarhichas minor. The sequence continues at coordinate 4,549,150 of NW_027466513.1, forward strand.
GACAAAAAGTGAGAGATTACTTTAGTTACGAGAGAGGGAGAGAGGGAGAGAGGGAGAGAGAGGATGGATGGGTGAGCGACGGACAGAGCTGCTGGAGAGAGAGAAACACATGATGATGAGAGGAAGTCAGTTGACCTTCCACACAGAAGCCATATTGAACTGTTGAGGTGAGAAACTTCCTGAAGAGCAGCTGATGTTGTGTACAAAGTTTTATCATTTTGTAAATTCATATTTTGCTTCGAGAATATGGAAGCTGTAGTCGTCTTTTAATGTTTTAATTCGTTTTTTTTATAGAGCTTCTTTTACCATTTAAAGTTTTTACTCCACAAATTGTTTTGATGGATTTGGTGACACCTTTGGTGATTGTTTGTCAAATTGAGTGTTTTCATAATAACAGGCGGCAACCTTTGTGTCTGAAAAGTGAAGCCAACACTGAAGTGTCTCAAAGCTGCATTCTCTCTCGTGTCCACCAGGGGGCGACTCCTCTGGTTGTATAGAAGTCTATGAGAAAATGACTCTACTTCTCTCTTGATTTATTACCTCAGTAAACATTGTAAACATGAGTTTATGGTCTCAACCTCTAGTTTCAAGTCTTCTTCAATACAGCATGATGTTCATTTAGTACATTATGGTCCATTTAGAGTCAAACAGACCATAGAGCAGGGGATGCTTTAGGGCGGGGCTACACAGTGATTGACGGGTTGCTGTCTGGTCTGGGATTTCGTGTTTTCGTGTTTTAAAACCTAAACCCTTTGAACGTGTGTTTTCACTTCATGGAAGTTAATTGTAACAATATGGTCGCCTTCAAACGTCTTATTCAGCTTTTGGTTGTACTTAGCTCAACTCAACTACAACTTTGGTTGTACTTAGCTTCTCGTGTCACTTCCGGTTGCAAAGTAATAACATGGCAACAGCCAAAAACCAAGATGGTGATGCACCAAAAGAACAAGATGGGGACGGGCTAAAACCAAGATGACGACAGTCAAAGACCAAGAAACTTGATTTTATGACTTTTACTGTTTAATCTGCAGCAAATTAGATGAATCGAGAAAAAATAAAACATAATGTCCTTGATTTTAGATCTGCTAACAGAAACCTTGGCCCTAAAACTAATTTGATTGGTTGGCCGTATTGAGCAAACGTAAACGGTATAGAAAGAAGCTCTACTAGGGAGTGTTGCAGGTTTATTGAGTTATCTGGCTAACTTAATATGTAAAATCCAGAACACGTCTTTACATCAGCAAATGTTCCAGATTCAAGGGTTACATTCATCATTACCTTTTGTATGATGATCTTAAAAGAAAACATTTTAATATGATAAATGTAACATTTAAATCTCCAATCATCACTGAGGCTCGACCAGTTTTCTCTCTAGTTTTTGCCAATATGATCGATCTGTTTCATGGGAGTCCTCCGGGTAGTTTTCCACCTCCACCGTTAGAAATATGTCCGTTGTGTGAATGAGGTCAATGACGGCGGCATTGATGTGACGTCAACAGATGACAGCGTAAAACATGTCACATGCCGAGAAAATGTGAATGTAGAGAGCGTCTAGAAGCTCTCTCACATTCTTTTTCTCAACCATGTGATTCAAAACATCACTCAGTCAGAAAGAGAACACAGTCACCCTTAACGTGGACGTGTTTGACCGACAGCTGCGTGTTAGTGAGCCAGGAAATAGAAACCTACGCTTCGGTTCTGTTAAGACAAGTAAATATTGAACAAGGGATAAAAAAGAAAAGACATTTATTGCTACTAAGCTATCTTTAATGCAACCGAAGGTAAATAAAACAACGAAGCTGATGCATTCAACTGAGATCCTGACGTGTTTAACTTTCAACACCTTTTTAAATCACAATCAATTATTACAGTTCCAACTCCGACTCAAATAAGCTCTGTGCAGATGTTAGTGCTTCCTGTATGAAGAGCAGGTGTCACCGTCAAAACACTTCAAATTAAGGGTGAAATCAGGCAGCTGACAAAGTAGTGCAGCGAAGAAAAGATCTTAAATATGGAATCGAGTCAGTCGTCTTTACCTTCCTCCTCTTCGGTTTTGGGAAAACAAAGCGTGAGGTGGAACAGAAACAAATACAAACATCACAATCACATTTAAATACTCTCTAAACCTGGATGTACATTACAGTTACATGTTTGTATAAAAACATTTATGTGTGACATCATTTATTTCCAAATGCATTCAAAATATATATTTTTATAAATGTATTAGCTGCACATTTGAGGCCATTATTACATATTCTGACAAATCGCAGTCTGTAGAATGATTATGATTAAATAAAAGTTCAACACTTTTCCTGTGATCATTTTGAATGAAGCAGCTTAGCTTGCCTATTTCGTTGATATAATGAATCTAACTGAGTGGTTGTCACTTACCCTCCAGCTGATCCCTGAAATATGAAAGACATTCACAAATCAATCAAACAGCAAAACCCAGTTTGTTGTTTTTTAATCAAATTGAAACGAATGAAAGTGACATCAGTGTGTGTTGTTATTGACACTCACAGTTCCTCTGTGTCAGACATGTTGACAGCAGACTTCACACCTGAGGGAGAAAACAAAGAGCCTTTGTTATAACAGCAGAGAGGTCGTGCTGATAGGAGACAAGTTTAAGAGTTTGACCCCCGTTGAAACATCTGTCCTGCTGCATAAAACATAAGTCAAAAAATATATATATTATTAAACTGGAAATCTGTTTGAGGAAAGGTCTATTCACAAACATTAATGCACTTATTCGCTTTCTTGCCAAGAGTTAGACGAGAAGATTGATACCACTCATGTTTGTGCAGTAAATGTGAAGCTACAACCAGGAGACGCTTAGCTTAGCTTAGCATAGCTTAGCATAACGACAGGGGGGAAACAGTTAGCCTTGCTCAACAAAATGTGCCTACTAGCACCTCTAAAGCTAACATTTGACTTTATATTTAAAACAGTCCAATTCAGCACGCTCATGTCTTTTTGGACTCTTTAAAACATATTCGTGATACGTCAAACAAAGACAGTCCATCAAAACTGCCTTGAACTATGACCTCTTTCCCGGAATTCAACACCAGCTTTCCAGTTCATAAAGAGACGCCAAACTCCAGTCCTATATTGGGGAAATACCGCTCTAATCCACCCAAGGTCTCGCTGACTGAATGAAGCATCATTCCCGAGTCCAAAGAGGGACGAGGAGCAGCTCTGCTGGAGACAATGTGGTTGGATTTCTGCTATCTGTGTATTCCATACATCATATTTGATATATATATAATACATTTATATACATATATTTAAAGTGTCTTTGGATGACTCCTTCACACTTAGTGGCGAGCACAGCTGCAGGGGACTCGGAGGATTAGCTCTGGATCGGATTTCTACCCATCAGCTGAGGAACGGTGTCCAAATAGCTGCTTTAATCCCTCGGCTCGGTCCGGCGGCAGGATCCTCGGCGCTCAAACGGCCAATCAGCATCCGCCTCGCGACAAAACCAGCTCTTTGATCGACTCACAGCTGCCAGCGGCCTCACCTCGGTGTGCCATCGTTCGCTCGGTGCATACCGACACTTCAGCACTCCGTATATTTAGTGGTCAGCCACTTCACTTCGTCAGTGTGAGAACAATGAATTCTGCGAAGAGTCTCTCTGAAACCAGAACTCTGAAGTGTTGAGGTGAGAATCACATCCTGAGCCAATCCAGAGCAGAATTAGATAGAAATGTCAAGATGAATTTATAGACCGCTCCATCGGTCTGCTGAAAGATGTTTGTTCTGCGTCTGACAGCAAACTTATGTATCATCACTATCCCAAAACCTCAGAGATGCTTTCAATGCACCATGATGGCTATGTGGGGGGTTTACAGTGTAAAGGTTAACAAACCGACAGGAGGTTACAGGAGGCGAATCTTTCACTTTCTGTTATTTAGACGTGAATAAAAGAGGAGAAAGAGACGGTAGTCATTCTGAGAGAGAGGCCGGATTTAAACTAAAGATCTGACGAAGCTGCTCGTCTGTGAACGTGCACGAGCAGATAAGTTCACATTTACACAAACAGAAAGACAAAAACATTCGACAATTTTCAATTGAAACAATTTCTTAAATATAACTTCTCAGGCGCTCAAAGACATCTGTATTACTTTGAGGCGTAACAGCAGATAATCACATGTAGCTGTGGTTTTGGTGGCGTGTATGTCGATACCAGCACGGTATATAAAACCATAATTATGTTCATATTGGACAATTCAGCAGGTCACAGATTACATCCAAGACAAAAATATTGAAAAAGCAGAAGTAAGTGTAACTGAGCCTAAATGTATTGAAGATTTAAAGACAGTAATTCTGGAGCGCGCCGGTAAAAGCAAATGAATGAGATGGAAAACATGAAAAAGTTAAATCCATTTATAGCTGCGATTGACAGCTTCACAGCTGAACACCTCGACATCACATAGAGTGGAGGTGCAAACTGCTCTAATTTCACACGTTTGGCAGCAAATTACACGCCTTTGATTGCTTGAATAGTTTGACTCCGCTTTTGTGAGAAAGGTACATAAACACATGGTTCTGTTACATAAAGAGACATTTTTATGAACCTGTTAAATCAATCTGGACTTGGGGAAACTGGAGTCCTGCCCTCGAGGCCGACGGTTTACCCTCTCAAACATAAACTACACATGTTCGACACGCAGACGTGTCTTCGTCTATTTCAAACCACCCTCCTGAGGTTACGGCGCGACAGACGACGATCGGAAGTTTTCTCTTACAACACACCTGAGGCTCTTTTCCCCACAAAAACAATACAAATCTACAACCAGCTGATTTTGGCTTAAAAGGAGAAAAGCACAAAGTGAGAAAGATGTGGTTTAGAAGGCGCAGGTCAGGTCAGTGGTCGTCTTACCTCAGAGAGGAAAAGAAGCTCCTCGGACGATGGGGATGAAGGTCTGTAAGAATCTGGAGCGCTCCGCTCAGAGAATAAGTCCTTGTGTTATAGTGATACTTGAGCTCATCAGGCCCTTATTGGCTGTGGGATGAGAGTGTGTGTTGTATGTTAATGTGTGGAAGAGATGGGGGGGGGGGGGGGGGGGGGGGGGGGGGGGGATTGGGATGGGAGGCAGCCATGACCCTGGAGAAGGAGATGGGTGAAATACTGCGGATGGAAGAGGAGGGCTCAGGTTTAGGAAAGGAGCAGCTGAGAAGCTTCTGTTGCTAAATTTACGGTGATAGAAGGCTGAGTGTGTGTGTGTGTGTGTGTGTGTGTGGTTACACATCAGCTTGGCATCCAGACAATGGAGGGAAAGTGTATGTGTGCGTGTGTGTCAGACACTTCATCAACCAGTCAGTCAATCAGTCAGTGCACAGTGACAGAATAATTGAATAATAATAGAACTGGGACTGTAAACAGGATGCTCACCTCATGCTCATGCTCATCAGTCAATATTACTGTGATTTCTGGAACAATGAAAATACACTAATAAGTGGTAAATACAATATATATATAGATACAGACAAACATGTAGTTGTAGATTGCGGCTTCACAGCTAAGCCCGGTTATAACGGGACGATGTTCCAGATGGAGACTTGTCTCTAAGACGATGAACTGTTTGCTCCTCCCTTCTCTTCTCTTTCTCCCTTTCACTGTCATGTAGTTCATGCAGGTCACATTCACATGTGTAAAATGTGTGTTTTTATACATTGTTCTTCTAAACATGCAGTACCTCTTCAGTTATGGAACACAAATGTTCCTAATATCATGTGTCTTACAAAGTCAGCTGTTTAAATGATTGAGGAGAAGTAATAAACTTTTATTCGTTCTTGTGTTTTCTACTTTTTGTTGGGGAATTAAATGCAAAAGTAGCAGATTTTATTACCCTTTGTAAATAAACGGAGACATAAAATTACCGTAAAACCCAGTTATTCTACTGTATACTGTTGCATACTGTATTCCAATATACGATAAGATATTGTTAAAATAAACTACAGTGGTTGCACTGTAAAATAACAGTAAATTACTGAAGTCTCTGCTGCCGGTATTTTATCGTTACTTTACGGTGACATGGTTTAGAGTGCAGAGCTTCAGGGAGGTTTCACTTCAGCAGAGCGCTTTGTTATCACACTATGAGGGTGTATAGACTCTTCCACAGCAGAATTATGGCTAAACAAAGAAAAGACTGGAGGCAAACAAACATCAAAAACATCATCTTCCTGTGTTCTTAGAATCCATAATGCATATTTGAGATGATAAACTGTGATTCAAGGCTCTAGGGAGCTACAATATCCGCCAAACGTTTAAGAAATGGAGAGAAAATGTTGCGAATAGTTTATCTCTGGCCTTCTGCTAACGGCTGAGCTCACGCAGAAAGCTAAAGTTTTCTTCACACTTGCGGGTGGCACTGTGGTGCGAGCCTCTGCAGATGGCGTGCGAGCACAAAGGCGTTTAAGTTTGACGCGCTGTTTGTTGCATTATTCTCCGAAATGCCAGAGGGCGGACAAATGAAATGTACCACGAGGAGTCAAAAAGACAACGAGTGAAACCGCGAAAAACACCATAAACAAACCACCACAAGGCCGAGGAGGAATTGTAATTATCTGTAAACTCATTTCTGATATGTAAAGAAAGAAGTCAAGTGTTAAATGCATTATAAAGAAACAAAGGTTGAATATCTTGTAAAACTATTTGATTGGTCTGCAAAATATTTACTCAAATGTAGATTTTCTTTAACACCTCCTGTTTCTAAAGCATCTAAAATTGTCCGTTTTTGTAAAGTCCTCAGACATGATAATAGTGTTTTCGTCACAGAAGTATTTGGGAGAGTCACGTTGGAAAGGCAGCGGGCCCGACTAGTTACAAAAATTCAGAATTGCGCAACCACTGGCGGGGTTTTCGAGCGTGACAATCTCACCGTAGGGACAACATTTTGTGGCGAGCGCATCTCGCACCGGCTTCACTTCGCCGATTACACACCAAGCTCAAACTACTAGAGAGACGAGAAGATGGTCGACTGTTTGGGCTTACTAGCAACTAGCTAACTAGCAAAACACCTGGCTACTTTGGTAGCTTGCTAATTCCACCATGCTTTCATCCAACACATGGTTACAGAAAACGATCCGAACAAAAATGTCACTCTTCTGTTGGTAGCAATGAGTTGTGAGTGAGATCGAATGAATGTGATTGGTTGTCACTAGTCAGCTGGTGGCCAGGTAGGAATGGAGCAGCTGATGATGAAATGCAAGCTAACGCTAATGCTATGCTCCATCACATCACTGCACAACACCAGTGAAAGTAGAAAACTAGTCAGCTAATTCATCTGGAGTTAAGTCCTCATCACTACCGCTCTCAGACTGAGCTAAAAGGAGAGCAAATATTGCACCTAAATTCTTCGGGTGGCCAGAATCATGACCTCTAATGGATGCTAATGTTGCTAATTGTTTGCGAACACACAATATCCCGTAACAACTCTGTAAGCTGGTGGTTGTTTCTCTTTCAGCTCGTTTTAGCTGGAGGCCAACATCGACTTAAACAGCTTTAAAGATTCTTAGCATTTCAACTGTTTGGTACAAGGTAGATTTAGATTGCATAAAAAATAGTACTTAAAAACTTATTTTAATCAATAGTGCAAGAGGAAGTCTTAAGTACGTCCCACACTTTCACAACAGTCTGATCTATGATCTATGAATCATGAGAAGAACAAATGTGTGAGTAAATGAACATTCTTGACCATTTTTACTGCGATTTCCACATCACCTTATATTATCTTGAATTTGTAAACCAGCCATTTACAAGAAAAAAAAAAGTTTTTTTTTGTGTGTGTTTATGTTTGTTATGAAAACATAAACACATGCTAAATACTTTAGAAATAAGACTAAAAGAATACGTTATGGTAATCGTCTGTCATTCTTTTCATTTCCTCTCATCAGTAAAACTACTTGAATGTACGCTAGTCTTTCCACTTTTAAACCACAAGAGGGAGCGTGATTTAAATGTGTACTGCAAAGATGAATTTTAAATAAAAGATTATGGAGGAAATTTATTTGGAGTCTCAAATAAAATGACCATTGACTGTATATAAGAAGTGGACGTAGTCGTGACGTCAACCATTGGTTTTTGGACGTTTTGAAGCCTCGAGTTCAGCATTTTGGCCGTCGCCATCTTATTTTTTTGCAACCAGTGAACAGGAAGTGACCATATCTGGACTGAGGAGGAGTGACGTAGAGACGCCGTATACGTCTCTGGTAGAGACCTGTCAATCACTGTGTAGCCCCGCCCCCAAAGCATCCCCTGCTTTATGGTCTGTTTGACACTAAATGGACCATAATTTACTAAATGAACATCATGCTGTATTGAAGAAGACTTGAAACTAGAGATTGAGACCATAAACTCATGTTTACAATGTTTACTGAGGTAATAAATCAAGAGAGAAGTAGAGTCATTTTCTCATAGACTTCTATACAACCAGAGGAGTCGCCCCCTGGTGGACACTAGAGAGAATGCAGTGTTCAGATTCTTCAGCATTGGCTTCGCTTTTTAGAACCAGAGGTTGCTGCCTGGTCCCGACCCAGTCTTTGGGGAATAACTGGTTTAGAGGAGGGGCCACTGAGTGTAGTGCGGCTTTAGTGCAACAACACTGAGTCTGTGATCTCCAGGGGCTTTTGAGCATGAAGCCAGCAAGAGATTTATTGTTATTTACCATTCAAATACAAATTACGAAATACACAAAACTATGCCACACGTTTAAATATAGTCAAAATACTGCCTATCTGCTGCTGAACCGTAGAGGGCCCCCGAGTGGCTCCTCTGCTGTAGTTAATGGTGTTCATGACTTGCTTAAGATCGGCACCTACTCCATCGTCAGAGGAAGGAAAGTTTTACGAGGTAAAGTGACACTTGATTTACAGAAGAGAGAAACTCGCCATTTTGTTGTATCTTCGCCATAAAATTGTGGCTTCGAAGTCAATAAATAAACAGGAAGCTTGTCACATAGTCACATATTCTACTCAAGAAAAGACTTTATTTCCAAATCATTCTTTGTCAAATAAACCTGGGAGAGAAAATGCTTTGTGACCGTGAAAGACTTTTTGTAAATGGAGCTTTATTACAGTTTTTGAAATGTCTTAACAAGCCACCAAGAGTGATTATTCCTACCGAACTAAAGGTGTGTTTGATGTTGTAATGGTAAACAACACCTGGGTTGGGTTACAACAACTAGTGAACCCTTGTTGGTGTCGGGTGAAAGGCTCGTGTCCTGCTCACATACTGGACTTTCCCCTGCTGGACGACCATCTTCCCCCTCAGGTGGAGGTGTCCTCCGGCCGCCTGTAGGGGCTGCACCTCAGCCATCTCAGGTGGCCTGGAAACCCCCGTCTGCCCCCCTGCAACACACTCACACACACACAGACACACACTGAAGGCGAACGGTTTTATTTTTGGAGTGGCCACGTGCACGGTGGCTCGCTCCCCAAGGCTTCAGTTCACTTCAGGATGAGTGGCCCTGTGGCACTCTGAGCCGGGATTAACAAGCAGAGAGCAGTTTGTCCCCCCCGGCAGCCGCTCGCCCAAAGGTAAACCAGTCAAACTCAAAGTGTGTCTGTTGATTGACCAGCTGGTGGTACTGCAGAGTGGCGCTGACCCGTTGACTCGGGGCGCTAACCTGCATAGTATGTGATCGATGCATGTGAGCACGGTCTGAAATCTCAAAGGCATGATGCATAGCAGACGTTGCTATCTGTGAGATTAGGAGCTTGCAAAGCAGTTTTTAACATGTTTCTGCACAATTTTGCGCCATCGATAGATATCAGCAGCGATTAACGAACCCTGCTCACCGGCCCGTTGATTATCATTCTTTTCTTGGCCTTAGAATCCGCTTTTCGTTGTAAGTAAATTGTTTGTTTTGCATTCTGTCCAGCAAAACACAAGCAAGTAAGTGTTGCTCAGATTCATAATGTCGCAACGTGATGATTAATTAAGAGCTCGCCCTCTTCTGTAAATCTCGATAGATTGAGGTCATGGCACAGTTTTACCACAAAGCTAATCTTATACTTTCCTCTTTTGAGCGGCTCCAGTGGAAGCCTCCCAGATATCCAACCCCAGAGCCTTAAAAGGGGGACTTCTCATGTGTCAGCTGGCCACCTTGTCACTGCTGGAGTCACTTCGACGACAGCGATTCGTGTTAAACATTGGCTCAAAACGGGCCAAACATTGTTTAAATTTGAAGTCAGCAGCGACATATCGCAGTGAGATGTTGTTTTGCTTTAAATATTAAAAAAACATTGTCAAACTTACAGAAAAATATCACATTGGGTGTAATAATCCTGCTTCTCTCAGACCCAACTGGTGCCAACATGACATATATAATAAATGTTAAGACGAAACACGAGGCTAAGCTCACAGTCGGCGCAGCTCTGAGAGGATTTGGGCCGTGGGATTGATTTCCAGCAGACTGAGGCCGTGTGTGTGTGTGAGTGCAGGACGGCGGGCAGCAGGTGCTCCGTGTCAGTCGGTCGCTGTTTGCTCTTATTTCCCCTCGGTCTAAAAATAGGCCCCGGACCTTTTTCTCGTGTCACCCCCAAAGATCAGCTGGCATATGCAGACAGAAATAGAACAATACAGATACCTGTTGTTGTTCTTTTCATGAGCAGTTTTATTGTTATTTATGGTTTGTTTGCATGTTGTTCTTGTGTTTTTTTGTTCAGATTGTTGTTTGTTGTTATTATTGTAATTGAAAGTAGTATCTTTGTTGATTTGTTTTTGTAGTTTGCTGGTTTTCTTTTGTTTTTGTTCCCTTTTTTGTTTTGGATTTTAATTAAATTTGAGTTCGTTTTTTTACGGATCCCAGGAAGAGTAGCTTCTACCTCGGTAGTGACGAATGAAGATTCTTGTTAAATTAATTTAAAAAAGTAAATGTTTATTATAAAGTGAACAAAACCAACTGTAGAATGTCAGTCACATTTTAATATGAATTACTGTTTGTATAAGCTTTTATACATTACGTATGTCAAAATTCAGCTGCCGCTCAAACTGGAAACTAAACATGTCTTTGTCTTTTATAATCCTGAGCGCACGTTACATTTATTGTCAGTTAATTATGCTTCTAACCTTTGACCTCCCTCTTATTGTTTTACTTGTAATGCTAATGACAAAATAATTTGGACGCAATTCACTGCTTCTCAGGTTTTAAGTTTCTTTTCTTATGAGCATGAGCTAACTGCTGCGCCCCTCCTCCCCTCTGGAACCCGGTCACCCTCCTGGACCTGTCAATCATCCTCCTTTGCCTTCACTTTTATTTCCTGCAGAGGTCATTTTTAAATCCGACTGTCTCCTTGAGAGACTATTTTCATAAGTAGTTTGGCATCGTTTCAAAGCAGCCTTGCAATAAGCGACCGCTTTACATGCCTTTCTATTTCCAATAGTGACGCTTCTTGTAGCCATGCAGCATCTTCAGGACCCAATCAAGAGTTTGGAAACCTGCTAATGAGCCCGTTGTCACGACAGCTCAGAGTTTTCTAAAGCCAGCTGCAGACTTGTCTCGAAGCCATTAGCTTGGGTTAAATCAGTACAGTTGTAGAAGCAGCTGAGTACACGACACCGGGAACACAGTAGAAGCAATAATGAGCTCGCCTACACAGTGATTGACAAAGGAAGCAAACAGAGGAACTCACCAACGACTAAAGTATTGAGGAATTGAACATCAGGAATGTGTTTAATTGAAGTTATTTCATTGTAAGAAAAGATGTTTTACTGCTGAGATTATTATTCTACCTGCAAACAGAAGACAAAACTCACTATTTACTTCACTACCTTTGGTAAAAATAAATTTGTCATTACAACATGATTTAAGTACATTTCCAACCTAAAGCTTGAAATAAAGAGAATAATAAAGTGATAGTGAATATGGTTTGTGCAGCATCAAAGTTTTCATCATCCAAAATTGATCCAGGTCCAGGTTTCACAAATCTTCAAAGAACTGTCCAGCTGAAAAGGAGGAAAAACAACTTATTGTATTTGATTAAACACAATTGATGACCATAATCAAATATCTATTATATCCATAATAAAGAAAAAAAACCTCTGTATTGGAACAAAACTCCTCAATGTTTCCAACAACTGCCCACTGATAGAGAACATCCCACCACGCAACCAGAGATGTGCTCCGACGGCTGTTAAAGCAGCCGTGTGATGTGTCACCTCCTCATGAAACATTTGTTGGCTCTTGGCTCAGTTTAAGTCTTTTTTGGGAAACTTTGACTACAAATTATATTATAAGCATTTGTTTTGTTATCAAGCAAATATGATGAAACCAACTTTTACATGACAGGCCTCTTTTGATGAATAATTTGACCGTTTTGTGTCTGCTTTGCTGTTATTACATAAGTGGATTTTGGGCTGAAGATAATTAGACTGATGCGTCTCGTCTGTCTTGCAGGGGTCTAAAGAAATGCTGATGGAAGTCAGCTACGTTAACGGGCTGGAGCCTGACCTTTCCCAGCAGTATCCTCCGCCCTTACTGCCAAAACCAGGCAAAGACAACGCGAGGCTTCAGAAACTCAAGAAGAAGAGAGCCAAGAAAAAAGGGAGCCTCTCTCAGACGCCCGTCCCCTTTCGCTCCTGTTTGTCACCTGTCAACGAGGCGAGCACAGACCTCGAGCACAGCGACCAGTCCAGCCCACCAAGGACACCGGATTCGGTCTACATTGAGGACCCTTCAGTGTCCAGTTTCCCCTTTGAATGTCTCTACGATCACTCTGCATCTGCATTCCCTCATCCTCGGAGCAGCTCCTATGGCCGAACTGGCAGCTTCCCCCCTCTGTCCTACATAGCTCAGATCAGGACTTCTGAGGAGCAGGTGGCTCCGCTGTATGAGTGCTCCTCTTTTTTATTCGATGACGTGACTCCTTTCATGATGCCACCTTCGGTTTCACCACCCCCATCACCACCCGAGCGGCTTCCAGCACCAACTCTTCCCTCTGCTTTCAATTTAAACATGACACCAAATTCCCATGGGTTAGTCACAACAGTCCCTTCGGTCGCTGTGTCGCAATGCAGCACTAAAATATCAACTCACAGCCTGACCCTATCCCCAGCCGCCCCTCACTGTGGTCCAGGCCCGGGACCTTCTCCGGTTGCAGACCTACCTCCTCTTCCAGTGCTGCTATCAGTTCCAAACACTCAGACACAACCTTTTGTTCCCAGCCAGAGGGAGACAAACGCCGGTTCAAAGGATAACCCTGAGAGCCAGACGTCGTCCTGGACTGCCAGACCTACCAGTAATGGCAACTTTGTTCCAAGCCAGATGTCCCCTGAGATAACAGCCTCAAAAATATCCCTTGTTGAAGCAGTTAAAGAGACAAGGCCCGACGCCATTGAAAGCAGGATTTATACATCGAAGGCAACGTTTTATGAGATCTCTAAACCTCCCTCCATCCAGGACCTTACAGCAATAAACCCAACCTACCAGGGAGCATCGTTTTCTGACGTATACAGAAAGAAAACAGCTGTGTCAGTGGTGAAATCTGATCAGAAATGGAATGCGTCCATGTCCCAATGTGGAAGACCTAAGACTCCCTCTTCTACACCAGCTCGAGTGTCCACGCCCTTTATTGAAATATCCAAACCTAACCCACTTTTATTTGCTGCTTTCAAGTCCTCCCAAGATCTACAAGCTCCTGCAATTCCCAACGAAGCTCCAAGACAGAAATCAGCGATTCAAACCAGTGTTATAAGTAAACCTCCGTCTGCCGCAGAAGAACTGAAGCGGACTGATGTTAATCACATTACTGCTATCAAACAAGCCAGCAATTATGAAAAGATGGAGACACAAAGGAGTATGATAAATCTAAGCTTTGCCAATACTGATCTGTACCCAAGGGAGAACTTGGCATCAAGTATGATTGCACTTTACTCTGCTGTGGTAAAACCAACACTAATAAAACCAGTCATCCCAAAACTACAAACAAACCAAGTTTCTGAAAGTGAGGCTTCCTCTTTGCCAAAAGTCCCATCATTTTTGTCTTCTGTACCAAATACTCTCAACCCTACGCCAGTGATTTCAATTGAAGCACCACCAAGTCCAACCCCCCTGTCGTCCCCTTATCGTCCCCCTGGGGTCGATGCACGTAAGTCTTTGTTGTCACTATTGGAGAATCAAATGCCATTAGCGACCTCAAAGCACAAATCCCAATCGACATATTACGGGCTTACTCCATCTGAGTATGCAGCCTATGGAGGGATAAGGACTAAAGCATCCCATCACAGCCCTGCAACCCGCAGGTTTAATGGAACCTCTTCGAATAAAACACAGTCAGACGTAACTGTAAACGTGTCAAAGTCTGATGCAACACAACAAATCAATGGACATCAAGATCTTCCGTCTTCGGTGGAGATTTCTGTTGCAAGCATTTTACAACCTCCAAGGGATTTTGAGGATCCAGCGGAACGGATCGTCACACGTAGCGAAGATTTGTTTGAGGAAACTCAGTCTGCAGCTCAAAGTATTGGAATACAATCACTTAAAACATCTAGCGTGGACACAATAAAACCTGAGCTTCCCCTTGGCTTGTCACAGAACACAATGCAACAATCCACAAGTGATGTATCCACACCAAAAGCCTCATACTCTGAGGATCCAATACCAATGTCTAAAGCAGGTGAGCCAAACACACAAAGTGTGGCACTATTTTCTATAGAGGCAACGAGAAATACGACTCCATGCCTGACTGATAGCAATGGTCTGTCGAGTTCTTCCTCACCCTTAGTGAAAGTAAAACCAAATGTTGAAAAACAGCGTAGTTTAAAAGGGATGGAGAAAGGTTGCAATCTTGAGAAAACACCTACAAAAGGAGAATCCAAGGTCACAAATGCCAAACAACAGTCAGGACACGTAGACATATCTCCGGTCCAGTCTTTCAAAACTCCCGGTGGAGTCAGTCCATCAACAGCAAATGGTCTCAATGTCCAACCCACTGCCAAGCCTGTTAAAGACCTAGCTGATCGTAAAAACCTGGTTGTTCCGTCTCCTGCCACAGATTTAGAGCCCAAATTCTCTGGGAATGCCATCATAAATGGTGTATTAATCTTAGGAATACAACAAGCCAACAAACTGGTTTCGGAAAAAACACTGTCCAGTAAAGTGGCTGCTGAAGCGGTTTTACATAAACAAAGTGAAGAAGTTACTCTACTCAATAAAACAAACACGGGGAACATTTTGCCTTCTGTGGCTCGTAATACCGAACTTATCCTCAACAAAACAAACACTGAGGCCCAATTCTCAAAAATATTCTCCAAAGAATCAATTATCGCTACCACAGGATCAGTTTTGCAACATGAGCCTGTCACAGCATCTGTATGTTCTGCACAGTGTAGTCTCAGCACAGTATCTGCAGCGGTCCAAAGCACAAAATTCCCACAACAGATTTGCACTGAAACTAAAATTCACAGGAATAATCAAACAGTAGGACACAAGATTCATTTGCCAGGAGAAAGTCTCACTTTGAAATCTTCTCAAGCATCAAGTGCACCAAATACACCTGCTGTTAATGGTAATTTAGTGGGAAGACCTAACACAGAACCCAAAATACCTGACCTTTCTGTCAATGCAACCAAATTACCCAACATTTCAGGCGTTAAATTCCCTTCACATATGACCTCCAATGTGCCCACAAAAGAGCTCCCAAAGCTCACCAAAACTATTGAGAATGTACTTCTAAACACACAGAGTGGCATATTATCCAGTGGCCAAGATAAAGTTATTCAAAGAGAAAATCTCTACACAAACTCAAGAAGAGCTACAGTAGCGTCCACACAAGTAGTTGGAACCAGCCATAACATCCCTGCTAAAGACGCGATAGTGTCAAGCCAAGTCAATACAGAACCTAAACTCCCCACTTATAATAATATCGACACTAACAGAGTCGGCAACTCAACCGTGGGCACAGAACTGCAATCACAACTCACCAATGGAAGAGTGAGTTTATTGACTGGGAAAACACCAACAGCGTGCCCCAGTGTAGCTATTATAGCAGAAAACATTCAAACAAAATGTGTTATTGAAACAAGACCAGCTTCTAATCTTTTAAAAGGAAACACAGTGCTGAACACGCCTAGCAGTGAAAACAAACTGTCTGCAGGATTGAAGTGCTCCACAGACTCGGTCTCACCTGCACAACCAGGATGTTTAGAGACTATTCAACACGGCGGACCTGTTGCAGAAATTGCCCACTCCAACAAATCCAATTCAGGCAGCAATATTCACGTCCCCAACAAGCCTCATACAGAATCCATTATGCCTATGATGACAGACCCAGCAGTGAGCATTAAACCATCATTTAATACTGTACAGGTTATTAAAGCTACCATGCCATCTAGCCCTGCCATGAGGCATGTCACACCAAAAAGCCCTCAGCTGAGATTAGACGGACCCGAGAGTCTACCTGCAACAAAACCAGCCATCAGTGCAAAACCTGTTTCTGTCCCTGTTGCTCGAACAAGAATCTACACAAAGTCAAAAGCAGATGGTAAACAGATCGCCAACGTTCTTGCAGAGCACAGATCGTCTGAGACATCGGCATCACAAAGTACAACTAAATCCACTGTAAAAGAACAATCCCCTTTCATTCAGCCAATAGTAGTCAATGACTCTGGAGCAAGTCTCCCTACAAGAACAACACATTCTGTAACGTCTAAGACTGAGACAACAGTTTCCTCTTCTTCTGGTTATGCCATGGCTAACAGTATAGAACAGCAAACCATTGCAAGTCAAATCACGTTGTCTGGAGATAAAGTTCAAACGTCTGTAAATTCGGTGAGCTCTCAGACTGGAGTGAAACAATTTAGGCAATCTGTCAGTGAAACAAATAAATCTATAGAAACTAACGTTCACACTCTACATACCGTCTCACACACTCATTTAAATAACCACACTGCCACAAATATTCAACCTCTTGTTGAAGCCACCAGAGATGCTAAAGCCCCACTTATCCCTCCTCGAGTAACTAAACCTTGGAGCCAAACAAGAGCCTCCCCTTTACCAGACGCAAGACTGCGTAATACACCTACTCAACGCTATACTCCAACCTTGCCCCAGTCTCCTCAAACTCCAGTCTCTTTAAACCATACTACAGAAAATAAACCTTCAGTCATCATTAAAGACCAGACAAACAATCCCATTACACCTCTTCGAAGTAAAACACCCACTAGCACCGATCAGCCCTCTGCTAAGTCGATCACAGAGAATATCTCAAAACCAACCACAACTAAAGACGTTTCAGTCCTGGCTAACAGTGCAGAGGTAGAGGTAATTTCCCAAATGCAAAAGAGAAAAAGACACCGAGCAAAAGATTCCAGTAAGGAAGGAAAAGTATCCTCACTGAACGCTAAAACTAACCCTTCCATCCAATCTGCCGATCCTGTTTCAACCAATAAACCTACTCTAAAAGCACAACTTCCCACTAAGCAGATAGAATCAAGACCTGTAAAAACAAAATCCTCAAAGCCTTCCCCCGATCCAGTCCAGATTAGCGTGCACACCAGTAACATTCAGACTTCGACAAAGCTACCAGTAGAGAATATTTCCCCTGCAAAGCCAGCAACAGATACTGTCATGAAACCGTCCATAGTAAAAGCCGCTGTGATTGACTCTGCCACTCCTGCCTCTCTGCCTCAGGCCTCAGTCTCAGTCAAACCTCCATCCCCAAACAGAGGAATGTCACCGCCATCTCAGCAAAAAACTGGACTCAAAGACAAGGACGTTGTGAGGACCAAATCTACAGCTGCGCCGACGGAAGCCCCGACGGTCGAACCCTCCACGAAGTCAGCGACATTAACTGCATCTTCAACTGCTGACAAGAAGGCCGTGACGGCGGACACATCCCGTCCATCCACTGAGGCTAAAGCAGCACAGAAGCCGAAAGGCCTTAAGGGTAAGCTCAGCGGATGGACACGGCTCAAGAAACACATGGTCGTTGAGCCAGAGGAACTTTTGTTTCCAGAGCAGAATGCCCAATCTCAGGTCGATTCCAGTGGCAGCAATGAGAAAACAGATGAAGGTGGTGATAAGTCATCGGCAGACCAATGTGCTAATCAGGAAGTGCTTAACAACAAAGACGGTCCCATGGGGTTAAAGATGTGGGACGTCCTCCTCTTTCAGATGTTCTCTACCAAAGACCGAATTATGCACCAGATCAACGCCAACAAGAAAGAATCAGATAAGAAAAAGGAACCTAAAGACAAGCAAGGAGAAGTTCCTTCTTTTGTCAGTCGCCTGCCGATTCTGTTGTACAGCCCCCGTTTTGATGCCAGGAAGCTAAAAGAGGCGGCAGAGAAGCCGCTCTCGAAGATATCAGCAGTGTTTGAAAAGGGGCTGATAAAACGCAAATCGCAGGAAGACGAACACAAGGACTTCAACAGGAAAGCAAGAGGATTTGGTTCAAGGAAAACTACAGATATTTAAGATAAAGATGCAATGATCTCAGATAGGTGTGAGAACCTATCTGAGAAAATGAATCAGTAGAGGGAATTTGGAAGAAAATAGATATTAAACAATTTGTTGATTTATTTCACAATTAAATTCATTTTAGAAATCAGTCCTGCATTGAGGAGGAAGATTATTCTTGAGGGTAAAAAGGACTAAAAGTGTAATTGATAACTGATAAACTTGCTAAAAGAAAATTCATCCCTTCATCAAATAAGGACTTATATTTCTGATATTTTCATCAGCTGTGGTTATTTAGGATGCATAAGTCTATGAGTTAGCTGTTAAAGCATTTACATGTCAGAAATAATTACAGTTACAATTAATACAGCTGTGGCATCTTTGCACTTTTAATAAAATCTAATAAGGATGTGACTTGACACAAGAAACAGAAATAATGCAAAGAAAGAAAGGAACATTGCTGTGCAACACTACTTTGTTAGATTGTTATTGTTTCATTTGATGGTAGCCTAGATGTAGTGTAATGCAGAGAGAAGATTGTTTCATTTGACATGTTCTACCTTTTTCTATTTTTCTAAACAGGCTTTTAGTGTACACCGCTGGTAGGCAGATTGTAATCTCTGTAATAAATAGGGCTTTTACATTCCTGGAACAACAGGGCAGATGGATTTTGAAAGAAGGAAAAGCAGAGCTGGATGAAGGGTGAAGGTCCAGTCAGAGCAGATTTAGGGTTCTGGAAGTCAGGTAAGGATGGAAACGAAGCAGCTGAGGTCTGGGCTTTTGATTGGGGCAAGAAACTACAACCACACAGGCTGGTACATCTTGGGGCTGGGCAATATGGACAATACTACTATGATGCCTAAAAGATCTTCTTCTGATATCAGTATATATTATTGTATATTGTCTGCTCAGGCTTTTAGGTGCTTAGGTGATGTTTTTGTTTTTTGTTTTCTAGTGGCTCTCGGGAAGTAATGTTGGGTTAATTGGTTCACCACTTGGGCTTTGGTTGAAGTATCTTAACAATAAAACTAATTGCCAATACATGTTGTACAAACATTCATGGTCCCCAGAGGACGCATCCCGTTGACTCTGGTGAACAGCTGACTTTTCATCTGGCACCATTTTAATTAGTTCAATACTTTGGATTATGATTCAATACATGAAGCACATTCCCATCAGTTTGGTACTAATTGGAAGATGTTAGCATGCTAACACAGTAGCCTAATGGTAAACGTTGCTTGTTAAACATTAGCATGTTTGCATTGTCACAGTGAGAACGTTGGCATGTTTGGGAGAAAACTGAGATTATAATTAAAGCTTTTTGGTGTTATTTTGAGACGATCACAGAATACTGTTGACCAAGCCCATCCCAACATTAAAATCATTCCACAAGCCACAAGCTACAAGCTAATCTGTCAGTTGAGGAAAGTAGATGAAGACCGACTGAAACGAATGTTTATGTTTATCCGTGAAAATCTCTTCTGTGTTGAGATCCATTATTTTCCAACGGTGATGATATGAACAAATGAACTTGATGGATTGTAATTTCTTGCCTCGTGGTGGATCGTCCAGGACTTGTGAAAACAATGTCACTGAGTTTAGATTGTAACGAGGATGAAGAAGTGAATACCAAAGAATGATAAATGAATGATGATGATGAAGATGCCTGCAGTAGGAAGACAGACTAACCGACAATGGAGTGATAGCTGGAGAAGACGTTCATGGCGGGTGTGATGTTTCACAGCTCTGAAGGATTTTGATGCTGCCGTAGAATGTGTTTGCATGTTGTTGATATTTTGACCCTTTTTGTCTCTATTTCGGGAGTTTAAAAATGTGGTGTTAACCCCAGATGACCATCATGATGTGAGGGGGACTTGACCCCTAAGCTAACCACAGCCCCATTTATCACACTGATGCTTAACATAAACTAAAACTTTAACACTTTTGTTCACTGTGTGATTCTCAACGATGCATAAAGTTCAATGTGAAGCTCTCGTCTTGTATTTCTCCATTTTGAATCACAGGATAAGCTAGAGAACGGTGACGCACCACAGCTAACATGAATAAACTAGAGTGTGTTTGTTCATGTGGATGAAGAAACTACGGTGAGGCTCACATTGATGCATTTTAATAGTTTTTATAACAACTTTTTTTCCATTGTTCAATTGTTGTTCCATTGGTTATTTGGGTTAAATTAAAAAAAATTATCTTTTGAATATAGAAAGAATAATTAAATCCCAAACTTGTAATAGAATATAATAGACAAATCCAATATCAGTCTATTATATTCATAACTTCTCTTCAGATGAATGAAATAAACCAGTTTTGCAGATTAAACTATTTATGGTGTTATTAGCAAATAAGTCATTAAATGAAAAGTTTAAAGAATTTAAAACTAAAAATATGTAAACAGGTTACAATCTAAACATGTTGCACATTATTACAGACTAAAATGAATGAATGAATGAATGAATGAATGAATGAATGAATGATTGAATGAACTCACCTGAAGGGCAGTTTGCGTCCTCACTGCAGTCGTTATCACCAGAAACCTTCTCGTACTTGCCGTGACGCGTCACCACAAACTTAAATCTTTTACCAGAGGAGCTCTCCTGAAATTCAGTTGATGAAGCTTCATCAGAGACAAATTCACAAACATTTAACGTGTAACTTCAGTGTTTCTGACATCCTCCCCTTCATCTTAGTAGATATTTCCTATTAATGCCTAAAGATTACAACCATCTCCCAGTAAATAAGATAACAGCAGTTTACAGTTATACATGTTACAATTAATCCTTGATTTCAGTTATAGAAGCTGGAAGAGTTTTGCTTTTGTTTGATTTGTAACTGATTTATTATATTTATTTATTGAAGTATTATTTTATTTAAATCCTCTCTGATGGTGAACGCAGCCACAGGGAGGCAGACTGTTACTGACTGCTCTGTTTAACTGAGCTGAGATGATTTACAGCAGAGGAAAAGATGCTGGTTCTGGTTCCATGAAACAGAAGAAGGAACAGAGAGGAACGCTTATTGAAAATGTAAGGAAGTTATCAGACAAACAGAGTTGAGGAGAAAAGGCAGAAACAAACAGTTGTTGTGAATTTTTGCCGAATGTAAAAAGTGAAATCCTGACTCACCGCTGGTCTGGAGGGCGAGCTGCACCGGCTCCCGTCTTCACCTCCTTTCACCCACTGATTGATGAGATTAGCCACACCCACTTTTAAACCATCTGCATCCTGAGCCAGAGAAGAAGAAATATGCATGAAACCAACAACAGCAGCAGCAGCATGAAACATCCTCATAGGAACTGATCAGAGTGATGAGTCGTTCTGTATCAGCTGTGCTGACATCATAAGGCTGACGTCATTCACCTTAGACGGGGAGACTGAGACGGCGTTCTGGCTCCAGGCTTCTCCGGCCTCGAACAGGCTCTTCTTGGAGGAGACGGGTTCGGTGGGACTCGTCAGGTCCGTCAGCGCCTGACTCCCAGATCTGCCTTCCTTTGTGGAGACCTGCAAGAAACAAAGTGAGAATCAGGACGGTTAGATGAAAGCACTGGGATGAGGGTTTACCACAGAAGAAGAGTAACTCTTTGGGGTTTTACCTCGAGAGCATGTGTGTACATCTCCAGTTTCTTGTCGATCTTGGAAACAGCAACAGGTGGCATCGTCTTCTTTATGTTACTGCTGCTTCAGAAGAATGTAGAAATAATATTAATGTTAATAATAATAACTTTATTTATACAGCACCTTTAAAAACAGAGTTTACAAAGTGCAAAAACAAGGCAATGATAACAACAACCGAAAGCTCAGTGAGACAGTCGATACGATTAAAATAAACTGAGAAATTAAATTAAATAATTTAATAAAATCAACAAATACACGTTTTTTTCCACCTGCAACTACATTGGAATATTTAATTTTGGGAACATTTCCAACAGGTGAAGATTTGTTCAGTTAATCTTTTAAATCACACAAACAGACACACACTCACCTTCTCCTCAGAGACTCGGTTCTCTCTATGATCTAAAGAAACCAGAATGAAGACGTTCTCTGATTAAAACACACACTAGAGAAATGAGCAACAGAAACACAGAGTTCAGACCTACACACAGAGAGTTACAGTATGTTCCCTTTATGGTTTAAAAAACAGAGACTCAATTAAAATGTTACTTTATTCAACTTTCCAGCAAACTCGCTGATCCTGTTTCAACAGACCGACACAAGTTTTATCACATGAGACAACATTTGCTATATTTTCCAAAAGAGACTTTGTGTCTGTTTACGTGATTGAGCTTTGAACGACACAAGGTGGAAATATTTGTATTATTATTATTATCATCATTATAATTAACAATAATAATGATAATGATGATATAGTTGGTAATTAATTCAACAGTTGACAGCTAATAGATTCATTGTTGCAGCTCTAAATAATAATAATAATACAGATAAGACATGTTGGTCATAAAACCCTGCTAGCAGTAACTTGACCTGCTTCTTCCCTGACCCCTGACCTCAGGCTACACTCACCGAGCATTTACTGTCTGTTGAGAGTCTGTTGTTCACTTCATCCTGTAAAGAGACACAGATTACTGCAGACTACGAGAACAACTCTGACAGTAAACATGAAGTGTGACTTTGAGCTCAGTTCAAACATGAACAGGACTTACTGGGTAAAACTGAATGAGGAGTTTCTGGAGGAACAGCCGGGAGCATGAAGGAGACACAACATGGTTAACATGACTCAACACAACATGGTTAACATGACTCAGCACAACATGGTTAACATGACTCAACACAACATGGTTAACATGACTCAACACAACATGGTTAACATGACTCAACACAACATGGTTAACATGACTCAACACAACATGGTTAACATGACTCAACACAACATGGTTATCATGACTCAACACAACATGGTTATCATGACTCAACACAACATGGTTATCATGACTCAACACAACATGGTTAACATGACTCAACACAACATGGTTATCATGACTCAACACAACATGGTTATCATGACTCAACACAACATGGTTATCATGACTCAACACAACATGGTTAACATGACTCAACACAACATGGTTATCATGACTCAACACAACATGGTTATCATGACTCAACACAACATGGTTAACATGACTCAACACAACATGGTTAACATGACTCAACACAACATGGTTATCATGACTCAACACAACATGGTTATCATGACTCAACACAACATGGTTAACATGACTCAACACTATCATTTCACCATAATTCATCACATTATCCTGATACATTTATTGGTTTTATAACATAAAATGGGAAGAAGGTGGTATTCTTCCACAGCTAAGAGGCAACACCCTCATTTCAACAGGGAACTATCCGGTTCATGGGAAATGTAGTTTTAGAGGGAAAGCTCCTGCATCTACATCAGTAAGTCATTGTCTGGGCTCCTGTTTCTAAGTATGACAGGCCTAGCAACAGTAGTGAAGGTTTGGTTAAAGGTTGTTAAATGCTGCTGCAGAATGGCAGCTCTAAAATTATGCTTTATGGCAATCCTTCCTTTAATTTGGAGAAAGAAAAGTGAGACAATCTGTAAAACTTTATTGTACAGACCCCCCTGTGGTTTGATGAGATACCTTGAATGTGGGGCTCATGGGGCCGTAGTTTAACGGCTCCTCGCCTTCACTGCTGCAGCAAAGAGAGGCTGCAGATCTTCTGTTCACCTCCTCACTCCTCCTGCTCTCCGTCAAACTCTAGGACACCAACACACAAACAAATATTACCAGTTCATAAGCAGAAGTCTGATCAATCGGGAAAAGTCAATACAAGCATTGTTATGAATATTTAATTGTGTTAAACATTATAATCTGGGGAACGGTTATCCTTAATACCTGTTCTTTCTCTGGTTTTTACTTTAAAAAATACGTCTTCACACTGCTCACCCTGGTTATTTTGTGGCAAAACACTAATAAAACACAAATAAAACACTGGCAAACCACTGGTGCTAAAAGCAGGAATTTGTTACCACATCTTACATCATCGCTGCTCTCGTCAGGCTGCGCGTCTCATTTCCACACACGAGAGCCAAAGCTGCATTCTTTCACTTTTATTACTTTCAGATTTGAAGCCAAAAATCTTTTTTTTCATGCATGCATGTGTTTAATTAAATGGTATGAAACGCTGGGAGAAACACATTTGGCGTTGTGCAAGCTCACTGCTGCTTCGTAGTTGAAGTATTTTCATCATAACACCACACAATGTGAAAGAGTTGGACATAACCTACAATATACATTTTAGATCCAGTCATGCAAGTAAAAATGGAAAGTTTGTCGACAAGTGGACCATAAAGGTACCCTGCAGTGCTACAATAATAACAATATAATAAACTTTATTTTAACTTTAAAGTGGCTTTACATGGTTGCACCAGGATTAAAACCAGGAATATCTGCTTGGGAGTCTGAATGTGCTCAACAAATAATCAAAACATCTTCTGAGCAGAACTCACAGTTTAGCCTGAGGATAATGTTAAATAATGCTCATAAAGTCTGCAAACAGCTCCTCCTCTGGGGATCATGAATGTAGTCAATACATTCTATGGTGATTTCACCTTTATATCTTCTTATATCTGGTATAAAGACATTGTGGTGTGATTGTGGAGCTACAGGTAATGTCATCTAGTCAACAAAAACATTAGGATTTGTCCTCTGGGGACCATGAATATCTACAGTACAATTCATCGGTTTTCAGGACACCTTGCCAAAGACTGAATTGTTTAAAATGTATTAAATAATTAATTTAATTCATCCTCTGGTGACCATGAAAATATCCAAAATCTGAACGGTGGTTTCAAATATAATTTGGTGTGACTAAGATGATGGACGATGGAAACCAACTGACAAATGTCCTCTTTAGGTCTGGGGGTAAGAATTACAGGTACAAGTAAAGGTAGCAGTAGAGGTAGTAGTAGTATTAGTAGCAGTATTATTGCAAAGCAAACCTTGTCTGGCATCCTGTGGTCTTCCTCCTCCTCCTCCTCCCGGTGTTTCTCCTCCCTCCTGAGATGGAGGTCTTCCTTCTCTTCATGTGTGAAGCTCAGTTCTTCTTCCTCCTGATCATCTTCATCTCTGGGGCTCCGTATGGTTTCTGCTGACTCCCTCTGCGGAGCAGCCTGCATCTCTTGGACCTCCTCCTGCTGCACCTCCTGCTGCACCTCTGCATCCACCCTGCAGGCCCCTCCACTGTGGAGGAGGAGATTTAACTGGTTAATAAGGTGGAAGTCTCACGGCAGTCACAAAATGCAATCTATCGGTTTCGTTTACATGGTTTTTCTTTTGGGATGACATTACGTTTAAACCAAAGTTGTGTTCAGGCAACAAAACCACTTGGTAAGGTGAAGGAAAAACATCATGGTTGGCCTCAAAATAACTTCATACAGATAGGTGTAGGCAACAAAACCACCAACAGTTAGGTTTAGGCAACACAACCACCAACAGTTAGGTTTAGGCAACAAAACCACCAACAGTTAGGTTTAGGCAACAAAAACACCAACAGTTAGGTTTAGGCAACACAACCACCAACAGTTAGGTTTAGGCAACAAAACCACCAACAGTTAGGTTTAGGCAACACAACCACCAACAGTTAGGTTGAGGCAACAAAACCACCAACAGTTAGGTTGAGGCAACAAAACCATCAACAGTTAGGTTTAGGCAACAAAACCACCAACAGTTAGGTTTAGGCAACACAACCACCAACAGTTAGGTTGAGGCAACAAAACCACCAACAGTTAGGTTGAGGCAACAAAACCACCAACAGTTAGGTTTAGGCAACAAAACCTCCAACAGTTAGGTTTAGGCAACAAAACCACCAACAGTTAGGTTGAGGCACCAAAACCATCAACAGTTAGGTTGAGGCAACAAAACCACCAATAGTTTGGTTTAGGCAACAAAACCACCAACAGTTAGGTTTAGGCAACAAAACCACCAACAGTTAGGTTGAGGCACCAAAACCATCAACAGTTAGGTTGAGGCAACAAAACCACCAACAGTTAGGTTTAGGCAACAAAACCACCACCATAAAACATCAACTTGGTGTTGAACACCCGCCTTCTGGTTGAAAATCCTGTTTGTTGGACCCATCCATCTCCCCTCCCGCCTACCGATAGTCGTCTTTTTCGATATTATAAAGTACATCACTTGCTCTGACTGTTGCTTAGTCAGGTGGATGTATTTAATTTGTGTGTCCACCATGAATAAGGCTCCTAATTGACTTTCCATTGGTATAATTTGTCCTGAGCGATACAAACACAGCTTACACTGAGCAAAGAGAAAAGGGAGATAAAGAGTGCACACCATGGCCTCATCGTCCCCGCCACCAGGTAGGACGTCCTGTCTGCTGGTTGGCCGACGGCGTGCTGCAGCCTGGCGTCCTGAGACAGGAAGACCGTTGAGCTGTACGACATCCTGACTTCCTTTCTGTCGACGGACAACTAAAAACAAACCAAAAGCAAAGCGGGTAACATCTCTACTGTTATTACTGTCTTTATTTTCCTATTGAATATTTGAACAACACAAAGGGTCGACCGCCATGCTAGCACCTCCGTGACGTTGTACTTTGGCACGACGGCATTATGCTAACATAAACATGCTAACGTGCTAACAATGACAATGCTAAAACACTGATGTTTAATAGCAGGTATAATGCTAACCATTTTTACCATCTTAGTGTAGAATGTGAATTGTTTCGTGACAAATTAAATTTTTGGACCCGATGATGGCGCTCGAACTGAACCACATTTCACGGTAATCCATCCAATAGTTGTGAAGGCATTTCAAACTGAAAATCGTAACGCAGAAAAAAACAAATGCCCAACCCAGTGGTATTATCAGTGTTTGTTGGATTGCAACACCAGATTGCAACACCAGAAAAAGATTGTAGTATCAAAAGCCCCATTTGCAAAATGTTGTGTGTGACTGGGCCGCAGGGCCGTCGCAATAACCGCAGTATTGCAATACCGTGCTGTTGACGAGCAGCTGTCTGTTAAGTATTTCCTTTTTTGAATTCTTTGCAATGGGAGCGCTGGGTATTCACAAAGATTATAAAAGTTTATAAATGTTAAGCTTTGGATAGAACGCTTTGTTCCTCACCGTCACTTTTTTACCCAGCCGTCCAATCCCGATGGTGGAGAGGCGGGACAAACACTACAAAGACCAACCGTCACATCCTCCATATAGACTCGCTTTTATGTGATTTCGTCTTTTTACCGTTTTTCTGTAAAATGTTGTTTTTACTATTTCATTTTATTTAATTCATGCGCTTTAGGTTTGTTCTTATCGTATTGATTGGTTTATGTATTTCCTCCATTGTACTGTTTAATCAGAGTTTAGCTTGTCTTGCAGTTATGTCGTTATGTTGCAGTGCTTTGTCTGTCAAAGCACTTTGTAAACTTTGTTTTAAAGGTGCTATATAAATATAGTTATTATTATCATTATTATCATAATTACATAGGCTTCACGTGCTGAACAACAACAATGGACAACAACAAAGGAGGAGAACTGAATACACAGACCGGCGGTCCGTCCTCTCTCCATTCATGCTTCTTCTTCTTCTCTATTCGTGCCGTCAGTTTGACCTTTGTGGATATTTTGTATCATATCAACAAGACACAGACAAAGCGTCTCAGCTCAAAGAAACCCTGCGCCTCATTGCCCTTCTGTGTTATGCATTAAATAATTCAACCTTTGTCATTTAAAAAGCAACAATATACCTGATAATAACCTTGCAATAAAGCTTATTTATAAAGCACTAAAATCAGGATACATGAAACAATAACACATCATAACACGCTGAATATGAGACACAGCCAGAACAATAGAGACAAGCTCCATCTAAAACCCCAGTGTTCACCTTCTCTGGAGGTCTTGATGAAGCTTCCTGATACCGACTGCTTCTCTTGGGCTCACATCCCTCCTGCTCTTCCTCCTCTTCACCCTCCTGCCGTTTCTCCTCTTCAGGCTCTGGTTTCCACCGTTGTGTTAAAGGTCTCTGCAGCCCGGCCCTGCAGACATCCTGCACCTCCTGCTCACTACGATTCTCCAACCTGTGGCTCCAGTCGCTGAAGCCCTCGTCCTCCTCCAGAACCAGGCAGCACCGGGGCTTCAGCGCCTCATCCGACCTGAGGGGAACCAAGTGGACAACCGTTGACAGGAAGTGGAGTCAAGCCATTGGTCGGAAGTTTTATTTTGAAAGAAATGCAGACGTGATACAACCATGTCAGTGGTTCAGAGGATTGAAGGTACTTTCTAGCTTAAATTGGTAAAAGCAAAGATCTATTTATGATTCTGGATGAACACTAAAAAACTCAGAGACAATTCACTTTCATGAAGTGGAAACACACTGTGAGTTAAAGTTGTAAGACGAAAACACAGACAACTCCCAGACCTGTCAATCACCGTGTAGCCCCGCCCTAAAGCATCCCCTGCTTTATGGTCTGTTTGACTCTAAATGGACCATAATGTACTAAATGAACATCATGCTGTATTGAAGAAGACTTGAAACTAGAGATTGAGACCATAAACTCATGTTTACAATGTTTACTGAGGTAATAAATCAAGAGAGAAGTAGAGTCATTTTCTCATAGACTTCTATACAACCAGAGGAGTCGCCCCCTGGTGGACACTAGAGAGAATGCAGCTTTAAGACATGAAGCTTTGGCTTCACTTTTTAAAACCATGTTTTTCTCATCTCCTCCATCTTGTTTTCCCAAAATGTGCTACATGCTCAAACTCCAGATCTGGATGATGAGTGATGCCACTGGTCTGGTTGAAAAGATTCTCAGAATCTAAATATGGTGCTGCACACGGTGAGAGAGTTTGTCTCCTGGTGCTGCTGGTAAACCGAGCGTCACCCAAAGGTCTCTCACATGGCAGAGTGTTGATGCAGGCGGCAGACCTGCAGCTTCAGGCTCCAACAGAGACGGTGCCCATGGAAACAATAAACAGAGAGGCAGTGAGGCTTCCTGTTCAGCTCAGGTCAGCAGACTGGACCTCATCAGCACTAACTGAACACCTAAAAGCTGATGTTTTTTTGGGAGAAATTAAGTGGTTTCTAAATGTTAGCTGTGTGTTTAACTTTCATGTAATTCAGGGGATTCATCACACGCAGTCACACTGTTGGCTGAACAGTGCAAACACAGTTTCTACTGGTGTTTTATAAGTTAAAGGTGTTTTATAAGTTGAAGTTGAGTTTAATCTGAAATGTAGCGGATCCTTTTTGTTTATGACTCTATATTCAGTCCCTTCTGTTAGCAGGGAGTCTCAAAGACTGCTCAACAAATTCCACTCATACTGGGTGAGATGCAGCATTGGGAGGCTGTTGATGAACAGATTTATGTTTTGACAAATGTTTTGGTCCAAAATGAATCTTTCAGCAAGAGTCATGTTTTTATTTTGCAAATAAAATACTTAGACAAAATGTTTTCATTATCTTTTTCCTCCCTGGATTCATTGCAAAAAAAGATTAAACAGTTAAATCACTTGATGCAAGAAGCTACACATACTCACAATACAAACTCATTCCTTTCTTACAGTGTTTTATTTCGGCCGGTGTTCTTCATCATTTAATGAAACATTTGCTGTCGGATCTTCAGAGTCAGCATGTTACAGTAGATTAGTGTGACTCAAATCTCCAGCCAGGAGGAACCGTGAAGCTAATGATTCAACCAGCGAACATCACAAGTGAGCTGCATCACAGTCTCATGAGGACATTTCCCCTCGAGGGACGTCACGTCTCCGACTGATCAAACACAAAACTGATGCGGCAGCTCGTCCACCTGCAGCATCGCTGGAGTCTTTTCCCCTGTGATCAGCACTGAAGCTGATTTACACTCAGCTGTAAACATCGAGGACAGTTTCACACAAACTAAATGGTCACCCCACCAACAAAGCTCAAAACAAAAGGACTCAAAGACATCTGTCCAAACTGAGCTTCTATGCTAATGATGCTTAATGTTTGATTGATCTGTTGTTCACGTTTCTTCAGTCTGTGCATGAAGGAACTAGAATAACCGCCTCACGGTTGAATTCCTCCATCAAACAGTCAAATTGTAGTTTACATCCATGTCTGTCCAAAATGTCATCAAGTCATCAATGTATCCTGTTAGACAATTGTGTGAAACTGTCATAATTGTCATATGAATTCTTGAGTAATGGTTGAAAATGTTTGTACCAAATTTGAAGAAACTCTCTTCAAGCGTTGCTGAGATATCGTGTTCACAAGACTGGAGCAGAAAGACGAACACATGTCGCAGAACAATTGAGGCAGAACAATGTACATAGAGACGGGGAGATAGAAACTACTTACAACAAACTATATTTAGAAACAAATGTATGTTATCTGCATCACTTTGACTGAGACTGAAGTGAATCTACGGCCACGTGACAACAAGCAGGTTGGGCTCGTCTCATCCAGCATTCTTAGCTCGACGTACAAAAAATAATGCGCCATAATTCGTAGATGTACCAGAAGCACTTCCGTACTTATTTCAATTCAAACGACAATCTTTTCTTTAAGTAGTTTTGTTTAAAAAAACTAAACATAACAGTTGTTTTCCTGTGAAGACAGAACTTTATTTTGAAAAGACTGTCTGCATCAAATGTTGCCGGACTTTCGTAGGAAAACGCACGATAAAAATGAGGAGTGTTTTCACACGTTTTTCAAAAGATATCAGACAAACTGTTGCACGAGGACACGTTGAGCTGTCACAGTTGTATTTACATGGAGACATAATCCAGCTGCAGCGTCGTGTACTCACTCTGTGTCGTGTGGGAGCTCGTTGTGTTGGGGGGCCTCCGGACAGGAGGGGCCCCCTTCTCCTCTCTGCGTCTCCCTGGATCTCCTCCTTCGCTCCCGCTCCACCTCCTCAGCATCCTCCTGGCTCCGCTGGGCCGTCACACTGCAACCAACATGGAGACCGACTGGCTGTTAACACACTCATAAAACACCCCAAAAAAGACTTATTTAAGAAGTTACACATGCAGGAGACGTTAACATCTCAGGGGCTCCACGGAGACGTCTTAACATATAACGTTCCTGTTATTCCCCTTTAGTAGCTGTAAGGTCAAGAAAATGATATTGACTGCTGAGGAAGTATCCTCATACAAAGATTCGTCTGATATTTTACCAAAATATGTTGCACAAAAATATTTTTTGTGCGTTTTCCTACTAAAGTCCAGCGACACGTTACATGAATAGTCTGCATGATAAACTTCTGTCTTCACAGGAAACAAAGTATTTATTTAAGCCAACAAAACTGCTTAGTTAGGTTTAGGCCACTGAACTATGTTGTAGTCAAACTGCTGAGTTAGGTTTAGGAAAAGATCGTTAATTGGAATTACTGGAATTGCTGTTAAATTGAAATAAATCATCGTTGACTTCTCGTTTCACACGAGGAACGAACTGCGGTCTCCTGAATGAAAGATCTCCCCTCCCCCCCAGTGAGTGCTTTTGCGGTCTTTATACTTTCTCGTTCATCCAAACCCACATTTATTTTAGGGCTGCATGATTCTATCAAATATAAATATTGTTCATGTGTTGTGCATCATTTCATACGTGCATTTCTCAAAGTGAATCCAGACATATTTGCTGTCTTTGGACGTTTTAAATAATTTTGTTGGTTTGACCAATGCATCTTTATCCTCGTCATTATATCACGTCACTTTACGTCACTTTACGTCACTTTACGTCACTTTACGTCACTTTCAATAATGGCCCCATACACAACCTCCCTTCCTCTGCGTGGAGCTCGTTATTGGTCCCTTCCATTGCTAATACATTCACGGTCCTTTCAGATCATCCATTTGAGCATCAACCGTGCAAAATCATCCACATTACAGTTTTTCTCAATTGCTAAAACACTAAAACCCATTGGCTGAACAAAGTTCTCAGTTGCCTGAACTCATTTAGCTAATTGTGCAGTCTGTTGTCAATACCTTAAACTATTTCACTTGGTAAAACACAATTTGCAGATCTCACTTAGACTTTTCAGCAAAACTCTAAACACATTCTGCACTCTAATGCACATGTCATCCATACTGGTAAACACAAGTGGCAACAAACAAATACAAATAGAGAACACATGTCATTGATTAAACACAATCACTCAAAATTGATTTCACTTGTATCAAATGATGTGACACAACCAATATAAGCCAGTTTAGAGAGCAAACAGGTGGTTGAAGGTGGGAAGGAGAAAGTCTGAGAATGGATAGAAGAAACAATGTGAGAGGACGAGGACAAGTGCATATGCGAGGTGGGCGACGAGGAGGAAGAGGAGGAGGGCAAGAAAGAGG
The DNA here is from genome assembly GCF_050575085.1 of Anarhichas minor. Taxonomy (NCBI): domain Eukaryota; kingdom Metazoa; phylum Chordata; class Actinopteri; order Perciformes; family Anarhichadidae; genus Anarhichas; species Anarhichas minor. The sequence continues at coordinate 4,581,904 of NW_027466513.1, forward strand.
AAGAGGACGAATAGGAAGAGGAAGACAAAGAGTGGAAATATCTGATGAAATTCGAGCAACAGTCATAGACCATGTTATAGTCCACGGACTGACAATGAGGGAAGCAGGACTTAGAGTGCACCCCAATTTGAGCCCATTTTCTGTGTCCACCATAGTGAGGACATTCAGAGAAGAGAACAGGTACAGTATGCTACTGTGTTTTTGTAATTGCAAATTTACTGTACTACACTATATGCAGCTGTTTCAATAGACATTTGTAAAGTTCATCACTGTATGTATTGTACTGCATGAATATTTTTTGTAACTGCACATCTACTTTTTGTAGAACTGCAAGGCTGCCACATGCAGGTGGAAGGAGAGCTATATTCACTCAGGAGCAAGAGACCGTTATAGTGGGCATGGTCCTTCAAGATGATTTAATACGACTCAGAGAAATCCAGGAACGAGTGATACAAGACAACACACACTTCCAGGGAATCGACAGTGTGAGCATTTCCACAATTGACCGTGTCCTCCATCGTAACAGGATACGAATGAAACAAGTATACAGAGTACCTTTTGAGCGCAACTCACCAAGGGTGAAAGAACTGCGAGCTCAGTATGTGCAAGTAAGTGTACATTCAGACACATTTAATGTAACCCAGATTGTCTACAGTACTGCCACATACTATGTGAATGACATTACTCTTCAGTACATACAATGTATGTGAATCAGAAGTGCATACAGTAGGCCTAATTGAACTCTACAATATAGCACTGTCTCTGTACAACTTACTAAATTCTACATACATTATATTGTATTCCTACACAGACAATATTTGACTTGGAATCCTTGGACAGACCCCATGAGTTAATCTTTGTCGATGAAGCAGGCTTCAATCTAACAAAGAGGAGAAGGAGAGGCCGAAACGTGATTGGACAGCGGCCACTGTTGAAGTCCCTGGTCAACGAGGTGGCAATGTCACAATCTGTGCTGCTATCAGCAACCATGGTGTTCTACATCACCATGTTACACTCGGGCCATATAACACCCAGCATCTTCTAAGATTTCTGGCCAATCTAAGAGATATTTTATTTGAGCAGCAGGGTCAAGAGCTAAATGAGAATCCCATTCCCACTAATGTGATAGTGCTGGACAATGTCAGTTTCCACTGAGCTGCTCAGGTAAGGGAATGGTTTAACATCAATGGTCAGTTTGTGACCTTGTACCTCCCTCCATACTCGCCTTTCCTGAATGCGATTGAGGATTTTTTCTCCTCATGGAGATGGAAAGTGTATGATAGACAACCCTACACCAGAGTAAATCTGCTGCAAGCCATGGAATTAGCCTGTGGTGATATAGGTGAGGAATCATGTCAGGGCTGGATACGGCACACAAGAGGCTTCTTCCCCCGTTCCCTCAGGAGAGAAAATATTGCTTGTGATGTCGACGAAGTGCTCTGGCCTGACCCAGCCCAAAGACAAGAAGAAGCACATTGATGACATGTTGACTCCTTTGATTTTTGTCCCTTTTACTGTCGGATTGTATACTGTAGTAGGCCTACAGTGCATTGAAGGCTGTATAATGTACAATAAACTAATTGTATGGCCTTGAACATCGTGCTTTCTATTTGTTACAGGAACAGTACTGACTGCTCAATAGATTTTGACTGGTTGCAGGTTCATATCAACAAAGAACAAGAATTACAGTATCAGAGACAAAGGACACGTTTGTGAGATGCAGGGTACAGTACTGTAAAAATAGGGGTACAAGGAGGAGGAAGAACAAAAGAAATTGCAAAGAGCAAAGCACAGTAGTAATTTCTGATCAATTTTGAGCTACTGTAATAGAACATGTTTTCATTCATATGAAATTTGTTTTGAGATTAAAAATCTACTTCTCCCTGAGAACTATATGTTTTGAACAATGTGTTTTCTATTTATTGGTGTATTGTTTACTGACTGCTTGATGGTGTATATTATTTTGATCACTTTGTTTATGATTTGAGAGCAGTGTTTGATTTTGAGCACAGGTAAAACTGTTTTGAGGCGAAAGTTTCATTTTGCAAGAGGATTCAGAGGTTTTGTAAATAGTGCTTGAAGATGAGGTTTTGTGTTTACAGTTTTGAGAAAATGGGTGACCGTTTCAAGAAATGTGTCTTAGCAATCGAGAAAAACTGTAACAAAATAAAATAGAAGTCTGTGGTTTTGGTTGCAGAACGCATGAACATTTAAATTAATTATCTTAATCTTTTTGTTATTTGGCAAGTGACCATGGTATAAGCGGCATAACGCCTGACGAGATGTCCATTATCAGAAATGAATGGACACTTTATCCCTTACTTAATGAACACCCTGCAGCCAATCAAAAGTGGAGGATTCACCTGAACCATGGTATGAAACAGTACATAGAAAAGTTTATCTGTGAGGATTTTCTTTATGTACTTAGAGTTTTTAAAAAGGGAAACAAATAGTTGTTCTTCTCTTTTCTAGAAAGCTCATTCAGTGCTCATGTTTCCAGAGGGAGGGACTTGATAACAATAACCCCTTTTTTATTGTCTGAGCACATCTGGTGGAGCTCTGGCCAGCTGCTGAGCTGTTCCACTTCATTTCAGTCTCCGGAGAGAAACAAAGAGAGAGAGAGGAGGAGGAGGAGGACGAGGAGGAGGAGGAGGAGGAGGCAGAAGATTGAGAGAGAGAGGCTGTCATCCAGAGGAGCCAGAACCTCATCATACTTATGGAGGTCTGGAGAAAATCTGATCAAAAAATTGGAAGAAGAAGAACTATGGAAATAATCAGTGAGCCAATCGGCTTGACATCACCCGTCTCTGGAGAACACCTGTTGGTTGAATACAAACCAGTTTTCCAAAGTGTGTCATTGTTTTTTTAAAGGATAATTATGGTTTTATAACTTGGATCATATCTTTGTAGATTTGTCCGTGATATCATTGTGATATCGGTGTAATCGCTCTGACTGGATGTCCGGCTGGGTCAGAAACATACAGTTCTTAAACCAACACTGAAGGTTAACCAAACTACTGTCAGTTGTAAACATCCATCATAGATTACAGACGGACTTCTTGCTTCAACTTTGACCCACTGCACTGACTGTCGTTCAGGTTTCCTGCACAATCATTTCACATTTACTCACTTTTACTTCCTAATAAAGTGGTTTACGTTGGTTTAACTGTTATAACAAGTTCAAAACCTTTCTGATGAACTGGAATGTTCCTTTGCAACTCATCATTTTCTGGATCCTTAACGATGTTAGAGATCGGGGAAAAATATCCACAGTCCTCGTTTTGTGCAATAATAGTTTCCAAAGCTTACAAGTTCTCATGAGGCTTCAAGTGTCCGAGTTAGACGATCAAGTGGATGTCTTCCAAAGTTACAGCCTTTTCTTGTGTTTTCTTGTTAACTGGAGTAGACGACCAGTAACCCAACGGGGGAATGTGGTACTAAAAGGAGAAAATCTCTAGATTTGATGAACTCCAGAGTACTGAGGCCTCGTATTGATTTAAAGGGACATGTCATGAAAAACTCATTCATTTGGGTATCTGGAGTTCATCAAACCAACAACCTATGAAATAAGACGATCCAGATCTGAAAAAAATGTGATTCAACAAGTCAATCAGATATGCCCCCCCCCCCCCCAGCTAGTGGGGGGGGGGGGGCCAGCTAGTCGCCAAAAAGTCTCCTTTGATTGGATTATTTTTTTGCAGGATGAGTCAACAAACATTTGAAATCGTAACTAAAGCCGAAGACGACTTCCGCTTCACTGGGACTCTTAAAGAGACAGGCGCGTCAACGGAGCGTTTGAGACAGACGGTGAATACAGGTATATTCAGACAGACAGTATGAGGGGGGGAAACGTTTTTTTAATATTAAAGCATGTTGACATGTTCTAGTAGAAACCCCCAAATACAAGTATGAACCTGAAAATGAGTGTGATGTCCCCTTTAAGATAAACTCTGCACAGAAGGAGGACTGGTGGAAGCAGGTTGTGAGTTTAAACGCTGCAGCAGCATCAGGGAAGAAAAAGCGGCCGAAGCCTTAAAGCTGGTCGCTTCTCATTACAAGATAAAACATGCAAACCATTAGCGTTTGTAATGCAGAGGCATTGACCCAAAAATATGATTAATTCTCCCAACATGTCAACCAGTCAGCTCATCAAACATTTGGCTGAATGACATCGGCACTAAAAAGGATACCCAAAGTCTGGAGCCGATGTCGTTGGTTGCGGCTGCTGGTGAGGACGCTGGCCGTGAGCGGCTGTGAGTCAAACATGCTGCGGTCATCATTATGTGGGAAAGTGACCTACATGAGATCAGACCCACTGGAGATGCAGAGGGAGCCACGTTGGTCATTAGTTTCTGTGAATCAATGTGATGTGTGATAGGGAGCCATTTTTAGGAGGAACTGGATCAACTGGGGATGAGGTTTGATTGTCTGATGAGGTCATCGTTGCTGCCTGAAACGCCACAAGGGGAAGGAGTGCGAAACTCTTAAAAAGGACCTTAGTGCATGTTTAAAAAGCTTTAGCCAATAGCTACCAATCATATATATCATACTGCTAAGAGTGTAATTACGTGGATTTGTTGCCGAAACATAACTTTTGTTTTCTAACATAATGTCGTCCCAGAAAAAAAGTAGCTTGAGACTATTTCACAAACCGTGAGATTATGTTGTAATTGAGTAATTGGCAAAACAGATTAGTATTTTATATTTATACGTACTTTTTAGGAGACAGGGTTGCTAATAAGATAAAAAAGCATCTTTTGGGACTTCGGGGGCTCCACAAATATCTCTGAACACCAAGCTGGAAAACAGCTGTGATGGCAGACGACATGTCGAGATCACTGCCCTCCATGAAAAGGTGAAATGCAGGAGATCACAAGCGATGAGGCATGTCTGCTCTGCTTTGTTACAGGGTATCGTCTGTACAGTCTGGGTCAGTGTGGGACAGTCTGTACTTCCAGGTACCTTCAGGGTCCGCTGGGACATTTAACTCGACGCCGTGAAGCATGAATGTGAAACGAGCAAATTGTGGTGGAAATCTGCCTGATACGCATCACTTTTTCCACCATTACACAATGAGGCAATGGAGGCCTGGGGAACTGCATTCTCTTTGTGTGTGCAGTTGAGCAGGAGGGGGGGGGGGGGGGGGGGGGTTCAGGACTCAGCCAGATGATGTCATGGCCATTAAGGAAGTTGCAGCTATAAAAGAAGCCATTGAACTCAGAGTTTAGTGTCATTTTTTAGTGAAGTTACAGCAATGTTCCACCGCTCACTGAGGAAACAAGGAGGAGGATAGGAGGACGAGGAGCAGGAGTTAGGAGAGGGATGCAAGTATAGAAGACAAATAAATAAATCAGAGTCGATTGTATCAAGAGGACAAACTATGCTGACATACATAGGTACAAAAAAAGAACAAAAAGACACAATCAAAGGTGAAACTGAGCCTCCACCATCATCCTGAAGAGTGTTACAGAAAACTAGAATTGTCTTGTTTTTGGGTTTGATTTTGCAGTTCGAGACGTTACTGAGTGTGATTACAGTATGATGCAAATAAAAAGAGACTCAAGTGTTGATGCAGCACAATACAGAAGAAAATGTGTGTTTGTGGAGTTCGCTGTGTTTCATCACTTTGTTTCTGCAGCCTTTCACGTTGTTTTGACACCTTAAGGCCACCGTACTTCTCCGACACACTGTGAAACAGGTGGAAAAGGTTTTACCACGATCGTTTTTCTCAACTACTTTTTTTTATTTACCAGCAAACAGGTGGAAAGAAAACAATTTACATCTTTGGCCGATGTTTGTTGTTGTAATACTAATTTTGGCCACAAGAGGCTGAAGTCCAACTAACCCATGTTCCAAATGATATTAATAATTTTCTTACAACAAACAGGAAAATGATCCTGACAAATTGAAACAAAAGAAAATTAAGGAAATAAGAAAGATTATCCTGGAAAATGTTCATATTTTCCGAAGTCATAAACAATTTGATCAGACTAAGAAAATTAATTACCAGAATTAATTTTTCCCTCTCAGGGCTTCCATAACAAAGAGAGTAAGAAGCGGTAGATATGGTGGATAGCTCACTACTGTCATGTGTTCTGTGATCCTCTGTATCTTAATGTACATCATCTATCATCTATATCAAGTCTCTCACTCAAGTCAGTCACGAGTCAGCGGACGATCACACTTCCATATGATGTGATGTTGGTGGGTGATGATGGTGATCGTATTTTAACCACAATCATGAGGTTATTCTGTCACTAATTCATTATTTGATGTGAGCTTGTGTGGAGGGTTAATAATGATTTAATGCAGAATGATTTACACATTCTTAAAAATGTTTTTACGTATTTCAATATGTTGTGTTCAAGTGTTTAATTTGGCTGCAAGACAAAGTTCCTCTTCATGGACAATATAGTTCAAAGTTAGAGGAGGAATAAAAGCAAACAATCCTGCTTTTCTACTTCAGCATGAATATGAACCTGAACCTTCTGTGTTTACTACTTCATGTCATCTTGTTGTTGTGTTTTTACTGGAGACAGAAAATCTCAATCAGAATATTAAGATTCACTCAGATGTTTACAGTAAAAGTATCAACAGTATCAAAACTACACGTTAAGTTCTGCATTCAACAGACCGACGATAGATTCAAGAGTCAATGCAGAAGATAAGTAAACGCCAGGTGGTAACACGATGCAGCGAGACTGGTCCCTCTCGCTTCTATAATATTCAAAATGATTGTATTATGATATTAAAATTAGACACAACCACATTTTAACATCAATCTGGTTGAGAATGTATATGAACGTTTGAAATACTGCAGCATACTCAGGTTTTAACTGTATGCGTCAAATAACTGGTGGATTAAAAAGTAAATGCAACATAAAAAGCATAAAACTGAAGTGAAGTACAAGACTTTACTGACTTCCCTGCAGGTACGAATACGTTGTCTCACCTGATGAGGTTCTGCAGGAGCTGTCTGCTGGAGCTTTTCCTTCTGATGGACTCAGACATGGTGGACTGGGCTGCTCCCGGTCTGTGGTCCCGATTCTGGTCTGCGTGCAGCCTCTGGTCCTGGGTCTGACCTCGATCCTGGTCCTGGAGGCTGAGACGTTTCCTACAGCTGCTCTCTTGTTCTTCTTCGTGCGCCTCTCTCTCTCTCTCTCTCTCTCTCTCTCTCTCTCTCTCTCTGTTTGGTTGCAGCTCTCTCCTCCCTCCATGTGGTTTTCATTGAGGCATTCTGACCCCCCCCCCCCCCTCTCTCTCTCTCCCTCTCTCTCTGTCTCTCTGGTCTCCCTCTCTCTCTCTGTCTCTATCTCTCTGTCTCCCTCTCTCTCTCTACCACTCTACCTCTCTCTCTCTACCTCTCTCTCTGTCTCTCTCTCTCTTTCTCTCTCTCTCTACCTCTCTCTCTCTCTCTCTTTCTCTCTCTCTCTACCTCTCTCTCTCTCTCTGTCTCTCTCTCTCTGTCTCTCTCTCTCTCTCTCTACCTCTCTCTCTGTCTCTCTCTCTCTTTCTCTCTCTCTCTCTACCTCTCTCTCTCTCTCTGTCTCTCTGTCTCTCTCTCTCTTTCTCTCTACCTCTCTCTCTCTCTCTGTCTCTCTCTCTCTGTCTCTCTCTCTCTCTCTCTCTACCTCTCTCTCTGTCTCTCTCTCTCTTTCTCTCTCTCTCTCTACCTCTCTTTCTCTCTCTCGCTCTCTCTCTCTCACCCAAACGGGGGTCATGTGACTCACCTAAGGGGGGGTTAGTAAGATGATATCATACCAGTGGATCAGTGACGATATGATATGCATGTGTATTGTACATATTCATGATGTGAGGAGAGCGACTTGTTTAGAGACTCCTGCTTGTTAATCATTGATGCTGCTTTATACTGCTCTATCTATACTCTATATATCGTAGCCTGATGTACATAAATTACATTTAATTGTACATAGGCCTTTATTTATATTTGTTCTTATATTCCTTAAGATCAATAAAGTATTCTGACTCTGATAAGAAGTCATTCAGCTTCATGCAGCTTCATTCAGCTTCATTCAGCTTCATGCAGCTTCATTCAGCTTCATTCAGCTTCATTCAGCTTCATGCAGCTTCATTCAGATTCATTCAGCTTCATTCAGCTTCATTCAGCTTCATTCAGCTTCATGCAGCTTCATTCAGCTTCATTCAGCTTCATGCAGCTTCATGCAGCTTCATGCAGCTTCATGCAGCTTCATTCAGCTTCATGCAGCTTCATGCAGCTTCATGCAGCTTCATGCAGCTTCATTCAGCTTCATTCAGCTTCATGCAGCTTCATGCAGCTTCATTCAGCTTCATGCAGCTTCATTCAGCTTCATTCAGCTTCATGCAGCTTCATTCAGCTTCATTCAGCTTCATGCAGCTTCATGCAGCTTCATTCAGCTTCATGCAGCTTCATGCAGCTTCATGCAGCTTCATGCAGCTTCATTCAGCTTCATGCAGCTTCATGCAGCTTCATTCAGCTTCATTCAGCTTCATGCAGCTTCATTCAGATTCATTCAGCTTCATTCAGCTTCATTCAGCTTCATTCAGCTTCATGCAGCTTCATTCAGCTTCATTCAGCTTCATGCAGCTTCATGCAGCTTCATGCAGCTTCATGCAGCTTCATTCAGCTTCATGCAGCTTCATGCAGCTTCATGCAGCTTCATGCAGCTTCATTCAGCTTCATTCAGCTTCATGCAGCTTCATGCAGCTTCATGCAGCTTGATGAATAACTGAACGTAACGTTTAAACAGCTTCAGCTCGATGTTTCAGGGGACGGACACGATGATTCTGGAAACATTGATATACTTTAATTAAACCCTGCAGAATGTGGCGCCAACCGTCAACTGCAAAAAACAAACAAAAACATGTAATCTAAATGAATTATATGACCATTACTTGAGATAATAATAATTACATCAATGAATAAATATATAAAAACAGGTTTTGTTGATTAGAAATCGACTGGCTGAATCTGGTACACTGCATTTCTTCTCCTTGTGTTGTAAATAGTCTGTGACACGTAATAAACTAAAGTCATCTTAAGGTAACGTTTTCTCTTCATGGTTGCAGGAGATGAAATAAATGCATCGTAGAGACCGGAGGAAGTGACTGAGCAGCAGCCCGAGCACGAGGCTGTAACGAGTTGTGTTGGATCCGGTTACTGTTCATCAATAAGATACGAATCCTCAGAACAGCAGCAGCTGCTGGAGGCCGCCAGCTGATCAGCTGATCGGCTGTTTGTTTGTTTATTATTTTTATTTTATTGTGTTCAGACGCTCTCTACCTCCGAACACACAGACAGGAGTGGAACTTTATAGAAACTCTCTCCGTCTATCAGTCCAGCACACACAGATGTGCATTAGGTCACACAAGCATTTCCAGCCAACACCCCCCCCCCCCCCCCCCTGCCCCCCATCCTCCGGGAGCTGCAAACACTCACAAACACTCCACAAAACGGTCGCCACAGCAACACGCTTTTTCCAAAGTTAAGAGTGAAAAGTCAACACACACACTCCATCATCACACACACTCCATCAACACACACACTCCATCAACACACACTCCATCAACACACACACTCCATCAACACACACACTCCATCAACACACACACTCCATCAACACACACACTCCATCAACACACACTCCATCAACACACACACTCCATCAACACACACACTCCATCATCACACACACTCCATCAACACACACACTCCACCAACACACACTCCATCAACACACACTCCATCAACACACACACTCCATCAACACACACACTCCATCAACACACACACTCCACCAACACACACTCCATCAACACACACTCCATCAACACACACACTCCATCATCACACACACTCCATCAACACACACACTCCATCATCACACACACTCCATCAACACACACACTCCATCATCACACACACTCCATCAACACACACACTCCATCAACACACACTCCATCATCACACACACTCCATCAACACACACACTCCATCAACACACACTCCATCATCACACACACTCCATCAACACACACACTCCATCAACACACACTCCATCATCACACACACTCCATCAACACACACACTCCATCAACACACACACATCACACATCAGCGCTCTGATTGTCAGCTAAAGGAGTTGCTCTCTTTAAATCACTTCATAATCAATATTTTTCAGCTACAGGTAATATTCACAGCATGCTATTGCTTCTTAATCCAGAACAGACTATAGAACGACCCTAAAAAGCTAAATTAAAATCCTCAATATTGTCAGGAAACCTGTTCTCGACACAATGAAGGCTATTTTTCTTTAATATCCATTCCATGTTTTTACTTTGTAACCTCCCTATCTCGTAGTTTTCCTGGTTAGTGGCGGAGTCGTCCATTCCCTGTCCGGTCGGCAGGAAAACATGTTGGCATCGTACGCTTCTGCACACGACAGATACATTGAATGTCGATGTTTTTGAATCTGGTCATAGTTAACTATGATGTGCGACTGTTATTAAAAGTTACGTAGTTTAATAACAAGTATAGTACAGCAGTATAATAATAAGTATAGCAGGTGAGACAGTCCGCTAAAGGTGGATGGGTCGAACAAACACAGGACTTTCACCCAGGAGACCGCAGTTTGAGTCCCGTTTGAAACCAAAGGCTAACTTTGACTTTACAGTTGTTACGCAAGAAAGGTCTGCGAAGGGCAGTCATTTATTAATAGTTATTTTACGCTGTTTCATTATTTTAACACTGCTGCTGATTTTAACATGTTGTTAAAGCACCAGATCATCCGGAGACGCTCTGTGAATTTCTATTCACTGGAGCTAAGAAGCTGTGAACCCAAAATAAACAGATCAATTGCAATAAACAGACAAAAAAGATGAAAAAATAACTACATAATGCAGATTTGTAAAAAGTCTGAATTCATGTTTTGTTCGTTCTCTCCACAAGACGACAAGTAAACAACTTTTAAATGCTTGTTTTCTGAATGGAGCTCGGATTGATCGGTGTTATGCTAAGCTAACATAGTAGCAGCTCCATCAACACTCAACATGAGGTCATCTAGACGTAAATACGGCAGCGTGGTTACTGTTCATGTATATATATATAAGTTTGCTCCCTGTTTGGTGTGAACGCAGCCAACAGATGAGCGATTGTAGATTGTTTGAGCCGATGCGTCTCCTCAGCTCTCGTCATCTGGCGTGAACCGGCTCTCTCCATTGACTTTGTCTTCATGTTGCATTGTAATTGTGTGATCGAATGTTTAAATCACAGTCGGGTTGACAGAGCAAGTCACTATTTAATAAGTTTACTTCACAATTTGAGAACTTCCTTCCACGTTTTCGGCCTGAAAGGCTGCAGCGTCTCCCTTCAGGTCCCAGACGGCCCGTCCGTCTCTTCTCTCACGGAGGTAACCGGTGCCAGCTGTCCCATAAAGACGGCGTCACAAAGCAGGAAGGCGGGAACTGCAGATCCCAACCGGACAAATGAGGGAATGGATTCAAGGTGAGTGACGTCAGGAAGGAGCACTCAAGAGCCAATCCCATGAAAGTCAAAGAGCTGGTTGGAGACGGTTTGCAGCTCGGAAAGAGTCTTTGTTTGAGTGCAACAATTGATTGATGCACTGATGCCATGTGGGAAAATAAGAACTCTCAATCTTTGTTGCGACATGAAGTGGGCGACTGTGGCTAAGTGGAGAGCAGGGCCGTCCTTCAATCAGAGGATCGGCGGTTCGATCTCTATCTCTATAAGAAAGGGTGATTTATCTAACCTGCAGTTCTTTGAGTTGACATGGTTTGTATTGACTTTGATGGAAGTCACCGCCCTTTCTGTTGTTTAGTCGTTCTGTAAGTTCTGAACTGTTGGATGGATTGAAGCTTTGTGCAGATATTCATGGAGTCCAAAGGCCATGGATGATACAAAGAAAACCTGAGAATTCGTGTTCCTGTGCACGAAACCAATAGATTGCACTTTGTGACAAACTAAGATGCATGTTAGCACGCTGACGTGAGGAGCCTCAAAGAGCTGCAGAATCCAGTCTTGACACATTTTAATATTCTATAAAGAAGAAGAAGACCTGGTGAGTTCAGAAGGTCAGCTTTTCTTCTGGTTTGTGTTTCCTCTGAGGATCCAGTGTGAGGAGGACCACACAGCTGCAGACTCGTGTCTGTATCTGCCTTCATCAACAAACTAAACTCTTACGTCAGCTTTTCCAAACGCGGAGGCCACAATGAGTCAGCTCCTTCAGCTCCTTCGTCCATGTTCAGCTTAACTTCTTATCCGTTTAACCTCCCTGTGACGAGGTTTCATTTCTCTGCACCAAATCTCTAAATACTTGATTTAGACCAAAATGTAACTCCCTAATAAATGACCGCACAGCTACAACGACTGGTTCTGACTGGTTCTGCTGCATCGGTTATGACTTTTATGTTCTGTTGTCCATCGTGAGAGCGATGCTGAGGATTCCTGTTTATCGCCAACTAGACAAAAAACGCTCTTGTTGCCAGGAGGCCGCTGTTTAAGCCCCACGTGAAAAAGTTCATGTTGATTTATTTGTAACAAAACTTCTGGACTTATGAAGCGTCACTTCTGTAGTTATTTCAACACAAAACACCATCTTTTATCAAACATAACTACGTACTTTTGTTGCGTTAACATAACTGAGCTTCCTGTGAAGACAGAAGTTTATTTTGAAAAGACTGTATTCATGTGACGAGCGGGAACTAAACGTGTTGCTGGACTTTTGTAGGAAATGCACGAAAAATGACCTTTAAAAAACACCTTTAGGTAACAAATAATACCAACGGGTATTAGATTTACTACACATATGGGTCCTTTTGGAAAGGAATTATATATATATCTATATATAATATAGATATATATAATATATATATATACATATATATAATATAGATATATATAATATATATAGATACATATACAGGTGCTGGTCATATAATTAGAATATCATCAAAAAGTTGATTTATTTCACTAATTCCATTCAAAAAGTGAAACTTGTCTATTATATTCATTCATTACACATAGACTGATATATTTCAAATGTTTATTTCTTTTAATTTTGATGATTATAACTGACAAC
>NW_027466513.1:4597500-4785000 GCF_050575085.1 Anarhichas minor
CCTGCACATCTGTATAACCTGATGCTCAGTATGTGCTGTAACACAGGAAGTTCCTCTTCTCAGAGCAGTCGGCGAGCAACAAGCCGTCCGTGTCGTTCTTGGACAGAGCTCCGCAGTGCTGCCGTACCGGGGGACAGAGCGGCAGGTCGGGGAACGACACGGTCGCCCTGTTCACCCACAGCCAATCACCGGCCAGGAAACGGAGACCCGCCCACACCTGAGGACAGGAAACCACTCATGAACCTCCAAGAAGCATTTTTCACCCAAAGTCCTCCATCATTATAAAACAGAAGGTAATATTCCCCTGAACACAGAGCTATAAAACACCCTAACACTCTGAATGTGAACCCACCTCCTCAGTGTCGGCCTCCTTCACCTTGGTCGTCACGTACTCGTGTTCTGTCCCGGGCTGCACGCTGACCAGCTCGTAGCGGAGGCCATTCTGGGCGGGTGAACGGAGGGCTCGGCAGTGCTCCAGCGCCTCCTCCCACGTCTTGTTCTCCTTCACCAGGACCAGGTTGTTCCTGAAGCAGACGACGGGAAACCGGTCGGAGCAGTTCTGGGCGGACATCGTTTTGTCCCGGGAGGAGATGGAGACGCAGTTGCCCCGGTCACTTGGCTCTTGTGATGCCCAATTTCTGTACTCTGACAGCCCTGAGCTCCACTTCCACGTTCCCCCTGCAGAAACACAGAACGTGTTTAGTGTTTGGATCAACGGTAGAAAGGTTTTTACTCCCTTCTACGTGTTTCAGGAGGCAGAATAAGTTGAATATAGGTTGAATCAAGGTTTTATGCTATGAGGGACGTTTAAGCGACTGGTTGTCAGTTTGCTCGTTTAATCAGGGCCGTAGGCAAGACCAAGACCAAGACCAGGTCCAGGTCCAGTCGAGTCCGAGTGAAGACCAAGTCCAAAGGCCGTCGTAACCGAGTCCAGAGCAACCAGAGTCCTGTTAGAATTTTATTTCTAACTTTAACTAAATAGTTTTGAAGCCTAAAACTAAACAATGGTGTTCCTACGTGGAGCACGTGGTATTGTGTGCGATACGAGGCCGATATTAAACGTCTCCATGAAATATATGTTTACATTACATAAAGACCCGCCCAACTCTGCCTCTGATAGGTTAGGTCTGTAGGTCTGTAGGTGGGTGGTGTAGATATCTTTATGCTGATGTTTGGAGACCTAACAGATTCTGAGCCACTCACCGCTGAATGACTCTCTGCACTGAATGCATCAGAGTGGTTCAGAAAAGCACGACAGGTCGGAATTGTGTTCACCTTCTCGGTGCAGTCCGGTCCAGACGGGGAAGTCCTGCTCATCGACAGCTGAGTCCACGTCGTTGTTGTGTGGGAGAGATGCCAGATCAGTGAACCGACTCTGGCAGTACTGCCGGGCTTCAGTCCACGTCTTCGACTGAGGCAGGAACTTGAATTCATCAACGCCGCTCCCGGACGTTTGACAAAAGAAGAAGGCATGTTCCTCACAATCAGCGCTATAAAACCTTTCAAGAGAAATATTAAACACAATTACAAAGAGGAAGAATGTGATGCAGAAATACAATTAAAAGTAAAATATTTCAGTGTTACCAGTTGACTGCATTTGTCATTTTAGGACCATTCTATTGTTTTTGATTATTTAACTACAAATCAGAACATTGAGAGGAATATAAAATTGTAAAGCATTGGTATTGTTGTCTCCTTAAAACGGGCAGGTCACTCTAACATCTAAGATAAGTTCCTCTTACCTGTAGTGTATTTATAAGAGCAGGTTGTTCTGGTGTGTTGGAGATATTGGCTGTTAAAGAGGTCTTCCTTCTCTCCACAATGGGACTATACGTCTACACCTACATTTAGAAAAGCTCAACAGAAATGTCTCTTATTATATTGGAGAGAAGGCCGACGTCTCTGCGGCCGATACGTCCAACACTCTGCAACTCACAGCTAAACTATTTAGATGGATAAATAGTACTACAGGTCAAACATCTCCATGTCAATCTAACCGCTTCAACGTTATCCTGACCCGTCGCTGGTAATCAGGTGGTGGTTGAGAAACGCTCGAGGCGTAATCTACGCTCTCTCCACAGACTCTGCTGCATCTACTGTAACACACCGACGATGGACAACTGTAAAACATCCACACTATCCCTTTACGTGTCACTGAGCTCTCATTCACTGTATGCATTCACTTCTGCACCTCCTCCGCTGCCACACATCAAAAACAGCAGATCAAAATGTTTTAACTTTAAAGAATTGAGTTAGGCGGCTGCTTGAGAAAATTGATGAATATAAAACACAATATACGAGATATAAGAACGGTCTCTCATTACTTTCTCTTGCTGTAAGAGATGTCAGCTCTGCTGCTGTAAGAGATGGCAACACATTCTTTGCTTTTGTCTCGCTGGGTGTTTGCCCAGTGTCCGCTTTCGATGCGTCCATTAGTCCACTTCCAGTGGTTCGGCATTGTTCTGCGCAGACCGATCCAAGCGTCATAATCGTCCAGTTTTATTTGGTCTTCATCGGACGTCTTAAAGATGGTGGCCAAGTCAGTGTAGTTGTGAGGCGAGCTATTCGGATAAAAGATAATAATAATTCAAACAGCTTTATATGCAAAGTGATCCGTCAGAATACAAGTGATAGAAGCTGGAGTGCAGATATTCTGCCCCCCCCCCCCCCCCGCTGGCAGTGAGCTTCTTTCAGTTATTGTATTCTACCAGGACGGACAACGAGAGGTGCAGGAAAGTCACCTCAGACACCTCAACTCTGTCATGTATACAGCATATTAAATACTACTGAGCGCTTTCCCCGACAGCGACGGCCTCAATCTGCACTGCGAGAACCCGTTTGGCTCGAATGTAACAGACATTCATTTATATGATAAAAACTAAATCATACAAACAGTCGAGGACGTCTCCGTGTCTCAAACAAAGTATTGGACAAATTTAAACTCTGACCTGATGATGGCGCTGAATTAAAAGTTATGAGAATGTTGAAGAGTTCATTCTGTTGCCGTCATTACGCCTCATGTGCGATCAGATTAGTTTCTTAAATCTCATTTGAGCTCATTTCTCTGATCCACATCTTAAACTGTTACGTATGAACTTATTTCTTTTATGAGCACTTTAACCCTGCTGTTAATGTGCAGGCTCAGTGCTGCTCGATAGATCTGCTCACATGTGTTGTAGTTTACATGAGATTCTTTTTATTCTGTAAAGCACTTTGTGCTTAAACGTAAAAAGTGCTAAATAAATACAATTATTAAAAAGACCTTATTACGAGACGCGTGATGTTTCTGTTCATCTACGCACCGCTGTCATTCTCTATAATTACTTCTTATGATCCCGTCAACACATTCTGATGAAGAGAGAAGCCCACCTCCTGCAGAAGCTCTGAGCGTTGTGCCAGTTGTAGTGACCGTGTTTGTGAAAGTATTCTTTAACCACCACTGATCCCAGTCCACACACAGCACCGCAGAGGAGGAGGAAGCAGCTCTTCATCGTCATCGTCACAAATCTGTTGAACAAAGAGTATAAAACCTCAGGCAGATTAAACACTGAAGCAGATTTGTGAGTATTTGTGCTCATTTTTCACAAAAACATGATTCAGGAAGAGCTTAAACGACAGTAAACTTTGTGTCGCCGTGTTGTTACCGGTCCCGATGCTCGTCTCCTCGTGCTCAGTGAGAATGAGCCGGTGCTGCAGCTGAACATCTCACCGCTCTGAGTTCCACGTATCAGAGCAGTCATTTGACTATTTGACTAGCAGACACACTTAAAACAACTTTCTCCACAAACCATTTGACTGTTGGCAAATGAAGCAGAGATTTACCGACAGACCTGCAAATATATGGATATGGTTAGTGCAAGAGACGCAGAGACGCTGGAGAAAAAAGAAAGACAACTAAACTGCTGCGTCACGGTGTTTGGAGTCACATGACGTCTTTAATGTGAGGACGTCCTCAACAATCAGGATATCCTCAACCAAGACGTCGGGAAGTCTTAACGATAGTTAAAACAGTTCAAGCACTGTAAATAAAATGAAATAAAAACACTGAATATGTTTTTATGAACACAAAACACTAAATGAGACGATAACATAACATCCACCGGAGTGGTTAAAAGCACAAGAAGACGGAGTTTTACTCTGGATCGTCATCACGTTGAAACTTTTTATTTATTTATGTTTTAATCGTGCGTCTTCACAATCACCAGGTGAGGCCGGATAGATCTCAGCCAATATGAGCTCATTGCAGATGCATTGATATCGACGAATACGTCAGCCGGCAAATGACAACAAATTAAAGCACAAAAATGAATGTGTGTGTGTGTGTGGGGGGGGTATTGTAAACCGTGTGGCCATAGTTCTGTAGTTTCAAGACGCGTCATTAGAATCCATTGTTCTTTGGTACGATGTGCGTTTTAGACGCGTTTAGACGAAATATCCTCAACTTTTCAGCATCAGATAATGTCAAATGTCACACTTGACCAAGGCAGCCAATCAAATCAGGTAAGAGGCGGGCTTAACTACTTAACTACTTCCTTCCTGTTTTGATGCCAGTAGCTGCGGTAGGAACGGACAATAGCAGATAAAAAGGTTGACATCAGTTAATTCATTACGATGAACTTTATATCTATTGTTTGCCTCCTCAAACTTAGGACGTAGTTCTTGACATGTTTTAAGTGTTTATTTTTATAACCTTGGTTTTAAACAAAATATAAATGAATAAATAATATTCATCAATAACGGAGAACAAACTTTGGGCGCATAAAGTTTTATTACGCATTGATTTGAACTCTTTGATGCCTTTTTACACCTGCAATCACAGAGCGAATAAACTCTGAATTTCATCTGAAACAAGAAGAAAACAGTATTTAGTAAGAAATATCTTCACATGAAGCAACTCACTGAATACAGAGCACTGTAACTAAAACCTTCAGATTAAAACAGTTACTGAGGTTTACGTATTTTAAGCGTGTTGCTGGTGAAAATGTTTCATATTTACAAACGCAGCAGGAATCAACGCATCTGTAGTCTTTTGTTTACTTGAACTCATGAAGAATTACTAAATTAACTCCCTCAAATCAGGCTGAGAGCTCTTATTGACACATTACGTGTATGCTGACGGTGCAGGTTGTTGTGGTTCGTCTGGTTCATTTAAGAATAAATGTACTCGTGTTCACCTGGGCGGGACATGCTCCTCTCCAGCTGCGTGAAGGATTCCCCCGTCAGCGTGCCGATCTCGTCCTTCAGCCGGCGGTGGCCGTCCAGCGTCAGGTGCCAGAAACACGACTTCCTCTTGCCGTCTCTGCACAGCTGGTTGCAGGTCTTGCGGAAGCTGCTGTTGAAGCACAGGTTGTGTCGGATGGTGTTCTTCCAGCCATCTGGAGCCGTCTGGAAGAAGGGGAAGTGCTCTCTGGGGGATTGGATATATTCCCGATTATTACCCAGAGATTGGAGCTTTAATCTTCACAGAAACCTGTTGACTGTGTGTTTGACCAGACTGTCAACACTCTGACCTGGTGAAGTTGTAAATCTGCTGGACTTTGAGGCTCCCAGTGTGGCTGCTCTTGAGCGCCAAGGCGATGAGGATGCAGTAGTTCACAGGTGGACGAGGCCAGCATCCCGGCTTCAGGGTCTTACTGTCCTGGAAGCAGACAGAAATGAATTAAAAACCCATTTCACAGAGCACCCTGAGAAAGCATGCAAACTGCACACTTTAGCTTAAATTAACAGAAAAAAATATTCACTTCAAAGGATATTTAAGGATCTTTAAATATCCTTTAGATCTTATTTATAACATGGACTAAATAAGCAACAATCAAAGTTAAAGTTACTACAAAGAACTGTCATTTAGTGTTGATTTTGTCGTCCGGTGGACCGGTCTGCTAGAGGATCTGGGTCCGTCCACGGTGGACCGGTCTCTGTTAGAGGATCTGGGTCCGTCCACGGTGGACCGGTCTCTGCTTGAGGATCTGGGTCTGTCCACGGTGGACCGGTCTCTGCTGGAGGATCTGGGTCTGTCCACAGTGGACCGGTCTCTGCTGGAGGATCTGGGTCTGTCCACGGTGGACCGGTCTCTGCTGGAGGATCTGAGTCTGTCCACAGTGGACCGGTCTCTGCTGGAGGATCTGGGTCTGTCCACGGTGGACCGGTCTCTGCTGGAGGATCTGGGTCTGTCCACGGTGGACCAGTCTCTGCTGGAGGATCTGGGTCTGTCCACGGTGGACCGGTCTCTGCTGGAGTCTGAGCTGAAGGAGTTTCTGGTGAACCTGCATGATTTCATCTGGTTTCACCAGAATCCGACCCGGTGGCTCCGATGACGAGCATCAAGAATAACTCTATAGAAACAGACCATCTTCTCTCTGATGGTCTCTCTACTGATGGAGGTCTGATAGAGGATCAGGACTACACTGAGACTGGTTCAGGACTAGGTAAAGGTTCCTCACAGTAACTTTAAAGTTAAAGTTTAGTTTTAAGTGTAACTCTCAAAAAGATGAACTTCTTCATCAGATTTCATTGACAGAGTTGAAAACATCAAACCAGGAAGAAGAGAACAGATAAACAGGAAGATAACTTTGTGATATAATTTGGAAAATAGGTTTTTATAGCCTTTCAAAAACAGGTTCCCGACACCAAATAGAGTTCCCGACACCACACCGAAGTTCTCACCCGGAAATTCGGGGTTCTTCCCTTTCGTCTGTTCTTCGCTGGTCGACGACAGACATCTTCATTCTTGATCCCAGTCAAAGACATTCATAACACACAAAACACAAACTGTGAGTGCAATGCATCCTGGGTTAATATTAGTGGTATAATCCTGGAGTTTGTAAAAGCATGTTGTTACTTTACATTTTGAAAATGGAGATTAAATCCAGCTAAACTTTTTGAACTAGTATTAGACCCGGTATCATTATATGTGCTCTGTATTAGGAGCTTACATCTGAAGAAGAAACAACATAATGCATTACTATGGGAAGGCTTGCTTTGTGATTGGATGTCAGGCAGGTGACCTACTTCACCTCAACCAATGAGCCCAAAAAGCATCGCTGAGATCGCCCGCAAGAGGTCTCGGACCGAAGGTCTCGAAGTGAACCCCGAGCGCGATTTGATTGCAGTGACCGACCCAGTTGCAGGGAGAGAACCAAAACACAAGTAAACGACAGGTTAACACGAGTGGGAGAGGAATTAACTCGGGACTTCTGCTAGACGTGCAGAATATGTCTAAATAAACAAGACATTGATAAAGTCATCCGGGATAAACTAGAGGAGAAGGGACTGGTGTGCTCAGAAGATCGAGGCATCTTCTTACACAAATAGATCAGTGGAATAGTCTTCCACATAAACCAAACGGAGACCCATCCATAGAAAAATTACGGAAAGCCGAAAGGGACAATAAATGCGTCGATTTTCAAACATGCTTTTTTTCAGTGAATGAAGACAATTACAAAGCCCAAGTGTCCACCTCTTGCACTGACAGAGCCCAATAGCTATATCTACACTACGATGATTTAAAAGAGGTCGTTTTAAAAAGACAATGAAGGCAAGCAAGGGGATTAAATTATCAGGCAAAATACTCTTTTAATTCTCTGAACATCACAGATCACATCTTAACACTTGCAGACACTTCCATTGCTTTGGTCTGGCTTAACTCTTGACCGATTGGTTTCAGAACATTTGAGCTTACTGGCTTTATAAAAACAGAACAGTAAAAAAAACTGCTTTTAAAACGGCATAGAAAGCGTTGTTAAAGTCCCCAAGTAGAGCGGTAGAAAAGCAGAACTTTCTTGGTTGACAATGCAACTAAATGCTAAAACAATGCAATTAAAATGTCCATAAAAACATTTTTTTTAAAAAATATAAAATAGCTCTATAACGCTACAAGAGGTCTAACATTAAGGGGACCTTCAAGACAGGTTGCAATACTGTGAACGTGGCCCTGATGTCTGCAGAGAAGACTATACCATGTAGTCAGTGGAGCAGAGTGATTCTGATGTCTCCAGAGAAGACTGTACCATGTCGTCAGAAAACTGTACCATGTCGTCAGAAAACTGTACCATGTCGTCAGAAAACTGTACCATGTCGTCAGAAGACTGTACCATGTCGTCAGAAAACTGTACCATGTCGTCAGAAAACTGTACCATGTCGTCAGAAAACTGTACCATGTCGTCAGTAGAGCAGAGTGATGCTGATGTTTGCAGAAAAGACTGTACCATGTAGTCAGTGGAGGGTCTCTGGGTCTCTGCAGGGTTCAGCTGAGCCGTCTGGATTTCCTCATCAGGTTTGCTGACTTCCTGCTGATCTGGTGTGTTTTTTCTGGACGGGATCGGGCAGACGATGTTGGGATCCACCAGCAGCCACAGGCTTGGCGTCACAAAGGTGTCTGAAGGACGGGAGTGTATCCAAAGCAGACATTCAAGGTGCTGCAACAAGTAGATCCATGTAATTTGTTTGGCAATAAAAGACGGGGAAAGTGCCGTGACATTTGGGTTAAAAGCTCAGGAAAAAGCAAAAAAAAAGTGCACCTCGATTCGTCAAAATGAAAAATTTGATCGACCCAACTAGAACTACTACGTCATGGTTGTATGTCTCCACCAACCAGTACAGTTGCAGTTTATATCCATGTCTGTCCAAAATGTCATCACTTCAGCATTTTATCTTGTTAGACATTTGTATAAAATTGTCAACAAACAAAGAAATCGACAGTTTGATTTTGTGTGATTTCCCAAAATGTCAAACTATTAAGTAAAGTAAGCTAACTAGTAAATGAGACGACTAAACGTCCTCACTAGAACACTAGTCCTTTAGCTTAGTGGTGGCGACATGAAGTCATGTGACCGTGGTGGAGTTCCTTTATAGACTACAGTGTTTCCCCTACCATTATATTGGGAGCACCCCGCCCCCCCCTGCCCCCCCTTGAAGGTCGAGTTAATTTTGTTTAATTTTATTTTCTATATAGCGCCAGATCACAACAGAAGTCATTTAAGGTTTGCTTTTTATGCTACACTACGCTAACATAAAAGTAGAGTTCATTAGTTAAGATTATCTTGATGAACAAAACGTGTAAGAACCATAAACGTTTGTTTGTCAGAGAATATTTTCTGTAATAATCACAAAATCCACTGGTAGAATCCTATTGGCTGTTTGTGGAGGGAACCAGTGACGATAACTTCCTGTTGGACTACAAAAACACGCAATTCCTGCAGCATGAAAACAAGGTAAATCCTGGATCAGCTCACCTGAGGTTTCATCATAAAAAGTGGTTTCCTCTTTTCCTCTTGAGGCTCCGTCAGAAGGCCTCTGGACCAAGTATTGTTCGTCATCTGTCATCAGTGATAGATTGAAACACACACAACATTGTTCACTTTTAAATCAGTTGATTCCATCGGTAATCTGTGTTTTAACTTTAACATCAACTACATCCACAGTGGTTTTAATGGGAGTGAATAACAATCATCTTTTGACCTCCAGTGAAGCCAGAACAAAGAGCAACCAGTCACCGTGGTAGAACTGGTCGGTGGAAGTGGCCAGTTTCAGCTCCTTGTCCATGTCCCAGTCCGTCAGGCCCACAGTGCCGTGCAGGTGGGACAGTAGGCCTTTGGTTTTCAGATGGAAGGTCATCGTTGGATTCTCTCCGGTTGACTGAAAAGCAGCCTGATTGAACTCAATCACACCTAAAGAGTGTCATCCTGCAGCTGTGTTTGAATCAAATAAATCCGACTGAGTTTAAAACACTTAATGTGACAATTACTCTGAATTTGAACCAACTGGAGCAAAATTGCACCCGATTGATTAAATTAATTCACCTGCTGTGAACAATGTTTCCTCTTTTATTTAAAAACGCTATTAACAAGCTTTTAATCGCGATCACGATTTTGGCTGCCACGATTAAATGAGCATGATCGTCAGCGATATTGACGTTTAAAATACGTGCTCTGCTACATATCAAATCAAGCGCTTCCTCAACGAACAGTCAGCCGACCACCAGGGGGCGAACGAGTTGGGAGGTGTCATGCGCGCACCCTGCAGCGGCAGCCTCAAAGAAAGTTCTGTCTGCAGTCGAGTAGAAGAATAGAGACAGACAACAGAGCAGACGGTCACGGGTGTCGTGTGAAAGGTAAATCTAATGTCAGGAGCAGAAGGGGAGGAGCTAGCCCCTCAAAGGATCATCATCCATTGTCTGGAAGTTTTTTGGATTTAGGCCAAGTGATGTTAACCAAGAACAAATCATATGACAGAGTGCGTTAGAGTTGTGTCTGCGCCGCATAGCAATACAACTAACTTGTTCAACCACCTGAAAAATCACCACAAACCACAGTACGATGAATGCATTAAGGCCAAAACTAACGTTACCTCACTGAATCTCCGTCCATGTCCAACGTTAACCCAGAAACCCATAACAGCGACCCTGCACAGCGGGACAGCGTATCCATCCACCTCCCAAAGACACGCTGAAATAACGGATGCAATCGCATTTCATTTGGCCAAAGACATGTCCAATAAATACTGTGAGCAACAGACATATTTATTTTTAGTTAGCCCTTTATTTTGGGTAAACATTTTATTTATATTTTGCTTCAGGTGATCAGTACCATATACGTTGTATTTTGATGCAGAGGCGTGTACATTAGCTGGAATGTAGCACAACAATGGAAGTGGAAGCAGTGCTCTTGTTCATTTAAACGTGAAAGTGCAATAAAAAGATGTTGTCCCTAAAATTAATGAATAATCGTGATAAATAATCGTGATCTCAATATTGATCAAAATAATCGCGATTACGATTTTGGCCATAATCGTGCAGCCTACTGAGATGTAGTATAGTAAAATGTACTATATTTACCTCTGAGATATAGTACAGTAAAAGTACAATATTTACCTCTGAGATGTAGTGGAGTATAACCACCTCTATACCGCCCCTAGCGTCTGTGTCAGAGTGATATCTGGCCAATCCAAAGACGAAGATTATAACCGCCCATTTACTGTCAAAATTTAAAAAAAACTACTAGCAAGGAGCAGGTGAAAGACTCGCGAGCAGAATAGCAGTCCCTCACTAAGGGAGGAACCCTCGCGCTCAAAGCATGGTTTTCTGCTCACAGGCTGCAATTTAGCCTGCGCAAGCTGAGATATTCTGATTTTTAACTGGCTTGCTAAAGTAATATACATGCGCTGCTGTTTGATTTACACCGCTGGACCTCTACACAAGCGTGCTTCATATTCCCGCTTTTAATAACCGTCACGGTCTCTGAACATATGAGACATATACTGGTTTTAAACTGCCCGTGTGAAGAATTAACATATAAGAGTCGGTTCATACTTAGTTAAACGACATGTGTGAAATAACTTCTAACTCACGTAATTCTCCTACTCTTCCTTGTCTTTCTCTCAGGTGAATAAAAACTGTTCGGAATACACAAATGTGATTGGTTGAGCCGCATCACGTGAGGGAATTACAATGCATGCAATTGATCGGCGTTTTTCCGGGACCGCGAAACGAGTACCGTAAAGGCTGGAAAAGCTGTGCAGGTTAAAACAGAAACGCTCCGTCAAAAGATGAAAACATGGACGCCGGTTTCAGAATATTGAAGAAACAAAAAAAAAGGTTGTGAGGGAGGAAATAAATAAAACATATTTGTTAAAGGGATAGTTTAAGATTTGGGAAATACATCAACACTTGTTCACTTTCTTGAGTTAGATGAGAAGATAAATAATAAATAAATATAGTAATAATTCAGCTAACATGCGTCTCAGAATAACTCGTTATATCTGGTTTGGTTCTGGTACAGAAACAAGAAAAAAATAATTAAAAACCTTTTTGCCTCAGGATGAATTATATTTAATTTAGGGCCATCGGGGTCAAAATTTAAATTTGTCCAAAACTAATGACCTCACCTTTATTTTATGTTTAGTGCAAATGGAAACTTTTAGTATGCTAACATGCTAAACTAAGATGGTGAACAATAAACCTGCTAAACATCAGCATTGTCGCTGTTAGCATTCTGACATTAGCATTAGCTAAGAGCCCCACTGAACACAGCCTCATTTAACATTCACAACACACAGTTTCTGAAACACCATCAGAGACATGTCGTCATATTTGTTTGTACTTTTTGCAATATGTTTTACCCGATATAAGTGTTCCGCTCACTCTTTCCTATCAACAATCAATTAATAAACCTCACTCTGACGTCTTACTCGTGTGGTGTATGTAGCAAGGCGGATAAAACATGAGTATTGACTTCAGTATTTGTTGTTATTTGATAACTGACACTAATAAATAAAACTATTTGTTTAGAGGAAAGTGAAAGTAGACATCTGACCCACTTGGCCGGTCAGAAGAATCCACGTTGAACTCTTTCCTCCTGAAGCATCTTTGACTTTCATCGGTCACAAACACATCAAACTTTTTAAATTCTTCCAGACCTGCATTAGTGCAGTTTAGTCTTATTTATTTTTTTCATCACATTTACAGAACACATTCCACAAGTAAGAAACAGATCAAAACAGAAACAGATCAATTCTTCTTTTTTTTTTTTACAGCATGAGTAAAACAAAATCATAGAGTCATATCTTTAAATATCTATATATCTTTGTATAGTTTAAACATTAAGTCGGTCGTATACTCATTCCAGCACGTTCATTTACACAAACTCAGGGACGGGGAGCTGCTGCTTTTATTAATATCCAACAACGATCTAGTTAAGACAGCAAATCAGGTGGGGGCTCACTTCACTCGCTAGTTTTTTGTCTATTTATTTTGGGGACCACAGTAATGACCAGACATGCTGACAAAAAGGAGCACTAAAACAGAAATAAATACAGGTTATACAGAAGCTGGTGGAGACTGAAGATGAGCAGCGGAATGTTGTCATGCGGTCGTGTTAAGTTTCTGATTTGGGGCGTTTCTTTTTACTGATTTTGGTCCAAAAAAAAACATAAGAGCACGCTGCAGCTTTACGTGTTGCAGAAAGATGGTAGTTTGTTTGCTGCGCTGGGAGTAAATTGCAAATTCTTCTTCTTGTGTTTTGTCAGCCAACGTGTCGAGTAAACACGGCGAGCGTCAGAGTTTAGACAATCACAGGTGAGCGTTTGGAAGTCAAATGAGTCGCCTTCTGATTAAAACAAGCAGCAACCACCTCTGTGTTGGACTGAACTCATCTCGACTCTTTTTCCAGCTTAAAAACTCCGTATTTAAGTTGATTATATGTTTTGCTTTGTAAACAATAACGAGCCTGAATGGAACTCACGTCGCAGCAGGAAATTCGGGGGCTAACAAAAAACCCTAATTTACACCTGCGAGTGAAGAATGCTGATGATTTAGCATGAAACCGTCACAATGTTTAACATCGAGGCGAGACTGGAGACACAGCTCAAGACATGAATGAAATGTCGGGAGGAAGAAGAGGAGGAGGAAGAGGAGGCTCAAAAGATGGGGATGTAGTTGTCGATCTTGGCGCGGTGCCGCTGGGCGATGCACTCGGCGATCCACACGATGTTCCTGCACTCCTGCTCCTTCAGCTTGACGTAGGCGTAGAAGACGCTGAAGTGGAACTGGTTGAGGAAGGCCAGCTTGTTCAGCTTCACCTGTGAGGAGGAAGAGGAGGGAGGAGGAGGATGAGTGTGCAAAC
This sequence comes from Anarhichas minor, assembly GCF_050575085.1. Lineage (NCBI taxonomy): Eukaryota > Metazoa > Chordata > Actinopteri > Perciformes > Anarhichadidae > Anarhichas > Anarhichas minor. The sequence continues at coordinate 4,611,117 of NW_027466513.1, forward strand.
ACGACAAAGCTGCACTCCTAACGTCAGACTACATTAACTTATTGCAGATTATGGACTCTCTAAATACAAAGCAACAATATCACAAACAAACAAGTTAAATACTGTTGAAACCTGAAGTGAGACTGTGATCATTACAAGAGAAACAACAGTGTGCATCGGATATATGAATGCCTTCCCTGGAGCTCCTTAAATCTATCTTTCAATGATGAATTGAACTCTGACTTTGTCTCCTTCATGTCTCTAGCTTTGTGTAGAGAGCAAAGGAAAGAGAGCAAAGTTTAACCCTCCGTTCATTCTCCTCATCACGAGGAGAAACAAACACTGCTGTGAGATCAGTTATATCGACATTTTAAGCCTGAAGTACCAGGATGTTCTACTGCATCCGGTCCCATTTTACAGCACACTTTTCTGGCTATTCTGACCCACAATCCTTTGCACAGCAGATATATCTATATATATATATATCTATATATATATATAGATATATATATATATATATATATATATATATATCTATATATATATATATATATATATCTATATATATATATAGATATATATATATAGATATATATATATATAGATATATATATAGAGATATATATATATATATATATATATATAGAGATATATATATATAGAGATATATATATATAGAGATATATATATATATATATATATCTCTATATATATATATATCTCTATATATATATATAGAGATATATATATATATATATATATATATATATATATATATCTATATATCTATATATATATATATATATATATATATATATCTATATATATCTATATATATCTATATATATCTATATATATATATATATATATATATATATATATATATATATATATATATATATATATATATATATATATATATATATATATATATATATATATATATATATATATATATATATCTAGATAGATCTATAGATCTATAGATCGATAGATAGAGAGAACATCCTGGTACTTCAGGCATGCTGCGTTTGACGTACTATGTATGAGGACATCCTAAGTCTTTTTGTGGCTAGGATGTGTGTTGATACGCACAGCTACAGTGGGCGAGGACAGAGAAGGTTACAAAGCAACACAAACGTTGCATATTCAAGGACAGTCCGTTAACACAAACAGCTGCTAACGTGGAATTAAACTTGATCACACAACACACTAAGTGATGCTTTTGGAAACGTTTCCAGAGGAAACTGAAGCTATGAAGCAGCCGTGTTCATCAGGTGTAAGAGTGTGTGTCACCTCGTGCTCAAAGAAACGGTCCTCCAGTGTTTTGTCGCCCGGGTTGCTGCCGGCTCCTTCAAACAGCAGCTTGTACTCCTGAAGAACACGAGACAAGGTTCAGACACATTGACAGTGATGGTGATGGTGATCAGTACCGAGACAGACTTTAAAAACTCCACATAAACATCTGAGAACTTACTGGATAGAAATCAGCGACGATCTTGACCTGATCGTAGTCATCCGCCCGGGCCAGCTGAGCAAGGCCTTCTGGGTAAAGCTTGCCGCAGTGGGGGAAGAGCTTGGCTCGGTCCTCCTTGGACAGCTCGGTGCCAAACGAGTTGATGGTGATGATGAAGGCTCTCCTGTCGGCCTCGAACTGCAGCGGAGACGGCAAGGTGAGCGGAGGAAGTACAAGAGACCGACTTCCACCCGCAGACAGGAACACTGAGCGTGTTCATACGATGTTAATTATTTACTGTTTAACCCACCGTAAGAGTTCTGACGGATTTATGCCCAGTTAAAAGAAATTCTGTAAAAAACATTAAGTTGTGAGCGCCTCAGTGAAACTATGAAGTCATGATTGATTCATCTGAGACCAACAGTCATGTGACAACAAACCAGAGAAACTTTGACTGAACTACAGGAAGTGAACACAGAGCAGAGAGGAGAGGAGAGGAGAGGAGAGAAGAGTTTGTTGTTTGTTTCTATGATTGATGTCATCATAACTGTGTTATTCTGCACTGAAGACATGTTCTCGTTCTCTCTACTTCTAGTCATGATGGTTCTGTAGAGGAGCAGGACTTTATGTTACAGTGAAGATCAAGACCACGGAGAGGAACATGTGACGGGAAACTGCTTGGGGTTCCCGTTTAGAGCTTTGAGGGGTGTACCTACAGATCTGCTCCGTAGCTTCTATGAATTTCACAGATTGTGAATCGTCCACCAGCTGAGTGCGTTTACCTGCATTGTGTTTTAAACAGAGACTCACCTCCAGAATAGGACACATGGTGTCAGCCGTGGTTCCTCCGAGGTTGGAGCAGAACTTGTAGAAACCCTCCAGGTAAGCCTGAGAGGAGACGGTTCAAATGTTCATTTAGTCAAACAATAAATACACAAATTCACTGCAGCTCTTTAAAATGTATTATCAAAGTAGAACATAAAATGTATTTCAATGTATGTTGTCTCACAATTTATATAACTGTCAATGAATGAATCTTGTATTATGTATAGATGTCTTATAATCTTAATCTTCTGCCTATCGTCTTAGTTTCTCTTCATTAAATGTATCCTGTTTCTTCTCTTGCCCATTAATCATTAATATGATCATAACTATAAAATGCTTTACCTTGTAAAGTGTGTTACGAATTATTTCAATGTTCATCTCGTCCAAGTCCTGTTCAGATATGCAGTCCTGGAAGAACGCAGCTGAGAAGAAAAGAAAGTCAAAACTTAAAGCTTTGGCGCCAGCTGCTGTTCTGCAGGAGATATTACCAGATATCAATATTTCAGTGTTCACACACACCAGACTCCATTCACATAAACAGCAATTCTACCTGGCAACACACCGGAGTACACATACGATACAAACCCACTTCAAAAAATCTGTTATTTCCAAACTCAGCACAGCTAACGCTGACTCAGCAAGCGCTAACCGTCACATTATTCATAACCGTATTATCATAACCATATGCTTTTTGCTAACGACAGAGTACACACCCAGGGGCGTGTCCACCAGGATGGCGTTGTAGAGCTCGGCGGGGGTCTGGGCGATGTTGACCGCCTCCATCTGCTCGAAGCTGCCCAGTGGATGACACTTGGGCACCAGCTCGGAGATGGCCCGCTGGTGGAGGGTGCCGGTGATCAGCAGGATGACGTTATCGATCATATAGCTGTACCTGAACACACAACGTGGGAGGAGAAAAAAAAAAGAGAAGCCACGTTCATCTCGGTGGTATTTATCTGGTAGCAGATTCTCCATAAACGGCTGTCAAGTCTGGAACTTTACCAACAGAAATACAGATATAAAGTCCTTCACACAGAGGTTTGGTGCTGGATGAAAGCAAAGCAGAGCTGAACCCATTCGTCCACAAGTTGTACTGTAAACCAAGGAGTATTGGTGTATATGTATTTCTGTATTGTGGTATGTTTGTTGTGTATTTTTATTGTATTTCAACATTTGTAGTGTATTGTTGTTTTATGATACAGAAGGCTGTATATCTGATTTACACTTTACATGGACACAAGTTAGAAATCAGCAACAGCTATAAACTCTGTTTATAATGTCCATTAAATTCAATATTTAAAATGATCAGATAGGGTTATAAATAGCTCATACAATATAGTGTACTTTACTACCAACTGTTTAAGCTTAAATAAACATTTGGCATTTACAGCCAGTCCATTTTAGTACAGAAATAAAACAGACAACCCACCAAGACATCTAAAGCCTTCAAATATGAAAGATGTACGAACCCTAAAACCTTAGTGTGTGAAAAATATGACTAAATGTGCTAAAATGATTTTAATACAGCCCATTTATTCATAGTTCAGTCAGTGAAGGGCCCCGAGTTTATCATAACTTAATTCACAATAAGGAATACTTAAAGTAACGTTGTCTTGAGTCCTTATTTTAACCTTAAATGAATTATAACAACCCTCAACCCTTCTATCAAATCTGTACCCTGAACAGTTAGCTGACATTTATATTACAATGTGAGGTTTTAACCTACTAAGAACATTTAGTCACCTTTATTTCAGCGTCATTGTAACGGATTTAGAGACAGGGACCACTTTGTCCCTGCTGGTGCATTCAAGGACAACAGCATTTGAATGGTGTTTGTTTGCTTTATTTCCCCCCCCCAACGTCAGAACTCATCAACGGATTGCTTTACAGCATCAGTACACAGATGTCAGAGCACACTTGAATGCACCATTGAGTTTCTAAAGCAGCAGGTGTAGTACCACAAGACAACACAAAGATGAGAACAGTGACTGAATAATCATTCTTATGAAAACCAACTGGGAAATGAATGTGTTTTATAAAATAACATAATAGTCAGTAATGATTTGCACTTTATTGACGCTTTATTCAAAGACAGTCAAAGGTTGTTGTGTGGAAAACTCTCAGGATGAATTTTAGGGAAATGTATTTAAAGTGTAAGACATTAGTTTTATGATGTAATGGTGCGGTCTTAAAGATGATAACACCTACACATGCAAACATCACTGACAAGCAGCTTACAACCCAACCGAATATTTTAAAATCTATTTACTGCAACTTAGCTACGTAAGAGAATGTTAACTTGTAATGTTATAGTTCAATAAGTTGTTTTAACACGACGGCTTTTTGCTTACGTGATGAAGTCCATGAAGCTGGCCAGCGGCTCGTACGACTGGTTCCTCATGTGGCGAAACTCCACCACCATCTTCTCCTTCAGCTTGTCGTCGATGACGGACACGGTGAGAGGAGACGCCTCGTTGGCCAGGAAGCTGCCATAGTCTGTGCTCTGCAGGTGGAGCTTCAGATCTGCATGAGAGACGCACGCCGATCAGAACAGTGCGGGAGGAACCTAAAACCAAGCTGCAAGACGAGCAGTGAATCCTGGAACGTTCCTAATCATCAACAAACTCTGGTGTCTCACAACATGACTCAGCAGAACCATGCCACTATATCGACAGCTGATTTCATACAAATGATGCACACTTTATATTGCTGCTGACATTCTCCAAAGCATTGCAATCTTTTGAAGGATGATTTTAATCTCTTTCCACCGGATTTTTGACGTCCACTTCTATGCACAGCAGTCCATTTCACTGCTAACACCACGGTTAGCCTGGTGAGGACATGACAGACACGCGCTAGCTCCAAGTCTACTTCATTCTCATTTTAAAACGCTAACTTCTTTGCTACCGTTTACCGTCTAGAAACCACACTGGGGCCGAGCCAGCGTTTTAGAGGCGCTATAACAGAGACAGTTCAAACTAAAACGGCTTCAGCAGCTCTATTCAAAACTCCAGGGTTATGTTTTAGTCCAAGCAGAAACAGAGACCGCTGAAAACGCTTCTTGATTGTTTATATCGGTTTTGCAGCGTCCAACATCATCAGCCTCAACTACAAGTCGTTCATTTCAACATCGATAACAAATTATGAGTATTGATGACTTTGTTGTCTATGCGAGCAGCTGTTAAAATAAGACAAAGATCAGAGACCTCGTCAGCTTTCCTCATGAGTTTGAGTTGTTTTCCTCTAACCTCCAGGCAGCCAATGCTTTTAAATTCACCACGATATGAGATGCAATGTGTAGACTTGTCAGTGCATGAAATGCACAAACTGTCACAGTGAACATTATTGTTTTGTGGTACAGCATAATGTTTGTATGAATCTGCACGATAACCGTAACAATACTATAAATACCTGCAGAACATATGACTGCTGAACTCTTGAGCTCATCACATGGCTCTTTACTGGCACCACTCTGGTCCACTTTACCTTTATACTTCCTCTACTTCCTGTTTACACCGGCACACACTGCTGTTCACAGATCTACTTTATCCAGTCTGTAGTACAGTTTATTCATTATCACTACTGTACACCACTTTACCACAGTATTACAGTTGACATTTCATGTTTTTTAAAAGTGCTTTAACAACGAAGCAGCAAAAACAAGACAGTAATAACAATAACAGAAAGCTCAGTGAGACAGTCAATACAAATAAACTAATATATATATATATATATATATATATTAATGACCATAATAAACTGCGCTGGGTGTCAGTGCTATACAGCTAGCTGAAGCTAATGTTACATACTATTTGGTAACAAACTGCAGTATTTAACGTAATTGTGAAAATCTCTTCCTACGTTGATTTCACTTCCTCTGAAAAAAGCCCACGAATGCATTTAGCTTATGTTAGCATTACGTTAGCTACCTAGCTAGCTGGGATTTAGAGGATATCAAGCTTTAAAAAACAGATCTCGTGTACTATTTAACATTTAGTCACTTACTGTCGATGTGAAGCTTAATGACTAGCACTTAGTGACAATAATACCAAGTAGAATGTTGATTAATGTGTGATTATAAGCAGCTAACTAGCTCTCAGACTGACAGCTAACGGTTAGCTTGAATTAGCCCTGAGCAGGCTAGCTGTTAGCCGTTAGCTAACATCTGTTTTTAACTCACCTTCCAGAGTCTCACACTGAACGAGGTTTAAATAATCCGCCTGGGACAATATTCCCGCTTTGAACCCTCTGACCAGCCCCTCCAGGTAGCCGTTATCAACGTTGAAGTATAGCTCGGAGAAAGGCATCCTGGCTGACCTCAGATCCGTCTCTGCTACTAGAACCGTCCGTCCGGCTGTTTAGCGTTAGCATCAGCTGACTGTTAGTATCAGCTGACTGAACCACGTGACCACCATCTGACCTGTCATTTGCTCGTGTGCGCGCGCGTGCACGTGTATGTACGTGTCTGGGCGTTTGAGCACAGTTATTAGCTTTTTAGCCACTTCTGTTTCTTATTACTAGGACACACACGTGTATATATATATATATATATATATATATATATATATATATATATATATATATAACATATAACATGTTTATATAACATATATATAAACATGTTTATTACTGTAGGTACACCTAGCTTGATTTAATGTAGTCTAATACAACAGTCCTGCAATAAATCCTTCCTTCATGAAGGTTTTAATGTGCAGATTTTGCTGTTGAATTGTTTTTTATTAAACTAAAAGATGTCTAGTATGTTTTCTTCCCCATTTCTATCAATGACTAATATAGACAATGTGTTCTGCGTCTACAAAGTTCATTGTTTAGCCAATTTAAGGCTACGACTTGGTTAAGGTTGAGTCAGGGCTAAAACTTTATACAGATAACTGTAACTTTATAAGCAACAATCAAAGTTAAAGTTTTGGGGAAAAGAAACACCTTTAGTTACCTGAGGATTGTGTGGGTGTGGTTTAACTAGATTTACAGAAACGTTGCATCACCTTTTTTCAACGAAGCCCCATCTTCATTCCAGTAAGAATTAAAAAAAGATAAATGACCAAATCTGTTGTAACTTTTGAAATTGCGTCTTCTTGAAGGACTCCATTGCGTATATGTTTTCAGAGCCTTTGAGACAAAGTCAAAGGTTGGGGTTTGGTAAGTAACAGTTAATAACCATTTGATTACCATCATCTACGTCAGCGACACATTTAGCCTGCAAACAGGTTGGACTGGTTAGAGAATGTTATGAATGAAGTAAGGAGGCTGTGACAGTAAATCAGACACACACTCTCAGGAACAGACGGAGAGAATGAAGAGTGTTTTCTATTTGTTTACTTTTCTTCAGTGTTTTGAAAAATATGATATGGATGTGAGTGAAGCAGGTAAGAATCTTTACCCACAAATTAAATGTAATTATTGTGACATACTGCACTGTAAAAAGGTAAAATACTGGCAGCTGTGGTTGCCAGTACTTCAATGTGAAAAATTAACAATGTATAAAGCATCACGGTATGGTGGTTTCTTTGCAACCGTAGATTTCACAGTTGAGAACTGTTTTTTGACAGTGACAAACAGTTTTTGTTGTTTTTTACAAATTTTGAATGAAAAAAATACAGGGCTGGCTCTTAAATGTATAATAAGTTATATTTCCGTTGCCAGCACAATGGTCCGTATATTTAACAGTAACCAAATGTATTTTTCTTAAATTATAAATGCAAAAATGATGGTATTGATTGTTGTTCATATTACAGTGTATTTCTGTAATCAGTACAATGTTTAGTACAATTAACAATGACTAAATGTATTTTTTTCCAAGAAATAAATGCAGAAATTATTGTTTGGGCTGATACACATTTACGGTGTTTCACTGTCATAGAAACTGAATTTAACCTGTTTAGAATTAACGATCTCTTACTGTAGTGATTTGCAGACATTTGTTACAGTGTGGTTGGAGTTCTCACCGGGCTTGTGTTTGTAAAGGTTTACCCTAAAACATGAATGTGTCTGAGGAGAAAGAGCACGGCGTCTCTGCCTCTGAGCAACATGACAGCCGGACTAGAGACAGGAGGTGAGATGCACTTTTCTCTCTGTTTATGACTGTTTGTCTTCTCAGGGCTGTAAAATGTAACTTGTACTCTCTATGTTGTGTTGAAGCCCAGTGAAGCAGGAGAGACCAGAGTCATATGGACCCAGCTGTTTGTCCATGAAGAGTGGCCGGTCTATTAGTGAACCTCCAGAATTCAAGAATGGAGGGCCGATTGTTGAGCCAAGGTAAGAATTTAAAGTTTGTTATCGCAGTTGACCTGTATTATAGCTGATTTAAAGTGAGCACAGAGAAACTTTCTGCTTCTGCAGATTCATGTGAACAGCCTCTTAGTGTTAAACTGTGCTCATTTATCATTCTGCACAGTGAAGCTTTTTGTAAATTTTGGTCTATTTTGTTTCCATAACTCGTCTTCTTTCAGACTAGTGGAAAGAAAACATCCATAATACACATTCAGTTAATTTTACCACATTCACCTGTAGTCCTAAATTTGACTGTATTAAATTCAAACCTGACTTTATCCAATGTTCACTTTTCTGTTCTGGAAATTAGCAAATTAGCACAAATTTGATGAGATAAATCCTCATTTGTACATTATAACATACATTTTCAGACAGCTTTAATACAAACAAATCTACTGGGGAAGCTTCATGGTGATCCATCTATTAGTTCAAATGTTTTAATAACTTATAATAAGCACTTCATCCTGCTGGTAACAACATACCTAATTGTTAAGTAGGCAGTGTGCAGTACATACAGTACGAGGATGTAACATGAAGTACGATTTCGAACACAACATCTGCATTCCTACCTGAGGTGACTTCAACAAAGCCGTATTATTTTAGTCGTCAGTTACTGGAAGGTACCTGCTGTCGGTCAACATTCTTCAGAAAAAACGAACGTTCATTTCCTCCAACAATTCAAAGTACGGGTTAATCGTCTTTTGCAAAGGTTGAGTGGGGGGAGATAATGGATGGATTTGTCAGGTGGACTGAAGATTGCAGACTTTAAAAAATTGAAATCAAATGTTTTTCACTCAAGACATCCACAAATACACAGCAGAATACAACACATCTGTGTGTGTGTGTGTGTGTGTGTGTGTGTGTGTGTGTGTGTGTGTGTGTGTATGTGTGTGCATGTGCGTGTGTATGTGTGTGAAATGACCTCATGTTTTCTGGGTCTGCAGACCTCACCGGAAGAGGTCAGAGGTTCTCAGTGAACGGCCTGACCTGAAGCACCATCAAAACCTGGTCTCTGTTTTCATGGTATGGAAAAGCACAAAAGCACTTTTTACTTTTACTTTTCAAACATTGAACCTTTGTGTTCGGAAATTGTACGCTCTGATTTTATATGAACATTTCTGTGTTTCTGTCGGATTTAAATACACACTTTCAACATTTTCAAGATCAACTAAAGAAGACTGAACTTCTTTTGTTCGTCTTTCTTTAGCACTGTCACTCAAAGGCATCCTCTGCCTGGAAAGCACCATGCAATCCAACCTGTTAAATCACATCGTGACAATCAGATACTGGTCACAAATTGGCTGAGCTGCAAGTTGATTATGTGCTAATGTGATACGGTTCATAGCGGTTGTGAAAAGCAGGTGTCACATGATGTGGCAGCTGTATTCATTCTCTATCAGCTGATAAACAACAGTAGGTATTTGGGCTGCAGTCAGTGCAGCAGTTGCAATAATAAAAACATTTATATTTATTTAATAATATTTTTTGCTCACTTGGGCCTGAGGAACAAGCTTTGAGAAGGTGATGATGGTGAACTTGTTCGCAAACATTTGCTTTTTTACGGAGCATCATGATCTTTCATTTTTGAGTTGAGTTTATTTCCACCTGGTGAATGTAAGTTCAATCATCACTCTCTTTTAGCTCTGTTTTTGGTCTCAACCTATCTTATACAGCTGCCTCCTACAGCCAGAAGACAAAGCTATAATAGCAGTGAAAGTGAACTAAAGCAGTTCATTTGTGTTGTAAAACCAAAACAATGAAATGAAGGACACTGTGAAAGTTCTGCATGGTACCAAAGAAATCCAGGGCTGAATTTAGATTTGCATTAATTGACCCTTTGCTAAATCCCGCCCCTAAAACAAATACTGGCCAATCATAGCGTAGCATCGTCCAGCTCTGACAACTATCCGTCTCTGCTCCATTAACTCTCATCAATGGTTTCAGATGTTCTTCATGTTCAGGCTGGTTTGGTGGATTTGGAGCTCTTCGTGGTTAAACGTTGTGTAATAGTGATACTCGTTACCTGGAGAGGTTGGGAGGAGATACACGTTTATAAAACGTTACGTTTCTACGTAAAAACCTGTGGAGCTAACATAGTATGGTAGCACATCAATAACTAGCATTAGCACTTCTAAGCTTATTTTCTGTGATCAGTGTAGCATTACAGCAGGCTAACTAGAGAGCTATCCGCTTTAGCTAGCTAGCAGGCTAGCTTGTTAATTCCAACATGCTTTAATGCTATATTGATGGTCTTCATGTTATAGTTTTTAGATGAGTCGGCTATCAGCAGAGCCAGGTGGATATGATGTTTATTTCCATCATTGTGAGAACATTTTAAATGGTACTTTTTACTCTTTCAGCTTCTTGAAGAAAACATTGTGACTTTTGTCAAGGACGAGCTCAAGAAGTTCAAGAAAGTTCTGGGTCCAGAAGAGGGGCTGAAAGAAGATGATGACGTTATGGGTGGTGAAGATGACGAGCAAAGAAACAGCAACAGACATGCAGTTCTGAAACTCGCACTGAACTTCCTGAGGAACATGAAGCAGAAGCAGCTGGCTGACTCTCTGCAGAGCAGTAAGATGCTTTTATAGAATTACATACCGCTTCTGGAAATATGTACTTTTTCTATTAGATCTATTGAACTCCAGATCTGAACCAACATTAGCCTAATGTCTGAATAATTTGTTCAAAATGTGAGGTTGGTGAGTAGTTTTCACTATGCATAATTATTGCAGATTAAGGTAATTTGTGTGTTGAGAAATGTATGCATTCGTCAAAAGGTGTAATTTTACATATGTACTGCAACATCCATTGACCATCTTTCCTGTTACTTCCTCAGAAACTCATGCTGCGATTTGCCAACGTAAACTAAAGTCTAAACTGAAGAACAAGTTTCAGTGTTTGTTTGAAGGAATTGCCAAAGCAGGAAACCCAACACTTCTAAATCAGATCTACACCAAACTCTACATCACAGAGGGAGGGAGTGGAGAGGTCAACGATCAACATGAGGTCAGACAGATAGAAGCAGCATCCCGAAAAACGGCAGGTTCAGAAAGAACAATCGGATGTGGGGATATATTTAAACCTTTACCCGGAAGAGATGAACCAGTCAGAACTCTGGTGACAAAGGGAGTGGCCGGCATTGGGAAAACAGTCCTAACGCAGAAGTACATCCTGGACTGGGCTGAAGACAAAGACAACAACAGTATACAGTTCATCTTTCCATTCTCTTTCCGAGAGCTAAACCTGCTGAAAGCAAAAGAATACAGTTTGGTGGAACTTCTTCATCAACTCTTTACTGAAACCAAAGAAGCAGGAATCTGCAGATTTGAAAAGTTCCAGGTTCTGTTCATCTTTGACGGTCTGGACGAGTGTCGACCTCCTCTGGACTTCCACAGCAACAAGATCCTAACTGACGTTACAGAGTCAACTTCAGTCGCAGTGCTGCTGACAAACCTCATTAGAGGTAAACTGCTTCCCTCTGCTCGCCTCTGGATAACCACAAGACCTGCAGCAGCCAATCAGATCCCTCCTGAATGCATTGATATGGTGACAGAGGTGAGAGGGTTCAGTGACCCACAGAAGGAGGAGTACTTCAGAAAGAGATTCAGAGACAATGAGCACGGCGGCAGAATCATCTCCCACATCGAGGAGTCACGAAGCCTCCACATCATGTGCCACATCCCGGTCTTCTGCTGGATCACTGCTACAGTCCTGGACCATGTGTTGAGAATCAGAGAGAGAGCGGAGCTGCCCAAGACCCTGACTGAGATGTACATCCACTTCCTGGTGGTTCAGACCAAACAAGGGAATGCAAAGTATCACAGCAGTGTGTCGACAGATCCAGTCTGGAACACAGAGACCAAGAAGACCATTCTCACTCTGGGAAAACTGGCTTTTGAGCAGCTAGAGAAAGGAAACCTCATCTTTTATGAAGCCGACCTGAAAGAGTGTGGCGTTGACATGGAAGCTGCCTGCATCCACTCTGGACTATTCTCAGAGATCTTCAAAGAGGAGCATGGGCTGAGCCAGGACAAGGTATTCTGCTTTGTCCATCTGAGCGTTCAGGAGTTTCTGGCTGCACTTTATGTCTTCGTGACGTTCATCAACACCGGCATCGATCTCCTGAGAAGAAGAAGCCGGTTCTCCTCAGTACAGCTTGTGCCATTACAACTCGATATCAAATTCAAACACCTCTACCAGATTGCAGTGGACAAGGCTTTCGAGAGTCCAAATGGACACTTGGACTTGTTTGTCCGCTTCCTCCTGGGCCTTTCACAGGAGACCAATCAGACTCTCCTACGAGGCCTGCTGAAAACCACAGGAAGTAAACAAGAAGTCAAAGAGATCTTAGTGCAGTATATCAAAAAGAAGATCAAGGCCAATCCGTCTCCAGAGAAGAGCATCAACCTGTTCCACTGTCTGAATGAGCTGGATGAATGAGCTGGATGACCATTCTTTAGTGGATGAGATCCAACAGTACCTGAGATCAGGACGTCTCCTTGGAAACAAACTCTCTCCCTCTCAGTGGTCAGCGCTCGTCTTCATCTTACTGTCATCACAAAAGGATCTAGACGTGTTTGATCTGAGGAAATTCTCAGCTTCAGAGGAAGGTTTTCTGAGGCTTCTGCCAGTGGTCAAAGCATCCAAAACAGCTCGGTAGGTGTTCATATACATGAAAGCATAAAATGTGTTGAAAATGCTCATTTCTGTGGCAGAGTTCAAACTACTTTTTCTTCTTCAGGCTGAGAGGCTGTAACCTCTCACGGGAAAGCTGTGAAGCTCTGGCCACAGTTTTCATCACCAAGAAATCTAGTCTGAGAGAGCTGGACCTGAGTAACAATGACCTGCAGGATTTAGGTGTAAAGATGCTGTCAGCTGGACTCAGGAGTCCGCACTGTAGACTGGAGATTCTCAGGTCAGTCTTTGTTAAATAGTTTATCATTTGAATGGATTAATAACCATTCAGATTCACGTTATTTTTGAAGATTACTGATCTCTTGGGGAGGCTCATGGTGCTAAATCCAAAAATATTACAAAAAGTTTCTGACCAGCTGACCCTTTGCTGAGTCCCGTCCTCAAATGCAGACTGGCCGACCATAGCGTAGCATCGTCCAGCAACTATCCGTCTCTGCTCCACAGACTCTCATCAATGGTTTAAGATGTTCTTCATGTTCAGGCTGGTTTAGTGGATTTGGAGCTCGTCATAGTTAAACGTTGTGTAGTAGTGATAATTGTTACCTGCAGAGGTTAGAAGGAGATATACACGTTTATGAAACGTTACGTTTCTACGTAAAAGCCTGTGGAGCTAACGTTAGCAGAGTACATTAACACATCATTAACTAGCATTAGCGCTTCTATGCTACACTAGCTACTGAAGGTATACTGAACGTTTACACACGCTGCTTTTGATTTTTATGTGAATAAAGACATACCCGGCTTTACAGGAATAGTATGGTTTCTTAATTTCATTGTCTTCTGTCTGGATCTCCAGGTGATGTGCTGGTTCACTTTTACACTCATCTGTAGCTTTAGCTTCTATCTTTATCTTTTTTACCTGTTTTCACTGCGGAATCATTTTGACATCCTGGAAATATCAATCAAAACCATATTTTAGACCCTTCTGTCTTGCTTCTCTCTGAAATTGCCTTTTCTGGTTTTACAAAAATGTGATATTTATTCTGGGGTTGCAGTTAGTGACAGTGTGGGCTCCACGGTAACGTAGCTCTAACTGCTCGGTGGAGTGGCGGGGCCTAATCAAGGGTCAGTTGAGCTGAGCACAGTTTGACAGAAAGTCATACATTTTGTTAAAATGAGGGTAAGAGGAAGCATGAAATTTCCAAGCAGATTGTTGCAGGGTCGGAATTAATAATTAATGAAGGTGTGAATCTATTATGAAGCTTTTGATGTGTTTACAGGCTTTCGGAGTGTCAGGTCACAGAGATAGGCTGCACTTTTCTGGCTTCAGCTCTCATGTCCAACACCTCCCATCTGAGAGAGCTGGACCTGAGCTTCAACCATCCTGGAGACTCAGGATTGACGCTGCTGCGTGCTGGACTGGTTGACCCCCGCTGGAAACTGGAAACTCTCAAGTAGCATAGATTATATACTTGTGCAAATACATTATGGTTGTTGTATATATGTGCATGTGTTAGAGTGCTTTCACACCTAAACTGCTTGGTAAGTACGGTTCATTTGGACTGTCAATTAAACCAAGATGCGGCACAAGTAGCCGAACCGAGGCCGCCTAAAAAGGTGGATCTCGATCCGCTTCTTAGCTGAATCTGCTGAGTTTGTGGTGAGAAAACCAACAAACCAACAACAAGACTTTATGATAGCAGATATGTGATTTTAGCACGATTTCAAAAGTGTCATAACCCGGCTCCTAGGCCATGACAAATACGGCAGAGACACAACAAATGATGTTAACGTAAAATGTTTATTTGACTAAATAAAGAAATAGTTAAGTTTATGAAGTGTGTCAATCAATAACATCAGTAGTGTCAACGTGAATGCGTGTGGAATGAAGTGTGGGTGTTGTCAGCGAAACCAAAGGAAACCAAAACCAAAATAACCGGCAGCAACTGGCTGGGATCACTCCACGTACGCCGGAGAGTAAACCTGCCCCGAGCAACGCTAGAGCAGGGTTTTTATGCCCTCCCTGTTCCCGGACCAGGTGCTCTGCATCAGGTAATCTGCTCTCTAGGGACAGAGGGACAAAAGCATACTTGCAGTGATTAGAGACAGGGGCCGTCACAAAAGCTTAACAACAAATAAATTATTCGCACTATGCGTTCGCACCAGTCATCTTGGAGCATGTAAAGGGGCTTTTGTACAGTTCTACCTGTTAGTCACTATTCATTTATAACATGCAGTTGATTTTCACTCTAAGGATATTGATAATGCTTATATCTATTTTTTGTGAGCTATTTGTGACACCAAAGAACATAAATATACAAATCAGAAGCATTAAAGTGCTGCATAAACTTCCGCCAGTCACCAGAATTTGATTTCCCGTTGTGGGTCCTGATGACGCAAGATGAAAATTGCCATAACTGTCCGATCCACGAGTTACCTGTCAACTTCATGTTTTTTCCCTTGGTCCAAACCAAATGAACCCAACTACAGGTGTGAAAGCAAACTTAGTGTCTGTTTTGATTCGTCTTTCTCTGCCATTCACAAGTCTCTACCTTTTCCCACAGGATTGATCATTGTGGAAAGTGTCGGCTGAACCCACCACCTCTTAGGTGTAAGTTAAACCTTTCTAGCGTCACTGATCTGGTTGACTAAAACCTCATGTGATAAAGATCACTTTCTTGCAGAGAATAAGATGAGGTTTAAATTGACCTCTAATGTGTGTACGGTAATTATAAAGCTACAACAAGAAGAATTAGCTTAGCATGAAGACTGGTTTCGTCCAAAGGTAATAAAGACGTTATATTTCTACCCATACTAATTAGAAGCGAATGACATATAATGTACATCTAACCAACGTCATTTTCAATCAACATGGAAGCTGCGTTGGTGATTTCAAAGGGCAGTCAACTTAACGCTGTGTTTTTGTGTCTTATGTCCTCCATCAGATTTCTGTGAGCTTTCACTGGACCCAACCACAGCAGACCGAAACCTCTCACTCTCCGACGACAACAGAGGAGTGATGGTGGTGAAAGAGAAGCAGCCGTATCCCGATCATCCGGAGAGATTTGACAGCTGGAGACAGCTGCTGTGTAGAGAAGGTCTGACTGGGCGTTGTTACTGGGAGGTCCAGTGGAGAGGAAGGGTTCATATCGGAGTGACATACAGAGGAATCAACAGGAGAGGAGACGGTGATGACTGCTGTATCGGATGGAACGATCAGTCCTGGAGTCTGTTCTGCTCGGCTCAGGGTTACACGGCCTGGCACGATAACAAACCAGAAGACATAGCTACTGGCCCGCCGTCTGACTCCAACAGAGTAGCAGTGTATCTGGACTGGCCTGCCGGCACCGTGTCCTTCTACTGTCTCCCCTCCGTTGTCTCTTCGATCAAACAGATCCACCTCCACACCTTCCGCTGCACTTTCACTGGAGCCCTCTACCCTGCGTTTGGGTTTGGACGAATGGACCTCGGCACTGACTCGAGATTGTCACCATCCTCAGTTTATCTGTCACAGATTGAAGACTAAATGTGTCTTCCTGTGAAGAACAGTGGTTCCCAAACTGGGGGGCCTTAAGACAGACTAAAGCCCTGATCAGACAGGAGTGCGTTTTAGCAGCCTAAAACTTTTTGTGATTGTTCTCAATGAGAGTGAAGCGTTTTGCGTATTACTTCTGCGTAGCTGAGCGCCTCACGTTTTTCCGCTCTCTGCTCCTTGTATTTTTGCAAGAGAGCCCCTAACAACACCTCTAACGGAAAAAAATTAACCGGGTTTTTATTTTTATCATTGTGGCGATGATACCCGGAGCTAAATGACTTTACCCGCCGTGGTTACTGTAACCAATGATTCACAGCAATTGGAAATAACTATGTTTTCATTCGAGTATAATCACCTGAACCTAAGAATCGTTGTACTATATATATTATGAGCTACATAAGGAGCAGGTCCGTTGCCGCTACGTTTCTACAGTAGCCCAGAACGGACAAACCAAACACTGAATCAAGAGAAAAGCTTTCACGCTTTTACGTTACCGTAAGGTCACTTTAGTTCTCCAACGTGCTTTGAAAGGCAGGAGTGAGCAGAGGAGTATTCAGATTCCACTAAATCTTACTAACAGCTCCTTTAAAATGTCATTGTGGTAATTACCTAACAACAACAACAACAACAACAACAAAAGACGCAGCAAATTGCAAAAACATTCTGTCTGATCGGGCAACTAAAAGGCAGTGCGGTGCGCCTCAAATCTTTCAACTGCAAAACGCTCTCTGTCTGATTATCACCATGGGGTGCAAATAAAGGTGCACCTCATTAAAACGTCAAAATCACTGTATGCATGTATATATATATATATATAGATATGTGTGTTATATGTATGTATATGGGTTTCCAGGGGCACAGTAGTTAGAAATTGTGACTGTAAGAACAAGTGATAGATCAAAGAAATGGGATACCAACAAAGAAGTCCGATACAACAGACCTGAGCACGTTAAAAGAACTAAAATCCGACTGTGTGAATCACCAAAATGCCACATCTGCAGGTGAAAACTGATGCACCAATAAGCTCAATAGACATCTCAGTATCACTCTTTAGCAGAGCTACTGAACACTACACAGAAGCAGTTGTCTGCTGTCTGTTGGGAGTGATTGATGCAGGCCTCAGACCAATGTTTTTCTAAGCCATTGGAGCATAATCAATGGCTGATTTTAGAAATGGATTGATAAAAAAATGCAATGGGAATTTGTGAAAGGACGTCACAGAGTGTCTTGTTGTAACTGCGTAGTCAACTGCTCCGCCCTGAGGTTGGATTGGGTGAGACAGTCAGAAACAACAACAGCTGGAGTTGTGTGCCGGCTGCAGGTTTTATATTACGTTGCATTATCGACTAAAATAGTAGCGACACATAATCTGATGTCTTCATTTAACAACTTGCAACAAAGAACGCCTTGAAAGACGTCTGGCATGTGTGGGAGCAGGGTTTACGCTGGACCTTTCTTTCACATCATGTCTAACGAAATGTTCTTTTTCAACCCAGATCTGTTGGCGTTTAGCCTTTCAAAAACAATGTTTGCACTGTCGTCACAAAAATGTCATAAACTATGCTTCATTCTGAAAAAACCCACATTCGGTAAAATCTAAAATGTAATCTCATTTTATATAAAAGCATTGAATCATTTAACCTTACATCATACTTTTTATTCATTGTTTAATATCCGTATTTATCTGCACAGCATTATAATCTGAAACTGCTGACTGAGTGATTATTTCTCCTTTTATTGATATTAGTTATACTGATACAAGAACTCTCAACTCTGTGAGGAAATGCTGACATGAGCACAAACAGTAACGGACGGATAGAAGGATTCATTTAAACTAACTATAGAAATGTGTTTATTTGCTACAACATGATTTAATGTCATGAATGTGTTGCTATTTCATTTGAAAAACTAACACGAATTAAAGATTCAACCAAACTGAAATATGTTGTTAGTGACGTTTAATTTGTACATTAAATTGAGTCTAACAAAGTGTGATAGTCTCAGTGTAGTTTAGTTTAAAACCATCCATCAGCTCTTTCCTACGCTCGGGGTTAATGATGTCCCAAACTAACATCATTATGAAATGTTATTGACTGATGTTCTCACTTCTAGCGTGGTGTATATACTATTGTATTGATCTAATGTATAATGATCAAGAGGGAGGAATGTAATGCTATTTTTACTTAGTATATGTTTCTACTTAGTATAGATATTTCTACATAGTATAGTATACGTAGTATAGTATATATACTTAGTTTACTCTGAACTCAGCTGAACTTCACAGTGTTAGCGTACAGGCCCAGATGTATCTTTCTTATTGTTGCAAAGAAGAGTTCCCTGTTGATAACAGAGATAACTGTAACTGTGTTGTACGGGAATGTTCCAGCCCCAAGGCCGTCGGGCCGCTTCTTCTGGTTGCTGGCCTTTTGTTTCTCATTGTTGTTTCCATCCGTCTGAGACCAAAATGTCTGCAACATCGGCCCCCACCGTCGCTCCTTCTGTATAAAGAAAGCGCGTTCACTCTACACCTGGTTCTTCCTCACTGAGACGTACGCACTCTGCTGTGATGACTGAACCTTCTCTGTGCAGAGAATAAATAAAAGACAACCTCTATAAAGGTAGGTAAAGTATTTACTTTATTTATTCATATAAAATAGTTATTATATTATATAATATTTGTATTATACATTATTGTTATTATCTGACCTCAGCATCCCTACCCCTCGTTATCCTACTTCAGGGTGGACTCTTCAAATTTTATGAATTATTGTTAAATTCTAATGAAGTCTCTCCTGATTGAAATATGGATCAAGCTCCGAAAATGCACTTCCTACGATGCAACGACAAAGAATTGTTCTCGAGACCCTCTGTGTCCGGCAAACATCGACATCTTTCAAACGCCCTGCCCCTTATAATGCAGGTTTCCATTCATATTCTGAGCCAATAGTCACGCAAGTCATTTTCTCAAGTCAGGCCACTTTGTTAAACAGCTATTATTCTGCTTTCTTGTAATCTTTTGTAGATCCCATTGTGTATGGTGTTATTTCGTGTTTTTGTACGGCTGCTACCTGAGGCAGGCTTCCTGGTAGGACAAAGGTCAAATAAAATAAATGATTATAAAAGCTTAGAAAAGGCAGTTTTTCCCTGGTACTACCAGGTTATCTGTATATTACCCAGCTGTTGGCTGCTGAGCTTGTCAGTGTCGTACAGCTCCTCACGCTGTTCAGACTTATCTTTAAGAGGTGGAACTGTAGAAAAACGTATTCAAACCACTGACTGCACCTCACGTTATGGGGCAGCGAGTCATCCGTGTCCTCCACACAGAGCTACTGTTTCATTTTGCTTCTTTACAGTTTAAAAAGGTTTTGATCACTTTTGGTTCTTTAGTTTGTTGTAGTTTTGGTATCTTAGTTCAAATGTGTCCATTCGGATGTCTGAGAGGATGACGTATGTTTGAACGGTCTTTCATGCTTGAGGTTGCAGAAAGTCCTCTTTACAAACAGATATAGTTTGTTTAAAGGGTTTGTTTAGAAGACGGAGAAGTTGGTGGTTTTAGGTGCACCGTCCTCATAATGAATCATAACACACATTGATGTTACACCTGATCAGAAATACTCCACATGTGTATTTAACTGTGCGGTAACAAGGGTCGCATGGACTCATTCATCATTTCATACACCCTCATTTAATGTGGCTGTTGGAACTTTGACGCAGTGTGACTGGAGGTGAGAGGCACATATGATTCCTGTCATTCATAAACACGTTGTGTTTTCAGTTACGCACGAGGCATGAATGACTAGTTTTAAAATTTCAAGTCACGCAAGTAAAAAATGGGAATCTAAGAAATTAAATAGTGCAAAGTTTAAATATCGGGATGATGTCTCAACACAATGTGGGTGGAATACATATAAAATGTATACAAATGTATATTCACAAGTTTGCTATTCTGCATGCCTCTGCCTCAGCCTTATCGAAATCATTACAATCTTACTCTTTGTTTTTAATTGGACTTCATAACCTTTCATGCAATGCGGCTACATTTGTGATATTTGACCAAGTAAAGTATTTTGATCACAGTTGTGATACATAAAGCATCCTGAATGGCAGCATCTCTTATGACTGATGATTGTGTTGAAATGAGTAATGAGTAAGCTTCAAACACACAATAACCGTAATGTCGTTACACTGTTACACAGCAGAATGAGATACATGTTGATGCTGTTAAAAGTATTTGGTTATTAGACTTAAAGCAATGTGAAATAGTGACGCTGCAGTTTGTTTCCCTACAGGACAAAATGAAGAAAGACTTTTCTCTGGAGAGGAGCGACAGTCGAGGAGTTTCTTTTGTAAGTTATGAACAAACACCAGCTCACTGCTGGCCTCTTCATGTGGCGTTCACTGCCTGAGATCTTTTCCTCTTCTACTGTTTCTCCTGCAGCCTGTGTTGATGCAAACTTGTTTGATCCACTTTTGGAGACTCTCTTTAGTTGGAATATTGACAAAAGGCGCTCTCTCTCTCTCTCTCTCTCTCTCTCTCTCTCGCTCTCGCTCTCTCTCTCTCTCTCTCTCTCGCTCTCTCTCTCTCTCTCTCTCTCTCTTCTCTCTCCTCTCTCTCTCTCTCTCTCTCTCTCTCTCTCTCTCTCTGTCTCTCTCTCTCTCTCTCTCTCTCTCTGTCTCTCTCTCTCTCTCTCTCTCTCTCTCTCTCTGTCTTTCTCTCTCTCTCTCTGTCTCTCTCTCTCTCTCTCTCTCTCTGTCTTTCTCTCTCTCTCTCTCTCTCTCTCTCTCTCTCTCTCTCTCTCTCTCTCTCTCTCTGTCTCTCTCTCTCTCTCTCTCTCTCTCTGTCTTTCCTCTCTCTCTCTCTCTCTCTCTCTCTCTCTCTGTCTCTCTCTCTCTCTCTCTCTCTCTCTCTCTCTTCTTTCTCTCTCTCTCTCTCTCTCTCTCTCTCTCTGTCTCTCTCTCTCTCTCTCTCTCTCTCTGTCTCTCTCTCTCTCTCTCTCTCTCTCTCTCTCTCTCTCTCTCTCTCTCTCTCTCTCTCTCTCTCTGTCTTTCTCTCTGTCTCTCTCTCTCTCTCTCTCTCTCTCTGTCTCTCTCTCTCTCTCTCTCTCTCTCTCTCTCTCTCTCTCTCTTTGTGTCTATGACTCTTCAGCAGGAAGATGTTTTCCGATGGAGAACTGGATCTGTGGCCTCCGTACCAGAACATACTGATTTGGACAGCAGAGTAGAATCCTACCCGACCCTGTTTGGAAAATACAGCCAGAGCCTTCAGACCCTCAAACCCTTCCGCCGGTCCTCATCTCAGTCAGTGTCATCGATGACATCATTTCTCTTGTTTTGATGCTCTTATATTCCACTTGATAAATACATGTAAGGTGACATGTTAGCAGACAGATACTGTACCAATGTCTCCATGTCCAGGTCCCACCCTATGGACAGTGCAGGTTTCCTGTCCTTTGCAACCTTTGCCTGGATGACCCCCATGATGTGGGCCTTCTTCAAGAATAAGCTGGATGTGAGCTCTCCCGAACTGTCTCCTTTGGATGTAGCCGACACCAGCGGAGAAAGGTTGGACACTCTTGTTGATTCATGCCCCCCCCCCCATGTCTCTACTGTCATTTGATGCAATGAAGTACAGGACAGTATATTTACAGATTTATAGATATTTAAGTATAGCTGCTGAAATTCTTATCTGGAAAATGACTCGTGAAATTGCGAGGAAGTTATGAATTAAGAGGTCATGTGTGTGTGTCACTGTTTTACTCGAGTAATAATTGAATAAGGCTCACATTGTGTGTTGTGCACAGACTCCACAGACTGTGGGAGGAAGAGGTGGCCAAGGTGGGCCTGCAGAAGGCCTCTCTGGTCCGAGTATTCCTTCGCTTTCAAAGAACCAGGCTGATTCTCTCCGTCACTGTTGGTGTCCTTGTCATGGTGACACTGTTTCTGGGCCCGGTAATTACATTAGAAGCTGCATATCAGTGCCAGTACCAGTGCTTCCTCTATTGGATACCAGATCCAGGAGCCTTTTCTGAGGTTGTCGCTAATGTCACATTCAATGTAAATGTGCACAAAGGTTTTATGACACAAATGTAAAGGTTGTTTAATATTGAATGCTCTTTTGTGTGTCACAAACGTCTCTGTCCTCTCAGGCTGTTCTGGTCTATGAGATCCTGAACTATACTGCGGACCCAGAGAAGTCCACAGTATCCTACGGTGTTGGTCTGTCCTTCGCTTTGTTCGCCTCTGAGTTCTCCAAAGCCTTCCTGGTATCCTTGATGTGGACGTTGAACCTGCGCACTGCAGTCAGACTGAAGGGAGCCTTCTCTTCAGTGGCCTTTCAGAAAGTCATCTCTCTGCGGGTGCACAGCGACATCTCAATGGGAGAGGTAGGGTGCCTGCATTTCTCTAGGAAACCGATCTCACACACCAAAATCGCTTTGTCCATCGTCAGAGAGATCTTCTTACTCTTGGTGAACTGTACAAAGTAGTCTAAAGAAAATATATTTTCAATATACCTCGTGTCTGTTAGATTTGTGGAGTTTAACATGTAGACTGGGGTCAGTCCAAGTCTTCAGCAGCTGAAGTGAAGGCAGGAATTAAATGTTGATGGTGTGGTTATTTGTAATGTGGACATACATCAAGTGCACATCTAGTTGGAGTGACAGGGGACGACTGCATAATGCCTTTCTTCAATATATAGATTTATTTTATCAAACATTTTGGTCGACAGTTTTGCATTTTTAGGGTTCTAGCTCCGAAGGGATAACCCGTGAGCTGGAAACAGCAAGAAATAGAAACTTGGCCCAATAACTGGACACGATGTGCTTACAAGAAATCTGACTTCAATCGGCCAAAGGATGGCGCTGGAACGTGCCAACACACAAAAACACATTTTGGGAGATTCAGTCAGATTGAATTGAAATTTGACAAATTTGAAAGTTCACCCACTACATTTATCTCCATTTGGATTTTTTAAAACATACATTTGTGTCATCTTCTCCTTAAATGTAGATCTAATTGTTACCAAACTTTCTGTGGATCATTATTGGACCAAAGTAAACAAACAGATCAAAACCTTCTTGATATCTTATAATGTTTTCAAGATATTGACGAATGAACTTCAAGGGGGCCTGCCTCAGCATAATAATAGACCTAACTCAACAATCATCCTGCAGGGTATGTCTACAAGAGCAGCTGAAACACCCTGAAAGTTCCAGTCGAATCGACCACTAGGTGGCGCTTCTACTACAATAGATGAGCGTGGCACAACCCAAATTGGACAATAGATCAGAAACCGTTGATCCAATCAATACAAAACTCCTCGGACATGTTTCATGACGATGTTAGAGCACGTGTGTGAAACTACTTCAAAATCACTCAATAGGGGTCGGGACTAGTTCATGTGTTCATAGTTCATGTGCATGGGGCAAATCTGTCCATAAATCAATGACAGTTTGTCCAAACATCACCAAACTTGCTGCATATTTTTGATGTCAAATGTAACAAAAAGTATGACTGGTGGACTTTGAGTGTGTATTTCTGAAAGGCTACTACGTGGTCATGAATGGTCTCACTTTGTCTTTAAACAAGATTAAACCAGTTGAATTGACTTTGCTCAACTTTGTTCAGCTAAATACTTTGTCCCCTGGAACCTGGAATGGCCCCTTGTGGCTATATGTGTTCTTGTTTCCTGCACAACTTTGTTTTTGATCCTGTTTTACAAGGCCGCACTTCTTTGTCATAAACATCCGGTGGAATTCACTTGTTCTCACCATTAGTTCAAGCAACTTGCCTTGGCAAAGCAATCTTGGCAAATGTATTTTACATCTCTCTCTCTCTCCTCTCTCCCATCCAGATGATTGGTGTTTTGACCAACGATGGCCACAAATTATTCGAGGCAGCATTGTCTGGCAGCGTCATGCTGTCCACCCCGGTGCTCTTTATTGTGTGTATTGTCTATGCCTGCTACATTCTGGGCTACACCGCACTGACTGGAGTCTGCACCTACCTCATCTTCATCCCAGTACAGGTCTGTATGTTAGAAACCGCACAAACAGTTATTAGATCTATTTTCATGAGCAGTGTAAAATTAATGGATTGAGATTTAATCGAGCCACATCACAATCAGAGCTAAAAGGAGGCACTGCAATAATCACAGGTTATAAACAAAAATGCATTTTAATTAGTTAGCAAATAATTAAAGCTTTCCAATTCATTCATTCTAACTAATTCAGCCATCAACGTGGAAAACACTAACATATCTGTATTTTCCTTTTTGCGGCATGTTTTCAATTGACACCGTTGTGTTTTTTTCCATCGATGATGATCCTCGGCTGTTAAAACTCAAAACCTACCGGCTGGCTCAGTCACCGTTCTCTGTCTGACTCGTGTTGAGACACCACAGCATCTCACTGTTAGGAGCTCAGTAACGAACACCCACAGAACACACCAGAGGATTTTCTTCAGTTCACGCAGATGCAGCAAACCGAGCTGTCCGGAGTCAACTCACTTCACAATAGCTTTGTACACACGTGGCCAAAAGTTTTGAGAGTGACTAAAATATGAATTTTCACAAAGTCTGCTGCCTCAGTTTTTATGATGGTAATTTGCATATACTCCAGAATGAGTGATCAGATGAATTGCTAGTAAGATTGCACCTAAATCAACCATTTATCGGATCATCAAGAACTTCAAGGACAAAGGTTCAAATGTTGTGAAGAAGGCTTCAGGGCACCCAACAAGTCCAGCAAGCGCCAGGACCGTCTCCTGAAGCTGATTCAGCTGCGGGATCGGGGCACCACCAGAGCAGAGCTTGCTCAGGAATGGCAGCAGGCAGATGTGAGTACATCTGCACGCACAGTGAGGCGAAGACTTTTGGAGGATGGCCTGGAGTCAGGAAGAGCAGCAAAGAAGCCACTTCTCTCCAGGAGAAACATCAGGGACAGACTGATGTTGTGCAGAAGGTACAGGGATTGGACTGCTGAGGGGTAAAGTCAATTTCTCTGATGAATCCCCTCTCCGATTGTTTGGGGGATTCAGAAAAAAGCTTGTCCGGAGAAGAAAAGGTGAGCGCTACCATCAGTCCTGTGTCATGCCAACAGTAAAGCATCCTGAGACCATTCATGTGTGGGTTGCTTCTCAGCCAAGGGAGTGGGCTCACTCACAATGTAGCCTCAGAACACAGAATAAAGAATGGTACCACAACATCCTCCGAGAGCAACTTATCGTCAACACTGCAAATATTGACTCTTTGCATAAACTTACTGTAATTGTCAATAAAAGCCTTTGACACTTATGAAATGCTTGTAATTATACTTCAGTAACCAAAGTAACATCGGACAAAAAGATCTAAAGACACTGAAGCAGAAAACTTTTGAATCAAATATATTTCAAGACACAAATACATTTTTCTCCCCAAACACAAAGATTAATATTGTTTTTTTCTGCTTTCAGTTTGGCTTGGCCAATCTCATGAACAAGTTCAGATGGAAAACCATGTTGATAACAGACAGCCGTGTTCGCACAATGAATGAGATTCTCAACAGTATCAAGCTCATCAAGATGTACGCCTGGGAAGACTCCTTTGAAGAGAAGATCACAGGTATGAAGTTCGACAGACTTCGTCGTCCAGTCAAACGTGGTTTTAATCTTTCTTGGTAGCAGGGGATGGACCCAAAGGCAGAGAGACACGGGGGACAGAGGGATGAATAACGGTGGCTTTAATTGTTACGAAAATGTTCAAAACTAAACTTGCAGAGCTGGGGAGTCAAAAAATGTGTCCAAGAAATCAAAACTACTTAACAGGGAACACAGCAGAGAAGAGCAGGGATCACCCCAGGAATCACTGCAGATCAGAACAGGGAGCAGAGCAGGGAGCACGACAGACCAACCGACGCTGAGACACTGTGGAGGTGCAGATGATTAGACACAGGAGGATCCAATCAGGGGCGGGACAGACAATCACACAGAACATACAAACGCAGGTAGTGAAGTGAACACAGGACACACGAGGCACGGACATTCTAAACAAAACAGGAAACCAACTAAACAGACATTTCTTGAATAACAAATATCATGTTTATCATTTATACAGTGGCTTTGTATGAACACAAACCCAATCTTGAAAGTCGGGTGTGCTACCTTCCATTGAGCAAAGCAGGAACCTAGGGTTGAGTTCCCATGTGCCCTTGCCTCCACCAGTCCATGCTCGTTTGGTGTCAGCTAATAGAAGTAGAGTAAAAAACCCTGAAACTGTTCTGTTGATGCCGTCTCTCTTATAGGCTTACGGAAAGATGAGAAGAAAGAACTGCGGAAGGTCAGTTACGTCCAGAACGCCAATACCAGCATCACCAGCATCATCCCCTCCTTTTCCATCATTCTCACCTTCCTCGTACACACTTCATTGAGCTTGAAGCTCAACACAACCGATGTGAGTACTGCAGTAGTGCAGCACATGCAGCACAACAACCCTTGCCATCATGCCCACTGTGGGATTTACATGGTTGAGGTGTACTGAATAACAAAGTGTTATATAGTGTGAGCGTCATTCTTCTTTATGAACAGGCCTTCACCACCATCGCCATCTTCAACTCCTTGAGGTTCTGCTTGGATATTATGCCCATGTCTGCCAAGGTCCTGGCTGAGGCTGCTGTGTCACTAAAACGACTGAAGGTAAACTCTCTCTCTGTCCCGCTCGGCTGCCAACGGTATTCATTATTACTCTGATCTTACATGAAGTCGTCTTGCTGTGATGTCATCCAGCCATACCAACTGTAAGGTTGTGCCTCCTCGTGATGATAGATAACGATCTGTAAAGATGGCCTCCCCCACCAACGCTTATAATCTGCAGACTAACATGATATGGTTCTTATTCCATCTTTATTCATTTCAAGCATAAATATTAGCTTGTATGGAGTTTTAACATGTACGCCAACCTGCCGTGCAAACGTGGCTTTATTGCTTCTGTTGTCATTATCTTAGTGTCACACTTTAAGCTATCTTCTTTACTACAACTTCATTGCCAGCTTTCATTGTGTTTGTTGCTGTTGTGGAACAAATTCACACTTAAAATCTAATGTTTACAGTTTACAGTTTATAAATGCAATGTTCGGCTATTTCAGAGAATATTGCTGATCCAGAATCCAGAGCCCTACCTGATCCAGAGAAAAGACAGTGATTCAGCCATAGTGATGAAAAATGCTTCACTTTCCTGGAACAAACCAGCCAACCAGCCAGACTCTCCAGCCATCATCTCAGTTAATGGGGAGAAGGGACACAAAGTGGAGGAGACGTGCCAGAATGGGAAGTCTGAAACCTTGCCAACCCTGAGAAACATCTCCTTCACACTGCTGAAGGTGTGTTATACGACTGGTGAGAATACATGAGGTGATCTAGAAAGGGTTAAAGGTTAAAGCCAAACTCTCTCTGTGTTCTCTCCTGAAGGGCAACCTGCTTGGAATCTGTGGGAATGTGGGGAGTGGAAAGACGTCACTGATCTCCAGCATTTTGGAACAGGTTGGCTCCTCCTTCTGTCTCTTTTTTAATGTATTCTCTTTTACAATCCCTGCAAGTTCCTGACATAATGTTTGACATTTCTATCGGCTGTTGATTTTCACTATTTTATTTCCACTCTGTTACACAGTTATGTAAAATGAAGCTCCTAATTTGATAAACCAGATCTAACCGATGCCGTGCAACGAGCAGGTAACCTCATGGTGGTCTGCTCACTTTTATATTTTAGATGCACCTTCTGCAGGGCTCCCTCACAGCTAACGGGACGTTTGCCTACGTTTCCCAGCAGGCCTGGATATTTCATGGGACCGTTCAAGAAAACATCCTGATGGGGGAACCTCTTGACCAGTCCAAGTATACAATCACTTAACCCACGCACATTATAAAGGACCGCAGACCTTTTGAATATGGAAACAAAAGGAGGAATCGTTAACTGGATACTGTTGTGATGTTAATATTTAACCGCTGTTCCTCATCGTTACACAGACCATGACAACGAGGCATGAACAGCTCTTTTCTTTTGAGCTTATCTCACGTGACAAATGTAATAAATGGAGAAAGTTCCTTTTATCGCTGTCAGTTTGCATCTGGCAGAGTAGTGAAACAATCATCTGTGTTATCTGACAGGATTGTTATTAGGAAACCAGTCAATGCAGCCACTGCTGCGTCACGTCATTCAGCTGCCTCTATGACTGTGGTTCGGCCCACAGTTGAGCTGTAATCGTGATCTTGTATGAAGTACATACTGCAGTGAAAGCCAACATGCAGCAGACCTGACTCACTAAAAAACGCCGTTTTCCAAAAGTTGTTTTTACTATTAAGTTAACTGAATTAAATATTCAAAGCTCTGTTGAAGACACTATACGTCGCTGTCCCTTCACTTTACCTCATTGTCCTCCTCCACAGATACAGCAGAGTTGTGGAGGTCTGCAGTCTCAGAGCTGACCTGGATGTCCTCCCACATGGTGATCAAACTGAGGTGGTCTGCTGTACTCAAAACCCCCCGAGCTGAATGTTTGTTCTGCTTTTGAATGATTTCTTACAAGCTGAGTGGAACTTTTACTACTAACACCCTCCGATGTGGGGTTGGAAACCCCTAGCGGACGTTAGCATTAAACGATAGATAAAGGTAAACATTAGTTGGAACAATCAATAATCAACTTCGCTTTTCTTTCTTTGAACTCTTTTAAAGCCCGTTTTAATCTTGTGTTTTCGTTAGTAACGACATCATTTTATTTTGAATATTTTGCATTGAAATATCAAAACAAAATACCTCAAACTCTGCCAACTATGTTATTTTTGACTGTCTCCTAGCAACTCATTCATGAAACTGACTGAACCCGAAAAATCATCTACTGTGTCATTTTACAACAAACAAAGTATTGCATGAGTCAGAACTAAATAATTGCAAGTTGAATACCAGTAAATTTATTCAGGCGGTTTGTTTGATTTGGGATCAGTTCCAAGTCTGACGGATGTTTCTGAGTTAATCTTAAACTCTGATTAGTTTTATTTCTTCTATATTGTTGTAAGTTAGTAAAAGGGAAGAGCAGATTGTGTGATGCACCTCACCATGCTGTCAGGGATCTTATCAGCTTTCTGCTGTTCTGTTGGCAGATCGGAGAGCGAGGGCTGAATCTGTCGGGGGGGCAGAAGCAGAGGATCAGTCTGGCCAGAGCTGTCTACTCCGATAAGGACATCTTCCTCCTTGACGATCCGCTAGCTGCTGTCGACGCCCATGTGGGGAAACACATCTTTGAGGAATGCATTAAGAAAGAGCTCCGGGGGAAATCCATCATACTGATTACACACCAGCTCCAGGTAGACACCGCTTCATTCTTCAGCAGATAGTGAATCCTAAATAGCTTAATATTAAGAATCACATTTCTCAATTAAATTCACATACTTGTTTAAAACACATCAAAAATGATTTGAAGATCCTATTGTGGTAAACCCCAAAGTACCAGAACATCGAGCACCAGTTGGTGGTTTCTGATTGCAGGCATCAGCTGTTTAGATGCCACGTGTCATACATGTGAACACGTGCTGTTTGGACTGCGTTCGGTAGAACTCGGGCCTCAGTGCTGAGATGGTTTGTTGACATGGTTGTCCTCACTTGTGTCTGTCAGTATCTGGAGTTCTGTGATGACATTATGCTTTTGGATGATGGCGAGGTGCAGGAGGCTGGGAACCACCAGGACCTGATGAAAGCCAATGCACGCTATGCTCAGCTCATCATCAACTCCCAGATGGAGCCCGAGGTAATAAAATCAATCTACAGTACAAAACTCTAGTGTACTTATTTATGTGTCTCTCCTCCATGTTTTACCAGCTGCAAAACCCTTTCACCGGTTCTTTATGAGGTTTTTAGCTTAAAAACAATAAACCGATACACGTGAGCTGTAAACCAGATGTGTCAGAGGTTCATAGGAGGCAGAAACAAGTCTTCTACTTGGCCACGAGTTAACGATTCATCATTTACTTCAGGGTGGAAGTGAGTTGTCGTCAACTTGTCCAGACTCAGCAGCATCACTGCGTTTTTGCTTTGTCAGAATGAGGAGGAGGAAGTGTCTCCCCAAGAAGCTGCCCAGCTGAGGGACATTGAGCGGAGACAAAGCACCGGCGGTGGGCTAGTGAACCCAGGTACGCAAACCAGGAAAACATCTTTGTTTGTGTAATGAACTAAAATAGATTCACAATTCATCACATAATAATTTATATTTAACGAAAACAAGGCTGGAGATTATTAGAGTTTAGTACAAAGACACACGGGGAGTGTCGCACATTATTTATTAACAGAAGCAGTCAGGGGGCGTTCTAGAAAATCCTGCTTTACTTTTGACACAATTCTCTGTGAACTCGTCAACAAAAGAAAAGACAATGAACTTTGTAAAAGCTTTGTAAAACAATAGAAGACAGGGCAACACATCTACAATCCTGACTGTTAATATACTCTTATCAGTGTTTCATACGGGCGTGTGTGTGTCTACAGGTCTAGATGACAGATATTTCTTCTGTCATTTTATTGATATCTCCCTTCCACATCCGTGCTCTCTTTCAGCATTTGACATGTCGGATGAAAAGGACGATGGAATGACAACTAACCAAAGATGTGAGTCTGGAAAACGTATTCAATTATAGCTCTGATGTCGGTGAAGTTCAGATCTAATCCAGCAAGGATGTCAGACTCATTTGGTTCCATTTCAATGTGTTAAAGACAAAGGGTGTGTGCGTTAAGTGGCCAGAAGTGCTGGCTGGATGGTCGAGCAGCTTCTCTCTCAAGATCTCTTTCTTCATTTTTCACTTGTGAAGCACTTTGAATTACCTTGTTGTTGAAATGTGCTATACAAATAAACTTGCCTTGCCTCTTCCTCTTCAGCACCTGTCGATGACCAGCTGGTCAGTCAGGAGTCCACCACAGAAGGTGCCGTCTCCTGGAGAGTCTACCAGCAATACTGCAAGGCAGCTGGAGGTTTGAACACCGACAGCACACACACACACATGCATGCATTGGCATGATCGTATGCAATAATACACAATTCACACATGGACAACCTGGTTGATGATGTTTGATGTGACTGTGCTGCAGGCTACATAGTGAGCTTCCTCACCTTCCTCAACTTGGTCCTGATGATTGGAACCACAGCCTTCAGCAACTGGTGGCTCAGCATCTGGCTGGGGCAGGGTGACGGGGTGAGAACCATATCTCTCTCTCTCTCTCGCTCTCTCGCTCTTTTCCTCTCTCTCTCTCTTCCTCTCTCCCTCTCCATCTCTCTCTCTCTCTTTCCTCCCTCTCCTCCTCTCTCTCTCTCTCTCTCTCTCTCCCTCTCTCTCTCTCTCTCTCTCTCTCTCTCATACACACACACACACCTACACACACACAAACACATACAGCCCTGGTTGCATTTGAATGTGTTTTCAGTAAGTGTGTGACTTCCCACAGCTGGAAAGACTATTTAATGCTCCAATGGGCATGTTTTATAAGAAGTCTGAGGGATGTGAATAGCTCTCTTCAAAGAATCAGAATCAGAATCAGAACCGTTTATTGCCATGTATGTTGAGCATACAAGGAATTTGGCGTGATGGGAGGTGCAAACATTTAACAATCAACAACAATCAGTGCAAGTAGAAACATATTCAAATTTACAAGAGATATAAAGTAAAGTAAGATATAAAATAAATGAAATATAAAATAAAGATGAAATATAAAATAAAGTGAAATATAAAATAAAGTGCACAAACGAACAGATAACAGGACTATAAACAACGAACAGATGACAGGACTATAAACAAGTGAGATGTAAGTGTAGTGTAAAGTGTCGAGTGTAATAGAAGGGATGCAGGGGAGTGACCGGTAGGAATTTGTCCTGGGGTGACAGAGTCAGTGGGGAGTCAGTGGGGCTCTGTTAATGAGCCCGACTGCGGACGCGAAGAAGCTGTTCGTGTGGCGTGAGGTCTTGGTCCTGATGGACCTCAGCCTCCTACCAGATGGAAGGGGCACAAACAGTTTGTGTCCAGGGTGAGAGGGGTTGGCTACAATCTTCCTTGCTCGCTTCAGGGTCCTTGAAGCGAACAAGTCCTGGAGGGACGGCAGATTGCAGCCAATCACCCTCTCGGCAGAGCGGATGATGCGTTGCAGTCTGCCCTTGTCCTTGGCTGTGGCTGCAGCGTACCAGACTGTGATGGAGGAGCAGAGGATGGACTCAATGATGGCAGTGTAGAGAGTGTCTGTTTAACCTTTTCCAAACCGACAAACCAACAGCCACACACTCTTTTCACATGGTCGGTCAGATGTGCACAGATGTTGGTATTGCTGCATGTGCACTGCAAATTCTTTTACTTCACATAACTTCGCTGTGTTTACGGCTGAACCAAACTGGTTTTGTCTACACTGGCAGCGATAGAGGAGGTGTGCTGTAGAGAACAGATAGAACTTAACTGCATAACTGTATAACTGTAGTACGTTGTGTTGATGAACTGTCTCTCTGGACCTGGTTTGTAACATGATATATTTTCTATTTTTTTAAGTCATCCAATAACACAACCTCAAACCAAGGAGACATCTCACAAAACCCACACCTGCACTTCTACCAAAGTATTTATGGCCTGCTGGTGGTGGTCATGGTGACACTTGCCGTCACCAAATGCTTCTTCTACACTTGGGTGACTTTGAATGCGGCCACCAAACTCCACGACACCATGTTCAAGAAGGTACTGATGGATGGCCATACCATCAAACACAACCATGTTTACTGAATTGAAGATACGATCTGTTAGGATTTTTCCATATAGTTTACTGTTACGACTGATGGAACCGCAGAGAAAGACACAGGACTCAAATGCACGTCAGGTAATCAGACAAAACACACAGGGGCAGGAAGTGAAGCATCTGAAACGAGAGGAGAGGTGAGTAACACAAAATAAAACAAGAAATAATGAAATGTCAAAACAAAGGAAAACATAACCAACGGACAAAGTATTACAGACAGAAGGGAGGGACCAGGAGAAAAAGTCACAAATATAAATCCGTCTACGTCTTCAAAGACAGATTTATATTTCATAGCCATGGTCGGAGCCACGGATTCTTTCCCCGACTTCAAAACCTCAGTGAGATCAATTAGTGAGACGGACTAGACTAAGATATTCAACTGAGCAGCCCCTCTGGCCCCGCCCTCTCTCTGCTACGGGGGGATGGAGAGGAGGGATGGGAGGTAACAAGGGGCATGCTTTATGTTCATATAATGAACAAGTACAATGCCTTTATGTTTTCCTTCCTCAGATCTTCTCCAGTCCCATGAGTTTCTTTGACACGACGCCAACAGGACGCATTCTCAACCGCTTCTCCAAAGATCAAGAGGAGGTGGACGCGGTGCTTCCCCTCACCATAGACCCTTTCTTGCAGTTTGCTCTGCTGTTCACCTTCACCGTTATCACCATCTCGGCAGTCTTTCCCCCGATACTGGCAGCTGTGGTGTTCATTGGAGCGTTGTTCACCCTCATTCTCTTGTGAGTTGATACCAGTTTAAACATGAAATAAACGCCTTGTATGGCTACCTGCTGATCACACGTTGAGTTCATTTTATGACATTTATTTAGATGCAGATTTTCATTTAAATGGTTGCACGTCTTAAAAGCAGGTACAGTACAAGAGTTCTTTAAAGCTTTACTAAATATATCAGTTGTGATTGATCTGCAGTATCTTCCAGAGGAGTATCCGTCAGATGAAGAGGAATGAGAACATCAGTCGTTCTCCCTGCATCTCTCTCACCACCTCCACCCTGCAGGGCCTCAGCACCATCCACGCCTACAACATCAGAGACAGACACATCGAACTGTAAGATAGCAAAGTTCCTCCACATGACTCTCCACTGCGTCGCTCCTCATATTGTTGTTTGCAGCGTTGTCTGGGTGACAATTTGGACACAATTTAAAATGGCAGAAAATTGATCTTGATGCAATATTTCTTGTTTTTGACGCACATTTTTTAAATCATAGTGTACTATAATTCCCATAGTTCTAATACATTAGAGAGTTAGAGTAACGCATTGTAATAGCTGCTATAATGCATAATAACCTGATTTTAAGTTACACTAAGAGGTCATTGTTTGCTTTCAGTAAAGTGAAAAAATATGATTAAATCTATGACAGAACAACAAACAAAACGTTGGGACTTTGTCACTTACAGCTCCAAAGTTTAGGGCCAAAACGCAAAGTTTGTTGTTATAGTGCCACCAACATTTGACACCGCATTCCCTTGGGTCCCCAGCAATACACAAGTAGATCAAATGAACAGTTCTCGAGATAAGCAAAGCACACTCACTCATAGAGTTTCCTGCAAAGTCAGAGTCTCTGAACCTGGTCTGCCTTTTAAATGCTGTGTACGGATCATTGGGGTGAGGCGGTACAGTATGTTCACAAACCTGCATGTCCTTTATCACGTTGTAGGTTCAAGTCACTGAGTGACATCAACTCCAACCACTATTTATTGTTTCTCTCCGGAACACGTTGGCTCTCCTTCTGCCTGGACTCCATGGCGCTGACCATGACGTTGTTGGTGTCTCTGTTCGTAGTGCTCAGCAGCAATGACGTCATCAGTCCGTCTTTGAAAGGCTTGGCCTTGTGCAGCACCATACAGGTGAATTTGGAACAGAACATGAATGAACCTTTGGTTTCTTTTTGTAAAGATACGTTGAAAGCAACTGCAACGTGTGTGTTTAAAGATGTTGATGTGTTGTCCAGCTGACTGGCCTGCTTCAGTATGCAGTGAGGCTGGCGACGGAGGTGGAGGCTAGATTCAACTCGGTGGAGCGGCTGCAGGAATACATCACGGTCAGACTCTAAACTTCTCTGCCTCTTTATAAAGCTAATCATTTCTCTTCTATAAAGTACATTTTTCTCTGACGCACCTCCTTTCCTCTCCTTCACAGTAGTTGTTGTTTATTGTGTACAGGGTTGTACGTCTGAGGCCCCCGGGCCAATAAAGGAGGCCCGAGTCCCAGAGGATTGGCCGAAGAGCGGAACCATCACCTTCCAGGACTATAAGATGAGGTACCGAGAAAACACACCCATTGTCCTGAACGGACTCGATTTCTTCATCCGAGCTGGAGAGAAGCTGGGCATTGTGGGAAGGACAGGCTCTGGTAAGACCTTGACTCCAGCAGCTTTTACTCATAACTTTTTTTTTTTACATGCAGGTTGATTTTAGTGTAAATGTCAAGATGATTCAGACATATTGACATGATTGATTGATTGAGGAAAACTATCACTAATTATCAGAGTTGAATCTTGAACCTAAATACGCACACAATTTTATCTATTTCAACAAAACCTATCGTCGATATTGATCATAATGTAGCTTCTACAATGCACATGTAGAAAGTCCAGTGTTACAAGAGCACCTTTGGATTTAAATGTGTAAATGAAAGAACTGACTTGGATTAGAGTGTTAACTTGTAGAGGCATGGTAGGGAACCCTGCCTCTGTACACCATTAGAGTTACTGTTGTGCTTTGTTTCTGCAGGGAAGTCCTCTCTAGGCGTGGCTCTGTTCAGGCTGGTGGAGCCGGCATCAGGGACCATCCTGATAGATGGCGTGGACATTACGGCCATTGGTCTGCAGGATCTGCGCAGCAAATTGTCTATCATCCCCCAGGATCCTGTGCTATTCATTGGAACAGTCAGGTAACCTAAGCTAACGCCTAACTCCATGGAGCTTTATGTTTCCACACGGGTACACACTGCTCTCACTGTGGTGGGTTAGTCACTGGCTGCATGTCCTTCCCTCCAGGTACAACCTAGACCCCTTCAATAACTTCAATGATGAGGAGATCTGGGCGGCGCTGGAGAAGACCTACATGAAGGACTCGGTATGTTGGCTGGACAATATGAAGCACATTCACAGCTTCATTAGAGCGTGTGCTCAGTCATCTTGAATTGAAATGTTATCTGACCAGATAGTAGCTGTCTTAGTGGTGCATTGGTGTTATTGAACCCTTATTTTCAAATATATTATGAACCGTAGCATTGGTGGAAGAAGTATTCAATCCTTTACTTCAGTAAAAGTAGCAATACCACGCTGTGAAAGTACTCCATCACAAGTAAAGTCACTGCATGTAAGATCTTACTTGAGTTAAAGTACTGAAGTATTATGAGCTTTGTGTACTTAATGTATCAAAGTAAAAGTACACAAAGTAGAAAAATGCACCCTGTGAGTGTTACGCAATGATATCATTAGATTATTATTGCCGATACATTAATGTGAAAGTAGCAATTTTATGTTTTAGTTGGTAGCTTTGACTATTCTACAAACCGTTGGGTTTTATATCCTGATTGTATCGTAGTCAGTATCAGTGTAGGTTACTCTTAGAGGTGAGGTAGCAGCAGACATGAAGGTGGTTCTATGAGGATTGTTTTGTTTCCTTAGATCTCCAGACTGGAGGGGAAACTACAGGCAACCGTGCTGGAGAACGGAGAGAACTTCTCTGTAGGAGAGAGACAACTCGTATGTATGGCGAGAGCACTACTACGCAACTCCAAGGTTTGTACATGAATTTCTGTCTTCTGACTTCTTGTTATTTACACACTTGCCAGTTTTTCAGCTGCTCTACTGCCACATCTGTGGTGGTTCTGTTCTGATCAGCTGTCAGTGGGCTTTAACAGCTGCAGAGACTTCTGATGGAGTTTGTGTCTGCACACAGGATCACTGTACTAATACTAACTAAGACACGCAGTTACCATCACTGCCAGAGCAGCAGTGCTTCCTGCTGACATTTCCTGAGACATGGTGTCTCTTGAACACTGGAAAGACTTTATTAGGCTAAATGTTTTGGGGAAATTTAAAAATATGTAACTTATTAAACCTGACCAGTAATTATCAGCCTCACGTGACTGAATGAATTGAAAACAAAAGATGTAAAAGGTTCTTCTTGCTGACAGACAGACAGTCTCTCAGCTCTCTCTGACTTTAAGTGTTTCCATCATAAAGGTTATTGAGGGAAACAACAGATCATAAAAGGCAAATCTTTCTAAAAAATGAAGAAAGTTGTTTGTGGTCCTTTTGTTGTTCAGACCTACAATTAACATATATTTTAACCAGATGGTGAAAAAGTAACCAAATCAAATATACAACTTGAGTTTATTCTGTGATTTCACTCTGGTATGAAATCTCAGTAACGTTAAGAAATATCAGATCAGTCCGATCGGCTGAAGCGTCCAATCAAATAACTGATAAACAATAAGGGGGCGTGTCGTTCCGTGAAGGCTGCTCTTCCTCGCCCATGGCTCCTCAGATAACCATCTTCGCTCAGATAACAGAGCAGACAGAAGAGCTTTGGGACGGCCGTCAAGATGGCGGCGCAGAACAACAAGTGAGGAGTGAGGAAATGACAAATAAGAGACTGAAGATGTACCAATAGTCCTGTCTTCTCACTGTTGGTTGTCGTCTCGTCTTTCATTCCTTCCTTGTTGCATGGAGTTCTGTTTGTGTACCTGCCTAACAGACCACCTGCTTTATTTGGACTCTGAAAGCCATTTAAATACAGTCACTGAATTGTTCCTGCTGCCTCCTCATCTGGGACTGTGTTTGGGTCCTTCCCCTGCTCCCTGCATCTGCATGTGTTGCAAAACCAACCAAACTAACTGCCTGTGATATTGATATTATTCACAATTGCATCAATTAACCCACCACGACCAGTATTCCTCTCTTCGTCTGGACTAACTGTCCCTCCTGTTGTCCAACAGATCATTCTTTTGGATGAGGCAACAGCATCCATCGATGCAGAGACCGACGCCTTGATCCAGACCACCATCAGTGAAGCCTTCCAGGACTGCACCATGCTCACCATCGCCCATCGCATCAACACTGTGATGCACGCCGACCGTATTCTGGTCATGGACAACGGAGAGGTAACAGATTAAAGATAAGATAAAGATGACGTTTACGTGCTTCTAAACCTAGACTAACAGTCAGTGATTTGTCCGACAGGTGGCCGAGTTTGACCATCCAGATGTGCTGAAGCAAAGACCGGACTCTCTGTTCTCCTCACTCCTCGCTGCGGCCAACACTGTGAACACCTGAACCACACAGGCCCTGCTACACACTAAACACTGTAACATAATAATATTATAATATAATAAATATATTTTCACAAACATATCTTAATCAGTCCTGTCATATTGTAATCTTGAGCAGCAGAGAAGGGGTCCAACATTCATGGAGAAAAAGACACGGTTTCTGTATTTCACCTCACAACCTGTAAAGATGGATTTATCTCCACCGTCTGCTGAAACCAATGCACGGACAACGTATAAGAAGAACGGGCAAGAATCTGTATAGGAGCGGATTTGAATGTATATTTAAAACACATTATTTATTGATTTTCTTTGACTTTGTTTGCTGCCACTTTGCAAAGCTTCTCTGTGTGAAGCTTCAGTCTGCTGGGTGAATATGCACTACATGCAACAGCACAGCGGCACTGAGGGACGACACAACAGCAATCTCACAAAACAGCAAACGACTAAAACCGAAAGATGTAGGTTGGTTGTGGCCGATGATTCCTCGTCAGTGAACGCGACAAACAGTACAACTTCTCTCCCAAAGGTTTCGTGAAATGTTTTAGTGTTTAGTGAAATGTTGGTTTGACTCTAATGGCCACCGTACAATATATTGTGAAACATCCATCGCACTTCATAATATCAAAATATAATATATAGTTTTTCATGTAAAATATATAAACAATGTTGCTGCAGGCACAAAGTGGTAATCATGAAAATGTGTCAGCTTCAGTCACACTGTGTGCTGTTTGCCGACACATGTTTCTTCTTCCTGTCCAGAATGTGCATTTCAAAGGTGTTCAAACACATTAGCTTTGTATGTAATGATACTCATTACTGTGTCTACAGGCTACAGGGCGGCTTGTTTTGATCCGACACCAACGATCCTCTTCAGTGAAGCCATAAGGAAATATGGATTGAATAGCTGGTGGTGGCTAAATGCTCTTATAGTTTTGCAAAGTCTGTGA
The DNA here is from genome assembly GCF_050575085.1 of Anarhichas minor. Taxonomy (NCBI): domain Eukaryota; kingdom Metazoa; phylum Chordata; class Actinopteri; order Perciformes; family Anarhichadidae; genus Anarhichas; species Anarhichas minor. Next base: position 4,650,867 of record NW_027466513.1, read on the forward strand.
ATTTGTTTAAAGATCAGGTCATAGAGAGAGTTTGCCACGACAGGTCTTTTAAAAGAGAATTCCACACACACGGGCGTCATAATCTCAGCAGTGTGTTATGAGGAAGAGGGTTGTCTTCTCTGTGAAATGCTGTTAAGGACTTTCCCTTCATCTGCGGTTACTATGTTTTACTGGCGAGGCCCGTCCTCAGCCTGCTCTTACAATCCCTCCTATTCTCCATCCTCACGATATAAACGATGAGGATGCACAATATACAGATGAAGATGTATAATCTTTACACATGAACATTTAAAGGGATGCCTCACTTAAAATCATTTCACATGTAAGCCTGTTTCTTGTTGTATAGAATGTTGAAGATTCTGTGAAAATGGCATTTTGTGTTGAATTAGGAGAAACCACTTGTAACATTAGTTGTGTTGAGCTATTTAAATTGTCCTTGTTTGAGTTGTTTATTGAAAACAGCTGAAAGGTTTTAAATTTTGCCAATGAACCTAATTTGCAATGTGGGTTAAATACCTTTGAGTGCAACTGTATGCACACACGAACTATAAGGTTGCCCAAAAGAGCTACATGAAACTAAGTCAACTGTAGAACTGTTGTGAGCTTGTGATTGTGCAACTCTTTGCCCTTTGTGTTCGTGTTCTCCTGAAGATACGCCTTCTCCTCCAGCAACGGGCAGCCAACCATCGTCTCGAAGAGCGACCCAGACCTTGAGTTTGGACGCGCCACAGAGATGAGCGACAACGACATCGCTCGCGTCAACAACCTTTACAAATGCAGTGAGTTGAAAATGAACACGATACTGTAAAACAAGGTGAACACAACTACTGATCGGGTTACTAAAGAGCAAAGTAGGGTCGAAATATTATAAATCAGATGTGAATTTAATTGTTTTGTTTTTTCCTCAATCTGAAGTTTAATGACGGCCTCCAGATACTTCACCCCTCAGACTGTCAGGGTTACAACCGGAGGCCCAGATCTGATGGACTGAGTATAGAGTGCTGCAGGAACGAGTCCTAAAACAGGAAATGAGTCAGCATTTGTTCACTTCCTGTTGTTTATCATCAATGTTTGTCTGACACAGAGATTATTTCCTGCAATAATCCAAAATAAAAAATCTTATTTGACTTTTTGTCGAGAGAACTGCTGACTTTACTCAACCCTTATTGTAATTTCATTTAAAACATTTGCTCACCTCTTTATTGGTTTTTAAAATGAACAACCTTTATGATTTGGTTTTGGTTTCATCGAGTGGGCTCACAAAGAGCTGAAGATGTGATGATCGTTAATAATGACAAACAAATAAAAAATAATCAATTTACCAAAGAAACTGATAAAAACAGAAGTTCTGAATAAGTCAAAAGTTAGAATGTGATGGCTGACACGGAAAGTTGTTTTTCATATCTTAAAACAAAGAATGGCTTCTTCTGATTGCAGGAAATTAAGCACCGACATCACCAGCTATGAGTGGTGGAAGACACATTTCACATTTTACTCTAGTAAAGGTTGCAACACACTAATGTAAAAATACTCCATTACAAGTAAAAGTCCTGTAATCATAATTAATTGAAGTAAAAATACAGTGTGCATAATGTGTCCTCGAAATCTGAAATAAGACATTTTAGAAAATGATTGTGTGTTTAGATGAGCAGCAGAGAATTCAATCTGTAACTACCTCAAAACTGTGAATGGAATGGTACAAATATACTTTGTCACAGATATTGGAAATTGAGTGCAAACACAAGCAGGAAGGATCCAATAGCAATCAATGAGTTCAAATCAATATTCTGAATGGCCTGGCAATAATAATTAATAATATTAAACAGATGTGATTTTGTATTTCCACCAAAAAGAGGCAGTGGCCCTCCATCGGTTTAACGGGACATACATGAGAGTTTTAGACCGAGACTCTTCACGGACTCGCAGAATAAATCTAATCGCAGGTTAAAGCCACGTTTCAGTAGCTGTTTGGCTTAAAACGGCACATTGATAGAAAGAACAGCTTTGGTCAAAATTAGGAGTTATTTACATTTATTTTTATGGGGAAACTAGGTTGTCCCCACTCTTAATGCCACTACTGTAGATGCACATATGCATGTATATGAAAATATTCCTCTTTTCATGCTGTACAGTTTGACTTTTTTTATTGTTTAGTCGACTTGTTGCATTAGCAGAATGAATATTTATCAGGATCAGAATCAGAAATTTAGTTTATTTCCAATGTATGTTGCACATACAAGGAATGTGTCATGGCGGCTGGTGCATAACATTAAACAATCAACAAGAAATAGAAACATATTAAAATGTACAATAGAGTATGAAAGAATATAAAATAAAGTGCACAACAAACAGATAACAGTACTATAAACAAGTATGATGAAGTGTAATGTAAAGTGTCAAGTGTTTAAATGAAGAAATAAATAAATATATATATATATATATATAGATATATATATATATACAGACATACAGTAGATATCCTGATGCACACTCCATACCAGTTGGTGGCGGTTATGCACCAATCATTGTTTGCCAACCGCCAATAAACCTCAAAGAAGAAGAAGAAAGAAGATCTTATTTTGAAAACCGGATGTTGTCCCCCCACGTCCATCATTCCGCCAACTTCCGCTCGCTCCCGATCTGGTGTCCGTTTTTAATGCGTTCAATCATGAATTTCAGAATATAGGTGCGGTAAAGTTTCACAGTGTCGACGGACTTGACCGCAGTATGCAGACAGACAGACAGACAGACAAACAAACATATATATATAGCCTTGGTGGACAGACAGACAGACAGGCAGACAGACAGGTCCCAGCAGCGTCACAGCCCTGTGTGTTGGTTGGACCTAACGGTAGTTGCAGTGGAAGGTTCCATGCATGTCACCTTTTCACAGTAAACTGTCCATGAAATGCACAGTCTTGTGTAAGCACTACGAGGAGGCCTGTTTGGCAGTTTTACTGGTAAGCGAGCTTTATTTTTTATTTGTATTTATTTTAATTAATTATTCAAGCGAACGTCAGAAAGTGTAGCTAGCAAAAAGCTAACCCTAGCTATGATACAGCAGATAAGCCAATCTATAATGCTGGAGCTAAAATCGCTCCTTTAAGACATGAATATGCATATTGGTATGTGATTAACTTAAGGTAATAACTCTATTGTTATCTGCACATTATAGTGTCACGTCTGTGATTACGGTATTGTATGATTTTGCTAGCTGAGTGACGTGAGAGGAAAGTTAGCTTAACGTTAGCTAGCTAACATAAACAGCAGCATCATTTGACAATATTAACGGTTAATTGTTTTTTCCGCACGCGCTGGTAAAGGCTGCTGTTAACCGTTTCTTGTGTGATGTCATGTTTTTAAATTTTAGCCGTTGGTGATAATCACCATGTTTGCCGTTGGTGATAAACTGCCCTTCTAATCTGACACAACAAGCAGGTTAGCACAAAGCTAACTGTCTAATATCACCGGTGGTTAGCTAAGTTATTTATTTAAGTGCTAACAACTTCAGCTAAGATAAAAATGAAAAACAAATTAATTAATGCATTGGGCTGTGGCTGCAAGATGACTTGTCCAGTTAGCTTAGCTAGCTAGCTAACTGGACAGTTGGTACGATTACAATATGATTGGTCGGTTAGCAGCTAGCTAACCAGTAGAAACTAATATTTAAAAAGTAGAAACCAGTAGAAACTAATATTTAAAAAAATAGAAACCAGTAGAAATGAATATAAAAACCAGTAGAAATAATATAAAAAAAACAATAGAAACCAGTAGAAATTAATATTAAAAAACAATAGAAACCAGTAGAAATTAATATAAAAACCAGTAGAAATAATATAAAAAAACAATAGAAATCAGTAGAAATTAATATAAAAAAAGAAATCAGTAGAAACTAATATTAAAAAAAATAGAAACCAGTAGAAATTAATACAAAAAAATTGAAACCAGTAGAAGCTAATATAAAAATAGAAACCAGTAGAAATGAATCTAAAAAACAATAGAATAAAACAATATTGTTTACCTAAACAACTGCAATGTCAAAGATAAAATAAAATAATCCTTTATTAGTCCCGCTGTGGGGACATTTACAGGATTACAGCAGCATAGTGGAGTGTGTGTGTGTATATATATATATATATATATATATATACACACACACACACACACACACACACACACACACACACACAGGAAAGTGCAAACAAGAGACATAGAATAAACCCCAAAATAAAATCAAGTATTATAAATAAGTAAGAAAACAGTAAAGAATATTAAATAAGTAAAAAATCCACAATAACTAAAATAGGTATTAATATAGTTATTATTAATACACATTTGACTACAGTGCTGTTTTTCTACTACTAAATAATAATGAGTAATATTCATAATTTGCATTAAATCCCGTAATTGATTCTGATGATTGGTCGGTTAGCAGCTAGCTAGCTAGCTATCAGAATCAGCTTTATTGAATTTGACTCCGGTTTTCACATTGCTCTCAACGTACATACATGGAATATACAAATAAACAAGAAAAATATAAAATCAAGGACATTAAAGACAACAAAGTAACTAAGCATAAACAAACAACTACTATGTACAATATAAATATACATCGAAGAATATATATGAACATAAAGAACAATGGACAATGGATTTGGGATATTGGTGTAGAATGGTGGTAATAGTGCAAATGGAGGTGCAGTATTTCTTCACTTGTTCGTGAGAGTATCATGAACAATCACAACTACAATATGATTGTAAACAACTGCAGTGTTGAGCCTGTAGCCTCACCAGTGTGTCTGCAGAAAGTTGCTCACCTTCACTGTAAACTGGAGCAAAGCATTTAGCTGGATTACAAAATGTCAACGATAAACATGGTATTTGTTTATACAACAGGTATGATGGAAGAAGGTTATCTCATTTATATAGCACATACAAGCAGAGAGACATCCGGTGTATATGTGGAAATAAAGCAAGATTACAATTGGAAACGAGTTTAAACACAATCAAACACGGGTTGAACACACTTGAAAGCCCGAGAATAACGGTGGATTTTAAGGTGCATCTTAAAAGCATCAATAGACTCCACCTTTCTCCACGAACAGTGCACAGCCAGTTGGCCACATTGGGCGGATCCGATGGGTCTGGTGCTGTAAGGGCTGAGAGACTCTGAAGAATATGTAAGGGTGAGAACATGTAGGGATTTGTGTAAGGATGCAAGGATAGGAGTGAAGTGGTCACGTTTCTTGGACTTTGTTAGCGGGCAGCAGCGCTTTGACCCACACGTTACTCATCTTTACACCTGGCGTACCTCAACTTAAACCCAGAGGCAGTAAGGTTACCTACAGAGAACCCTTTCTAGATTGCAACTGGTGTCAAAAAGAAGCATGCCTTTAGTTTCCAGTTATGGATTCTTTGAAGCAGAGTTTGGACTCTGACCTGTTATGCACGGGTCAACATGTGTGTAGTGTTTACAATACAGACTGGAGCGAGGCTAGTCTGTAAATGTATGGCTAAACTTCACAAACGACTAAACATCATGAAATAGAATGTAATCAGTGTGCATATAAAATATTGGTACAAGTAATAATACAACTTTAAATCGCACGATAAAGCATTAAAAAAAAACTTTATTCAACCAGGCTAGTTTTCACTGAGAGCAGTGCTCTATTATCGGGCAGATTTAGATATTATTTTCTGTTTTGATATATATTAGGTCATATTTACATAGATTACCTCATCTGTGTTATTAGCACATAAGTCCATAATGTTTGTTTCTTCATCTTGATTCACGATATTATCCAGTGAAGAAGTGTTGAATGGATCAAGGTCTGTGCCAATTTTGCAAACTGGAAACTATTAATAACCTCAAACTGAAGATTATTGTGTTTTTCCCCAACATTTTAAATAGCGTTGAGAAAAGACAGCCTTTGCGAACACAAATTGCTGTTCACAAGCTTGATATTAACAATTTGTCTGATGTTTTCAGGACTGATGGCTCCAGAGTGACATGCCATGGCTCTGATGATCCCCCCGGTGAAGCTCAAATGGCTGGAGCACCTGAACAGCTCGTGGATCACGGAGGACAGCGAGTCGATCGCCACACGGGAGGGAGTGTCGGTGCTGTACACGAAGCTGCTGGTCAACAAAGAGGCCGTGCTGCTGCCCCAGCAGGTGCTGTGTCTGAAAGGGCCCCAGCTCCCGGACTTTGAGCGTGAATCCCTCTCCAGCGATGAGCAGGAGCACTACCTGGACGCGCTACTCAGCAGCCAGTTGGCCTTGGCCAAGATGGTCTGCTCCGACTCTCCCTTCGCTGCAGCCCTGCGCAAACGTGTGCTGGTGCTCCAGCGCATCTTCTACGCACTTTCCAACAAGTACCACGACAAAGGAAAGGTCAAGCAGCAGCAGCACTCTCCAGAGAACAACTCGGGCTCGGCCGATCTGCACTCTGTCAGCGAGCGGCCGCGCTCCAGCACGGACGCCCTCATCGAGATGGGCGTCCGCACGGGCCTCAGCCTTCTTTTTGCTCTGCTGCGCCAGAGCTGGATGATGCCTCCTCCACCCAGCCCCAGCGGAGGTGCCGGAGGCAACATAAACTTGTGTAACGATGTCATTCACACGGCCATCGACGTGGTCAGCTCCCTGCCGCCCCTCTCTCTGGCCAACGAGAGCAAGATCCCGCCAATGGGCCTGGACTGCCTGGCCCAGGTCACCACTTTCCTGAAGGGGGTAACCATGCCAAACTCTGGGGCGGACATTTTAGGGCGGCGGCTTGCCTCCGAGCTGCTGCTGGGGCTGGCCTCCCAGAGGGGCTCCCTGCGCTACCTGCTGGAGTGGATCGAGATGGCCTTGGCTGCATCAGCCCTGGTCAGTGCTATGGAGGAGAATAAGGTGCTACAGAACCAAGAAGGGCTCATCGGATATGATTGTTTCATGAACATCCTCATGCAGATGAGGCGCTCTTTGGTAAGTAAACATCAACACTGCTGGCAGATTGGAAGTGTGGTTTAATAACTCAAACCAGAACTGTTATAACTTCTGCTTAAACAAGGACTCAGTAGCCTCGGCAGCTTTACTTTGCTCATCCAACCACGTCTTTCTTGTCTCTATGGAAAACACTATAAACTAACAATAATTCATCCATCTGTATGCTTTATAGTGCAGCTATTATGATCTTAAGGGGTGATAACTGAAAACACTACTGACATTCTGCACCAACCAAATACAAACATGCTGGTAAATAAACAATGATGATGTCATAGGCTTTCAAACGAGTTATTTACGTTTTTTTCAAAGTTTTCGGGGTTGTCTGAAATGTATCACATGGTTTTTGGATTCCTATCAGATTTAAAGGTGCATAGGTTGTTTAACGTTTCCTTTTGGTGGTCTGTGACAAAGGCCCCCTGTTGAGTGTGATGATTGTAATTGTTTTGAAGTCATTATGGTCTGAACATTTATATATTTAAATGCGTTTCTTCTGTCTCAGGGCTCCTCAGCAGATCGCAGCCAGTGGAGAGAACCCACACGGACCACTGATGGCTTGTGCTCATTGTATGAGGCAGCACTCTGTCTCTTAGAAGAAGTAAGACATTTTAGAAGTATTCTACGTATCATTATACTCTAAATAATACACCTCAACATGCTTATTTAAAGGAGTGGATAGCCTTCACTTCGATCCATACGAGTAACTCCTGTAAGTTACCAGTCAAAAATATGTTGGAAGGAAAAGGGAGGAGATGTCATTTTAAGAAACTCGTCAGACACAAATGATTATTCAAACATGTCCGGAGCGGTTCTTAACTCGCGTCCTTTTCTTCCAGGTATGTCGAATGGCGTCGGACTACTCTCGCACCTGCGTCAGCCCAGACAGCATCCAGACCGGCGAGACGCCCGTGGTGTCTGAGACCTGTGAGGTCTACGTGTGGGGCAGTAACAGCAGCCACCAGCTGGTGGAGGGAACGCAGGAGAAGATCCTGCAGCCCAAGCTGGCCGCGAGCTTCGCCGACGCACAGACCGTAAGAGAACAACAGTTCACAAGTCTTCTGTAGAGCTGTGTGTCTGCACATGTTTAGAGAGGAAGCATCTGAAGCTTTCTGACACTGTGGTGGCTAGATTTTAAATTTAGCACATTTTAAAGTTAAACGCACCAATCTGGTTCCCTTTAGAGCAGAATTAAGAAGAACTTTGTGCTCTTGTAAACAATTTCACTTCTGCAATTTACTTGTTGTAGCATGGGATGGAATGTAACTTTGTACACGTTTTGAGGTACTTGTACTTAAGTATTTCCATTTTATGTAACTTTATACTTCTACTCCACTACATCTCAGAGGGAAATATTATACTTTTAATTTCATAACATTTATTAGACAGTATTAGTCACTAGTTTGGCTATTTTGCAGATTCATGTTCTTAACACAAAATATAAATAACCTTATGAACTATTATTAAGTAGTATATTATGAAGTATATAAAGTAGTTCAAATGAGCTTCACCAGCTGCAACATTAAAGTGATGAACACATTAATGCATCAATAATTATAATCCAATGATACATATAGTATTTGAGTGCATATTGAGTGTACTTTTACTTCTGGTACTTAAAGTGTATTTTGATGCTAATACTTTTACTTCAGGAACATTTTTAATGCAGGACGTTTAGTATTTTTACACTGCGTGCCAGTAAACATTTCTACCATAAACACATTGGTGGTATAAATATTAACCGTGATGACGCGGCACTAAGTCACAAAGCATGACCGAGGTAATTAATGTAAAAATGACCTCGGTTCAAAATTAAGTTAGCTATGTTTTGTCAAATGGGTTAAGTTTTAAGGGGGAAAATATTGTTTTTCTTCAGAGCATGAATTTTACTGATCAGCATGATCACAAAAAGAGCATTTCATAAACACGTGTGACATCATGCATTAACAGCACTGGTTCTCCCTTCAGCGGAACTACAGCTGTGTATCAAAACAATGTGACATGCTGTGTTAGACGGATCGATGGTATGAGACAATTATCTTACCCACATAACCTTTGTTCATCTGTTTATAATGTCAGGGGCCTCTCTGCAAGATGAAGTTGCACAAAATCATTTTTCCTAATGTGCTGCTGAATTTGCAGGAAATTAAATCAAATAATCATCAGAAACTAGCTCAGCCTGGTCTCTTGAAAACTGCCTTTTTCAATTGCATTTCCCAGATGACCTACTTAATTTAAGATACGTAACAAACATTTGTTTTAAGCCAAAGCAAGAACTTTTACTAAAGTATTTTTTTTCAGTATTTTTTGTTTTGTTTTGTGTCAGGTTGAAATTCACAACGTTAAAAATGTGTTTAAAACTGTAAATACGTTTCCCTCAAAAACATAATTGAGAAAGCAGTTCAGTTGTATGGGAACATCATTTCTTGGAGACCAGGTGTTGTATCCAGGCGGCAACCTCCAGGTCTATAAAGAGCCTTAAAGCTGCATTCTCTCTAGAGTCCACCAGGGGGCGACTCCTCTGGTTGTATAGAAGTCTATGAGAAAATGACTCTACTTCTCTCTTGATTTATTACCTCAGTAAACATTGTAAACATGAGTTTATGGTCTCAATCTCTAGTTTCAAGTCTTCTTCAATACAGCATGATGTTCATTTAGTACATTATGGTCCATTTAGAGTCAAACAGACCATAAAGCAGGGGATGCTTTAGGGCGGGGCTACACGGTGATTGACAGGTCTCTACCAGAGACGTATATGTTGCGTCTACGTCCAAATCATTCTTGCCAACAAGGTTAAATTAGTTTTAATATTTTAGTTAGTTAATGGAAATACTATTGTCAACAAAAGTGTTTGATCATAGCTTCTGTTGATGAAAACCAGTGTACTCCGTGTATTATTATAAAGCAGGGGATGCTTTAGGGGCGGGGCTACACAGTGATTGACAGGTCTCTACCAGAGACGTATACGGCGTCTCTACGTCACTCCTCCTCAGTCCAGATATGGTCACTTCCTGTTCACTGGTTGCAAAATAACCCACTCAGATTTCGATGGCCAAAATTCTGAAAAACCGTAGTCCACCAACCAATGAGACAACTACGCCCTTCACAGCTGTAGTTTAGCGCCACAGGATTTTACCACAGCGCTGGTCACTCACTCACTCACTCACTCACTCACTCACTCTCTCTCTCTGCAGATTGAGGCGGGCCAGTACTGCACTTTTGTGATCTCGTCCGATGGCTCCGTCCGGGCCTGCGGTAAAGGCAGCTACGGCCGTCTGGGCCTCGGAGACTCCAACAACCAGTCGACGCTCAAGAAGCTCACCTTTGAGCCCCACCGCGCCATCAAGAAGGTGTCGTCGTCCAAGGGCTCCGACGGCCACACGCTGGCCTTCACCACGGAGGGCGAGGTGTTCAGCTGGGGCGACGGTGACTACGGCAAACTGGGTCACGGGAACAGCTCAACACAGAAATACCCCAAACTGATCCAGGGGCCACTCCAGGGGAAGGTAGGGCTATTCTATTCACATGGTGCACATTATTTCATCTTTTAAATCCAGTAACCGATGATTAAGTCTGATGTGTGTCTGTTGTTCTGTGTCAGGTGGTGGTGTGTGTGTCTGCCGGCTACAGACACAGTGCTGCAGTCAGTGAGGATGGAGAGCTGTACACGTGGGGTGAAGGAGATTTTGGAAGATTAGGTAAGTTGCTGAACTCATTTAGGATCTCTTTTAATGTACGGCTGTTACTTTTAAGTAGTTCCCAGTACAACCGGGGGGATTGTCAACGCTCTTAGATTCTCTTCTTACTCTTCTCACTCATGGTTATAACTTTGTAACACTTTGTAACTTATTTTATTGTCTCGCTTTTTCTGCTTTGTCTGTCAAAGCACTTTGTAAACTCTGTTTCTGAAGTTGCTATATAAATAAAGTTATTATTATTATTAATAACCCCTCAAGCTAACTCTCGTTAACACGGTAAAACACCATGACGCACAACAATTTGTGACTCATAAATTTGTTTAACTAATAACTGGCCATTTACAAAGTTCCACTACTGCACGGCATTCTGGGTAACGCTGTAGCTGACAGCTAGTAGCATGTCTGTTGACAGATGGGAGCGGCTCCGTCGCTACCGCACAGAAAAGAGAGATGTGGTCCGTTTATAGATGCAAATATCTTAAAATATTTTATTTAGAAAAAGAAAGCTGTTGGTTTTCTAACTGATTTATTTATAAGTTATTTTATTTACTATTTTGCAGTTTGCACGATAATAATTGTTTACGTTCTGATTTCTTTATATTTGGAATGATTTTGTAATAATAATAATAATAATAATTATTATTATTATTATTATTAGTAATTAAAGCCTTCAGTATATACATGATGACATTAAATGTTTTAGTTTAGTTTAGTATTCTATGTACTCCTGACTGCAGAATGAGCCACCATGAACACATGAACCTGTAAAGGCCCAGTCATGACAGGAAGAAGTGCTGTGAACTAATACTGGAGAAAACAACCTCGTTCTGCTCTGTGTGCCGGATGCTCCGCGTGGACTTTTTTTAACCCTCCACTCAGACGAGCTAAATAAAACTCCACATTTGTAATTTCCGTGCGTAAGCAGTCTGACGTTTTCTTTCATTGTTTGGGGGGATGCAGGTCACGGTGACAGCAACAGCCGAAACATTCCTACCCTGGTTAAAGACATCAGTAACGTGGGAGAGGTGTCGTGTGGCAGCTCTCATACCATCGCTCTGTCCAAGGATGGACGCACCGTGTGGTCCTTCGGAGGAGGAGACAACGGTGAGGAAACCCTTCACCAAGACTTTGTTGTTAAACGTCATCAGTGATCTTGTAAATTGAATTTAAATTGGAGCCTTCACATAATTCTTGCAGTTTTGTCTTGTATTTCTTCAAATTGTACTACAGTGTGAGTACATGCTCTCATACAAGTGAAACCACGTGTTGTCCCGCAGGAAAACTCGGTCACGGTGATACCAATCGAGTCTACAAGCCAAAAGTAGTGGAAGCCCTGCAGGGAATGTTCATCAGGAAAGTGTGTGCAGGAAGCCAGTCGTCTCTCGCCTTAACCTCCACCGGACAGGTATGACAGCAGTCCTAAAGGGTTAACCAAGACGGGACAAAAGCCCGGTTTGTTGAGGAATAAATGAAGGCTCTTTGTCCCAAAGAGGGAATTTCATACTGCTGTTTATGCATTTCTGCTGACAGCCGGTTGGACGTTGACAGTGATGACTTGTTACGTAACGGAGCTCTTCTTTCTCAGGCTTTGTCTCAAAGATACAGTCTCACTGTTTTTACTCCTGGAGACCAAAATGAAATGATTTGCGATGTGAGCAGCGGAAGAACTCCTCTGCTGATGTTGATTGGTGCCACTTGTTCTTTAGGTGTACGCGTGGGGCTGCGGTGCTTGTCTGGGATGTGGTTCCTCTGAGGCCACAGCTCTCAGACCCAAACTGATCGAGGAGCTGGCTACCACCAGGGTGGTGGACATCTCTATCGGGGACAGTCACTGCCTGGCCCTGTCGCATGGTTTGTCTTTTGCTCTTCTCTTTCGGGAGCTTTTTGTCACAGTTTCTCTCTGTAGTCTTGATTTTCTCTGTAATATAAAAGTCCTGCAGCTCTATAGAAACAGAACAATCATGACTAGAAGTAGAGAGAACTAGAACATGTCTTTTGTGCAGAAGTTTCACGGATTTTTGTTGTCACATGATTGTTGGTCTCAGATGAATCAATCATGACTTCATAGTTTCACTGAGGAGCTCACAATTTAATGTTTTTTACAGAAAAAAGCAAAGCTTTATTTGTGGCGAGATTTTAAAGGAGACATGTAGAATAAAATGTTGTTGATGAAATTTCACAATTTTAAGCTTTGTTTCGGTTTCTTTTTCAGACGGAAGTGTTTGTCGCACATGATGTGTTCAAGGGCCGTCAGAAAGACGATAATGGTGTTTTTTTTTACAGCTGGCTGTGATAAACGGTGTAGTTTCTGCGATTGTTTAGAGGAAACATGCTTTTCAGTCCCGCTGGCGGGTTTTGGGGATTCAGAGGGTCGGTAACTCTGAGCAGCTGCTGCTGCATTAAAACACGTTAGCATGGTGTCGGGGATCAATGTGGCTGAACATGCTAAATCCACGGCCTCTTGTCAAGTCACAGTGTGATCATGATTTTATGTTTGTTAAACAAGTGACAGAGCTGTCGCAAGTAGCGTGATGTAATAGCAAAATACATAGACCCTGTTTGTTTAGGCTAATGCTTAACTGAAGCTAGACCGTATATTTCAGATCAGTGTAGTACAGATTCTATATCTAATCTTGTATTACTTCTCCAGACAATGAAGTGTACGCATGGGGCAACAACTCCATGGGCCAGTGTGGCCAGGGGAACTCCACGGGGCCGATCACCAAACCCAAGAAGGTGGTGGGTCTGGACGGAGTCGCTATTCAGCAGATCTCAGCCGGAACGTCCCACAGCCTGGCGTGGACCGCCCTGCCCAGAGACAGGTCAGCTCAACATCAGAGTAACTGCTGTAGCGACGGTAGCATTGAACATAAACATAGCCACACAGGGAGGGGAGGGGGGGGGGGGGGGTTTGATAGGATTGCACAATATAGGTCAAAGGTCAGTGACTGCACGTGAAATGGCAGCAGTTTTTTTTTCCTTCTGTGTGATGTTAATGTCATGTTGACTGTGTTACTGACGTAAAGTACAGAGTGTCTCAGTGAGTCTTAAGGAGGTTAGATCTTGATAAACATGCAGTTCTTTTAGATGAAAGTCACTCTGTCTCCTAATGTGTAAAAGTTATAAATATAATAAGAGATGATATAGTCAAAACATTATAAACACCATGTCAACGGTACATCAGTGTTATGAAAAAAAAATCTGATAATCTTTTAAAGTAAAGTGTTAAATGTTCGAGAAAAACCAAATTAACAAGAAAAAAATGTAATATTCTCTGAGATTGAGCTCTCAAATTAGTGAGAAAAAAAATCTGAATGTTTGACTTTGCAATGTTGGATTAAACTCCATCACACCACAGTGGAGTACCACACATGTACTGATCCAATGTTTATGATAATATTGTGATTCCTTTTGATAAATCTGATGAGGTCATTACCGGAGGAACAATACGCAGCGTCTGTGGTGTGATGATGTCGATTCAACCTTCAAAGTAAAGTGATGAGATTTCTTGACAAAAAAAAAAACAGGAAACCACATTGCCAACTCTCGCATGTGTCACATTTATTTTGATATGCAGTGTTCACAGGAAGTGCATTCTTTAGATAGATCGGTAGAAAACTAACATTCATTAGAAAACAGGAGTAAGGCAGAGCTTTGTTGAAGTGGTTTTGAGGCACGGCATCGATTCTACACATAAAGTTCAGTTAACGTTTCATCACGACGAGCACGACTAACCCGACGTTATTCCTGCTGGTTTAAATCAGTGGAGAAATGCTTCAAGCTTCATCAGTTTAGTGGACAAAGTGTTTGAATGACAACAACAGCATGTCCCTCCAGAGCTTTGATGTTTGACATTCATTCCACTGGAGCACCTATGAAGCACTAGAGCTCTTCATATTCATATTAATATTAATATATGAATACTTACTCCCTGTGGCTCTGTAGGCAGGTGGTGGCTTGGCACAGGCCCTACTGTGTCGACCTGGAGGAAAGCACCTTCTCCCACTTGCGCTCCTTCCTCGAGCGCTACTGCGACGGCATCAACAGTGAAGTCCCTCCTCTTCCGTTCCCCTCATCCAGGTAAACACACACGGCCACCATCACTGCACTGACCGGTGTGGAGAAAACACAGAGAAATAACCGTGTATAATTAAGCACCTCCTCTCCAGGAAAGAGGGTTGTTATTATCAGATTCACGGTTAATTACTAACATCTCTATTTAAAATGACAAATCTGCTCTTTTGATTCACAGAGTATGATTGTAAAGGAAAACATATTGATAGAAGAATTACATGTTCACACAAAGGCTGTGATATGTGTAAATAATTAACAAATTATTTAACTATAGCACGTTTTTTTTTTTTTGTCTTTGAGCTTTTTGGGCGTTAACTTTAGTAACAATGGTCTGAAATGACATAAAGTTGCATAGTTAAGTAAAAAAACTAAGGACACCTTAATTACCCTCCAGTAGCATGAGAAGCTTGATATTGGGCTCTATGTGGTACCAGAGACGTCGGATGATTGTTTGTGACAAGTTCAAAATATATATATATATATATATATAGTTTACTGGATTGTTTTAAGTCTCTCGTCTCTTTTTTATCTTGTTTTTAACTTTTTTGTTTTTTTAAGTCTGTGATTTTTACGTGTGAAACTTTCACACCGTCATCTTGGCAATAAGATTCAATAGTCGTGGCTAAAATTAAATACATTTAAAAAAATGTATTTGCAGGGAGCATCATAACTTCCTCAAGCTGTGCCTTCGGCTTTTGTCCAATCATCTGGCTCTGGCTCTGGCCGGGGGCGTGGCCACCAGTATCTTAGGTCGGCAGGCCAGACCCCTGAGGAACCTGCTCTTCAGACTGATGGACTCCTCAGTGCCTGACGAGATTCAGGAGGTAAGAAGATGCAGGGGGGGGGGGATTATCAGCATAGTAAAGACCAAGATAGATAGTAGAAATAATAAAACAGAGACACTTTGTGAACAAACACAACATATTTAGGATGAAGTTCTCACTTAAAGAAACACTGAGCTGCAGCAGCATCTCTGTCACCTTTTCCATGCCTGTAATTAAAGCTGTTTTATTCTATTTTATCTGAATCGTCACTCCTCAGCTGTTCTCTTGTGTATGTAATCATTGAGATTAGCTCAGTGGACATTAAAGAGACAGTAGTGATGTTTAGAAGTGTGTTTGTATGAGGTTCTTCTCCAGAGTCACAGTTCTACTACAGTAGTTTATAGAAACACACAAATCAATGTTCTGCTGAGGACGTATTCCAGACTCCTAACAGAATCTATTGCAGTTTAAGTGAACGCTATATTTAGAATGTCTTCCCCTCTTTACCTTGCTGTCAGATTGCTGACACAAATGAACCAACAGATAGAGGCAGTGATAGACCAGCCACTCCTGTGATCTGTGAGGTAGAACGACTGGAGTCTGGTGTCTTTAAAGAGAGCGTAGAACGGCTTCACTTCTCTGTTCCCTTGTTTATTTTGTGTGACTTTGGTGAATCCGAACCAGCCAAAGTCACAGAATAACACAAACTGATCTTAATTTATTTAAGTGTCTACACATACACTGATGATGGAAAAGTACTTCATGCAACCCTACTTCAAAACATCCAAACAGTACTTTCTTAACATGTCAACAAACTCTGGATCTGTTGCCCCACCTGAAGCTTTGTGTTGTGTGTGTGTTGTGTGTGTGTTGTGTGTGTCCCCATCAGGCGGTGATCGAGACTCTGTCGGTGGGGGCGACCATGCTGCTGCCTCCGCTGAGAGAGAGGATGGAGCTCCTTCACTCCTTGCTGCCTCAGGGCCCTGACAGATGGGAGAGTCTCTCCAAAGGACAGGTACGCTATGCTTCCTGATACACACACCTGTCAGGATCCATGACTCTGGATGCATGTGTAGAGTTTTATTTTCTGAACTCCAGTGGAGACGTATATGCTTAAAACTGAGCACTTTTTTTATACATTAATCTCATTGTTAGACATTAAAAGCCGGTCACAGCCGCTGGTTTACATTAATGTACTTGAGGTTTGTGTAGATTAACAAATGGTTGGTTGATGGCTCACGTTGTGGTGTTGGTGGAGTAAAAGGCTGGTTTGGTTCCTCTAAGTGGTCAGCCGGTTAGCTTAGCGTGTTTCTGGCTAAGTTTAGCGGCTGTAGCCTGACGTTGATGTAGAGATATAAAAGTGATATCGATCGTATCAGTTAACTCTTGGCAAGAAAGCAAATTTAGTGTCTTTTCCAAAATATCAAACCGTTCCTTTAAAAGTACAAATTTGCTGTTAATTTATGGAACATTTCTGCACATGCAAAAAATGTGCAGTTACCTCAACAATTAAAAACCTAGTGTTTCATGAAATATGACTAAATCAGAAGAGCTGTGATAACCGCCGCCGAGGCTAGCTTGTTGACTGCACATTGGACTATTTCCCCTCAGTATGAACCTCCATGTTTACCAGTTTAACACCGAGTGCTGTTTGTCGGCTTGTTTTTTCTGTCTAGGTCAGCAGTCTCATTTTAAACGTGTGTGTTTTTGTGCCACAGAGGATGCAGCTCGACATAATCCTGACCAGCCTCCAGGACCACACCCACGTGGCCTCGCTCCTGGGCTACAGCTCTCCGGCCGACGGGCCCGAGGGGCTCTGCTCCGGCCCGGGCTTCGCGGCCGCCCCGGACCCGACGTACAGCGACACGGCGGGACACCCTGACACCCACCTGGCCGAGATCCTCATGAAGACGCTGCTCAGGAACCTGGGCTTCTATACCGTGAGTAGATGTTTGCTGCAGCTCTTATCGGAGAGTTCGCTCTTATTGATTTCAGTGTGTGTGCCGCTCGATAACAAACCATTATCTGAGAGATCATTAACGATCTGTTTGGAATAGACCAAGGCAGACGTTACTCAGGAAGGAAGTGCTGTTGTTTCACCCTCTCCATCTCCCTCATTGCTCCTCTTAATACTAGAGTGCTGGAGGTGGAGCATGACGCATATATAATCCTTGTTTATCATCACCTGCAGTGGCTTGTTCCTGTGCCTCGTTCTCTAAAGACGGCTTTTATTGATTTAACACACACACACACACACACACACACACACAGGCTGTTTTCAAGTTTGTGACATTATGCAGACAATAATGAACGTTGATTAGACTGCAAGGCTTTCTGCTTATGAGTCACTCCTTTTGAATTATTCGCCTCACTGAATTTTCCCTTTTTGCTCCTCTTGCTCCGTTCTTAAACTATCGAGCTAAAATCACAACTAATACAAAAGATAAAGAAATATAATTTAACAAAAAATACAGTAATTTGGTTGGTCTAAATTTGAAGATATTCATATTTAATATTTTAATCTAATTTGAAGTAAAAGTACAAAAGTATTGGCATTAAATATACTTGCAATGTAAAAAGTATTAATTATGCAGAATGACCTACATCAGAATAATGTATAATATTTTACTGAATAATTATTGATGCATTAGTGTGTACATTACTTTAATGGTGCAGCTGGTAAAGGTGGGTCTTATTTTTAACTGTATGTATGTATGTACAGTGGGGAAAAAAGTATTTAGTCAGCCACCAATTGTGCAAGTTCTCCCACTTTAAAAGATGAGAGAGGCCTGTAATTTTCATCATAGGTATACTTCAACTATGAGAGACAAAATGAGAAAAAAAATCCAGAAAATCACATTGTCTGATTTTTAAAGAATTTATTTGCAAATTATGGTGGAAAATAAGTATTTGGTCAATAACAAAAGTTCATCTCAATACTTTGTTATATACCCTTTGTTGGCAATGACAGAGGTCAAACGTTTTCTGTAAGTCTTCACAAGCTTTTCACACACTGTTGCTGGTATTTTGGCCCATTCCTCCATGCAGATCTCCTCTAGAGCAGTGATGTTTTGGGGCTGTCGCTGGGCAACACGGACTTTCAACTCCCTCCACAGATTTTCTATGGGTTGAGATCTGGAGACTGGCTAGGCCACTCCAGGACCTTGAAATGCTTCTTACGAAGCCACTCCTTCGTTGCCCGGGCGGTGTGTTTGGGATCATTGTCATGCTGAAAGACCCAGCCACGTTTCATCTTCAATGCCCTTGCTGATGGAAGGAGGTTTCCACTCAAAATCTCACAATACATGGCCCCATTCATTCTTTCCTTTACACGGATCAGTCGTCCTGGTCCCTTTGCAGAAAAACAGCCCCAAAGCATGATGTTTCCACCCCCATGCTTCACAGTAGGTATGGTGTTCTTTGGATGCAACTCGGCATTCTTTCTCCTCCAAACACGACGAGTTGAGTTTTTACCAAAAAGTTCTATTTTGGTTTCATCTGACCATATGACATTCTCCCAATCCTCTTCTGGATCATCCAAATGCTCTCTACCAAACTTCAGACGGGCCTGGACATGTACTGGCTTAAGCAGGGGGACACGTGTGGCACTGCAGGATTTGAGTCCCTGGCGGTGTAGTGTGTTACTGATGGTAGTCTTTGTTACTTTGGTCCCAGCTCTCTGCAGGTCATTCACTAGGTCCCCCCGTGTGGTTCTGGGATTTTTGTTCACCGTTCTTGTGATCATTTTGACCCCACGGGGTGAGATCTTGCGTGGAGCCCCAGATCGAGGGAGACTATCAGTGGTCTTGTATGTCTTCCATTTTCTAATAATTGCTCCCACAGTTGATTTCTTCACACCAAGCTGCTTACCTATTGCAGATTCAGTCTTCCCAGCCTGGTGCAGGTCTACAATTTTGTTTCTGGTGTCCTTTGACAGCTCTTTGGTATTGGCCATAGTGGAGTTTGGAGTGTGACTGTTTGAGGTTGTGGACAGGTGTCTTTTATACTGATAACGAGTTCAAACAGGCGCCATTAATACAGGTAACGAGTGGAGGACAGAGGAGCCTCTTAAAGAAGAAGTTACAGGTCTGTGAGAGCCAGAAATCTTGCTTGTTTGTAGGTGACCAAATACTTATTTTACCGAGGAATTTACCAATTAATTCATTAAAAATCCTACAATGTGATTTCCTGGATTCTTTCCCCCCATTCTGTCTCTCATAGTTGAAGTGTACCTATGATGAAAATTACAGGCATCTCATCTTTTTAAGTGGGAGAACTTGCACAATTGGTGGCTGACTAAATACTTTTTTCTTTGCATGCATATACTGCCAGGAATCTTGTGGAATAAAGTTTTACATTATTTATCTGAATCTGCTAAATAAATTAAGTTTTCAAAGAAATGTAGTGGCGTAAAAAGTATAAAGCAGAATAATATGAATGTGAATACTTTAGTGTAAGTATAAGTACCTCAGGTCAAAAGGTGGTTTGCCGAACATTTTGTGCTTTGAAAACACGTCTTTCGTGTTCAATGTTCAATTCATTCTTTTATTCTTCAAGTAATGTGTCGTATTTGATCAGAATACTGAAAGCAGCAGAACTGAGTACACGTTGTCTGTTTATTTATCACAAGTAAACTCTGCGTTGCGATATTCAACGTTCTCACGTTCCCCTGGTTCTTAATGTAAAATGCCGACCAGATTATCTGCCCAGAGAATCGTTTGTTTACATTCATCCTGATGCAAAATAAAAAAAAGGTTTTTCTTGTGTAGCAAATTAACTCTCGTCGTGCAGCCCTGTGTTGCATAATGACAATAAACTATACCCTGACCGTGAGTCCTTGAATGTATCCCTCACATCGTACTTGTGTTGTTGTTGTGCAGGATCAGGCGTTCGGTGAGCTGGAGAAGAACAGCGATAAGCTGCAGCAGGGCACGTCCTCCTCCGACAGCAGCCAGCCGGCTCACCTCCACCAGCTCCTGTGCTCCCTGCAGAAGCAGCTGTTGGCGTACTGCCACATCAACTCAGTCACCGAGGTACGGACACTCGGCTCGTCTTGTTCAAAAACGCCGACTCTCTCTTCCACGGATAGCGGCTTCATTATGTGGAAAATCACGGAGTTATTCAAACCTCTTGGTCCGGTGCCAATCGGATCATGTGTTTTAGGTTTTTTTTCTTAACGCTGGTGAGATTATAGCTTCACCATTGAAAGGCAGAAGCCCTCTGATGTCCAAGCTGATGAAGTTATTTACTCTTTAATGCACATCTAATCTCAGAACTCACATGGTCTTCTTCATGAAGCGTAAAAACTAGTGCTGGGCAAGTTAACGCGTTAATTTCGCGTTAACGCATTCATTAATTAACGCCAACAATTATTTTATCGCGCGTTAACGCATTTTTTAAATTTATTATATATATATTTTTTTTTTCTTTTTTTTAAATTGAAAGACAAGAGACAATATATATACATAACAACAAGAGGATGACAAGAACAGTGGGATAAAAGCCAGCAAACATCCTATAGTCAGTAATGTTAGTGCACCTATATGCTGAAATTCACGGTAAACGCATTTAAACAGCACAGATCGGGAACGAGCGAAGGACTTTGAAAGTTAGCGGAAAGATTAACGTGAGACAACATCCGGTTTCTTCAGACGCACATCCGGTTTTCAGAATAAGATGCTAACAAAGTATGAATTATATTCACATTAAGTATAAAACATGCTACCTGCATCTCGTGAACCAAAGGTTATTGACCTTTTGTTCATATAGCAGTACTTTTAAAATAAAAGTGCGCAATACACTACTTTTGAATTCATTATTGAACTTTTCCATAACAATGCGATTCATCGCAAAAAATCCATGCGATTAAATATTTTAATCGTTGCCCAGCACTAGTAAAAACACATTATTTTCAGAACTGATGCATGAAAGTAACTCTCTGTATGCTCTGTGATAATGTGACGATGTTCAGCAGCCTTCAAGCCAGATATTTGAATTTAGATTAAATGAATTAAGCGTCTTGAGACATTACGGTCCTCGTGCTTTCTCTCTGCAGAACTGCAGCAGTGTGGCTTTACTCCACAAGCATCTGCAGCTCCTGCTGCCTCACGCCACCGACATCTTCTCCCGCTCTGCTGCTCTGATCAAAGAGAGTTCCTGGAACGGCAGCATACGAGAGAAGCTGCAAGGTGAAGAGGATCGGTTCATCTCTTGTGGCTGAATCTCTCTCTCTCTCTCTCTCTCTCTCTGTCTCTCTGTCTCTGTCTCTGTCTCTCTCTCTGTCTCTCTCTGTGTGTGTGTGTGTGTGTCCTCCGCTTGTCCACTTCTGCCTCTTCGTCACAAAACACTTTCATTATTTCTCTTCTTCTCACGCTACTCACTTAATGACTGTGCAGGTTAAACTGCATAAAACATGTAAATCATTTAGGTTATATGTTTTGATATGAAACATGATCATTTATTCAAAGTAAACAGAAAAGATCTTTGGAATAAAACGTTTTATTACTTTTCAATATCGTGCACAATTGTCTATTTGAGCTTCTGTTAGGTGCTGGTGTCAGTATTACTTCTCATTCACTGAATATTTATTACTCTATTGTTTATATATATTTATAGTCTTCCTCTATTGTTTTCTTCTTGTTCTTCTGTTGTAATCTTTGATCAATAATTTCCTTTGGGATTAATAGATTTCTATCACATCTTTTATTTCTACCGACCCTTTTCTCACCCTTTTAACCAATATTTCTTTGTTTTTTTTTCATTATTTCTTTGTTTTTTTTCATAATTTCCTGTGTTTTTCAACCTCCGTGTCTCCATCTCCAGATGTGATCTACGTGTCGGCGGCAGGCAGCATGCTGTGCCAGATCATCAACTCGTTGCTGCTGCTGCCGGTGTCGGTGGCGAGGCCTCTGCTGAGCCACCTGCTGGACCTGCTGCCTCCTCTGGACCGCCTCAACAGGCTGCTGCCTGCTGCCTCCCCTCTGGAGGACCAGGAGCTGCAGTGGCCCCTGCATGGTGAGCAAGAAGCTAAAGAAACCCTGACCCTGCTTTGTAATCTATATCGTCTTTATATAATGAGTTTTATCATCTGGCAAAGACATGTCTAAGGAATTCAAAGCATGTACTCTATCATCACACGAACAAAGTTCCCCTTGTGGGATGAATAAAGTAACTATCTCTCTATTATCTAATAGCATTCACACCGTATCAACATTGATTAGCTGTTTTTTGTTTTTTTTTCATATTACCAATGAAGCAAACATTCCTGTGAAGTTAAAAAGTGTGTTTCGCCCCTAAAAATGTAAATAAACTAACGTTACTCAGAGTAATAGGTTATTATTTCATGACTAAAAATGTTTTCTATTTTAACAGTGTTGTGTATTATATACACTGGGTCACCAGGTCTGTTTTAGCTGTTCTATCACTAGAGATCAAAAACTAATTTACTGCACATTAATGTGATTCTCTTTGAATGAAAAGTAGGTTGAATATATTTAGTTTGGATTTGGTCGGTCTTTGTTCCGTACAGAATCCCTTTGGGTTATAATGTGGTGACAGATTTAAGGATAACATGGATGCGTGTCAGCCTCGAACCCTCGTCTTGATTGTGACAAAACTTTTAACAGTATTGTGTTTTTCCCTCAAAGCTGGGTGGCAGTTTATTTTGCACTGGCTCTATACAAAGATTTAGCATCTCACTATTTAGCATTTACTCATTTTGTCCTCTAGACGTTTTGAGGTTTGTGAGCCACAAATGTAATTTATAACTCTTGTTTTTCTAGTTTTCGATATAATTCACGGCTGTAAGTCTGCACAAATCAAAGGCTGTGTAGAGCTCCCAAGACCTTATTATCCCTGAAAGTGTAAACTTTCATTCATACTGTCCTACACCACCACACAACCTTCACTGTCCAGGTACGTCTGACTTTGCTGAGCCGGCCTCGGGGATGTCGCTGCCACAGCCGGCGCTCTCCTGGGTGTGGCTCGTGGACCTGGAGAGGACGGTCGCCCTCCTCGTGGGCCGTTGCCTCGGTGGGATGCTGCAGGGGGCTGCTACCTCGCTGGAGGAGCAGGATACCGCCTACTGGCTCAAAACTCCCCTCTTCAGCAACGGCTTGGAAATGGACATCCCACAGCTCGGTAGGGAGGGGCGGGTATGGTGCTGTGACGGCCGGGTTTAACATGTTCATCACTGGCAGTAACCTTTCAGCTGTTGAGGGCAGTTTGTGTTTCTTTTTTTTGCCCTTGTATACTTGAGACGATGAATGTTTGTCCACTTGTGTCTTTCAGACTCGTGCATCAGCTCATTGCTGGAGGCAGCACTGTCCGGTGATGAAGAGCAGAAGCCCTTTGACTCCACACTGCGTCCCGACTTGAGTGTCTTGGTGGATTTGGCGCTGTGTTCCTCTAAAGAACCTGCCAACAGCCTCTGGATCAACATGCAGGACTATGGCATGAGCAAAGGTCCCCTTTTTGACTCAGCATGTAATGAATTCTATTGTCTCTGTGCCAGAGGTGTCAGTCTTGACAGTGAACTGTACTGTGTGTTCTGTTACAGACTGGGACAATGCGTCTCTCAGTAACGAGTCCCTGTTGGACACTGTGTCCACGTTTGTGTTGGCAGCCTTATTGAAGCACACAGGGCTGCTGGGCCAAGCCTGTGGAGAGGGCAGGTACCGTAACATCCTATTTATGATGTGTTAAAGGTCTGCACATTGTCCCACAGTGCCAGAATAGATTAAAAATCACATGTCACAAGTATATTTTTGTTTTCCCCGTCAGGTACCAACCATCTAAGAACCTGGCGGAGGTCTATCGCAGTGTCTACAAGGTGCGGAACCGCCTGCTGGCCTGTAAGAACATGGACTTCGTCCAGACCAGATCCTCTTCACGTGAGAGGAGGGTGAGTTTGCATTTAAAGTCTCACAAACTGCTTTTTATAATTAGAAGATTAAACAAGTCTTCTCATACAAATAGTTCTGATAGATACCACTCTATCGCGGACTCCTCTTATAGAATTAGTGGTGTAACGGGCCGTAGTTGATCCGTACGGATAATGTGAACAAATCCTTGTTTAGATCAGCAGGAGGAGAGCTAGTTACGTTAGCAGCACAGCTAACGGCTAACGCAGGGAGGTTCCATTCAATTACGTTATGATGCGTTCAGGCTTTGGAGTTTTCCACAGTTTACAATGCTTCAGAGCGGTTGGAATGATTTTTCGCGACAGTGGTGGAATAGTTAGTGTGGAGCCTTGTAGACTAGTTGCTATAACAAAACAACCACAAAAACATTCTGTATCATTTTCAAATCCACTCATGGATGTTATTTTGTAACATTTCTGTCAGATTTCAGACAATCAGGACTCCCTCGACATGGACCCTCAGGAGAACTCGTTCACGCGCACCATCGACGAGGAGGCGGAGCTAGAGGAGAGAGCCGACCGTGAGAGAGAGGAGGGGCATCAGGAACAGGACGACGAAGAGGATGACCGGGAACACGAAGTAATGACGGCTGGAAGTGAGTACACCTGCATGGAGTTGTACTTTTTATGTGTGCTAGTATTTCATTTAAAACATGTATCTCTCAGTTCATTCAAGGCTCTTTCTTTTATCCCGCCTGCTCGCATTCATTCACATCTCTGCTTTGTGACGGTCGTTATTCAACTGGTGAAAATGCTGAACAATCAGTTTCTGCTGAATTTGCTTGGCAGTGTATCGTGTTGGGCGAAATTCAAGTCTTCCAATCAGGTGTTGTCATGTAGGTGCAGAAGTTTCAGGGGTTTGGATATTTATTTAATGATGTACGTGCAGTTAAATTCTAAATTCAATGCTAATCTCAATTTATTTTGTTATGACAAAGCATCCCAGTGATGTAAACAATACTGTTCTCTTGTGTTGTCACAAAACCAAATGAATGCCTTGATTGATACCTGCTGAAAATGATTTATTATTTTACCAACGTGTGTTCATACCTTTCAGGACTGGAGAAACTGTAAATTTAGATGAGCTGTAAGTTCATAAGTCTCCATCTTCACATGTCACACTGCTGCTCATGACCGTTTAAAGTGGCAATTAGAAGATTTTCATTGAGACAAATGTCTGTTAAGTCACCATCACTGAGTCATATGGCCCATTAATGAAAGTGTTGCAATATTTATATATTAGCAGTGATAAAAACTGGGTGTTTGTGGTGACATTCCCGGAAAAATCTGCTGTATTACAGTTTTTCTTCATTATATACACACACAAAATGGAACTACGCACAAAATTTGGAAGAATTGCCTGTTAGTTTGGAACTGAAATCTGAAGGATTGACACTTAAATTCCTTGCAAAAATAAGTTATAACAGTGCTGTGACCTCTGAGTGAATGTAAGTGAGTGATGCAGTGTGTATGTCTGGGGCTTTTATTGTGAAAGGTGAGAACGGAAAGAGCCGCCGCTGCCGTTCAAAAGAGTTTTCCGTCTTGGTTCAGAGGACGCAGCCTCCGCGATGTTATTGGATTATGAGTAGAGAGAACGAGAACATGTCTTTAGTGCAGAATAACACAGTTAGAAGGACATCAATCATAAAAAAGTCAAAAACAAGTAGACTGTCTTAGCATCCACAAGTGTTACCAATGTTAGAATAAACGGAGGCTCCACTTGCTATATAAATTGAACTATTTACATTTTTGAGGCCTCTCCTGTCCTGCACAGAATTTAATGTTTTTTAGAGCAAACGGTTTATTTGGGTTGAGATTTTAAATAGTCATAAGAATACAATATTTTTGATTAAATATCAAAAATGTAAGCTTCGTTTTGACTGCTTTTCTGACGGAAGCGTTCGTCTCACATGATGTGTTCAAGGACCGTCGAAAAGGTGAACATCTGACGATAATATTGTGTTTTTACAGCTTCTGGCTTTGATAAACGGTGTTGTTTTGGCGAGTGTTTAAAGAAAACATGCTTTTCATCCCGCCAGTGGTTTTTGGTGGAAATACAGTAGATGTCTGTAAGGTGATGTCTGATTGTAAGATCCTTGTTGTTGTAATTTAGGTCCAAGGTGTGCTCGGAGGTTTTGTGATGCGTTTCGTTTGTATGAGCTTTGGTTCTGATCTTTGCAGCGCGTCACCATTGAGTGTATTGTGCGGCTGCTGCTTGTCCTCTAACCCAGCATCTTGTGTGTGTGTGTGTGTGTGTGTGTGTTTTATTTGTGTATGTGCATCTGGCACCACACAGAAATCTTTCAATGTTTCCTCTCAGCGCGGGAGGTGGCTCGCAGTCGGGACAGAGAGCGGGCCAGCAGCAGCACAGGACTGGGCTCTGGCTCGGCCTCCAGGACCGGAGGAGGAGGAGGAGGAGGAGGAGAGGAGGACACCGTCCTGTCTCAGGGTCTCCCAGAAGGCCAGGACCTGTACACGGCCGCCTGTAACTCTGTGATCCACCGCTGTGCCCTGCTGCTGCTGGGGGTGAGCCCTGTGCTGGGGGAGCTGACCAAGCAGAACCAGGAGGAGGAGGACCAGACCCAGTCCGCCACGGGAACACAGGAGTGTCTGAGCTTCATGACCAGGTCTGAGCACCTAGATTCATTATGAAGGGGGGAGGGGCTGACACATCAGAACTCAAATAGTTGGTTCCCTCTTCAGTGGTGATTTTGTGCTGTTAGAATATCCCTCTACTGTAGAATGAGGCTAATGTAACCGCACAGTATTAAAGGATAGTTCCACATGTTAAAAACAAGCTTATTAGAATTAATTTAACAACGGTGTAATGTTTGTGCGAGACTTTTTAACATTTAAATATTACCGACACTTGAGGCTTTATAAAAGGATTAAAATTACGTCTTTCCAACTGTTTGATGTACAGTTTAAAATCACACAAGTGAAAAACTAAGACATGAAATAGTTCAGAAGCGAAGACATAGGAATCACTATATAGGGCTGTAGCTAATAGTTTAAAGCTTCATTCATAACGTTGACATTTAGATTATAAATCAACATTTAAATGCTGCGCACTTCTTTTTTTGCACGTCTATTGATTCTGTTTGAACCTACAGTAGTATTTGTACACAGTTGCATATACAGATCAGGCTCCACTGATATTGGTAGTATTAGTATTAGTATAATGTTAGTATTCTAATATTTGTAGAAAAGTCAAAAAGTCAACATTTATTGAAAAAAATATAGAAATTGACAACATGTTTATCCAAACTATAAACAGGAAATAGACGGATCAGTCTGGCAGCAATCAAACAGGACATCAATTATATTTATAACTACAATAACAAAAGGCTTGTACATTTTTTAGGTTAACATTCAAAGATTAATTCGAAAACTTGAATAGAAGCTTTGAGTGTAAAAAACCAACCCTATTTATAACACAATATAAAATGCAATAATGAATATTTTTTTAGAAGACAGTCGTACAGTAATTGTTAAATATATAAACTGTAATATTAGCATGAATGTAGTAAATGTTTATGCGTAGTACAAATATATTCTGTACATACAGAGACGTAGTAAGCATTAATTATATAAAATGGTGAGTCATCTTTTTTATGTATCATCTTTGGGGTTCAGTGCATGTTTAGTTCAGTCACAGTTGTAACCGTTGCTGCGTCTTTAAGATTAGTTTGTGTTTGTGTCTGAAGGAGCGAGAGTCTGAGCGCTGAGAGCCACTCAGTGCAGAGCAGCCCGAGCTACAGACTCATGAAGTCCAGGAGCGAGTCAGACCTCTCTCAGCCGGAGTCAGACGAGGAGGGGTGCACTCTGGTAGGACACACACACACACACACACACACACACACTATCACACACACACACTATCACACACACACACTAACACACACTATCACACACACACTATCACACACACACACTATCACACACACACACACTATCACACACACACACTATCACACACACACACACTATCACACACACACACTATCACACACACACACTATCACACACACACACTAACACACACTATCACACACACACTATCACACACACACACTATCACACACACACACACTATCACACACACACACTATCACACACACACACTATCACACACACACACTATCACACACACACACTATCACACACACACACTATCACACACACACACTATCACACACACACACTATCACACACACACACTATCACACACACACACTATCACACACACACACTATCACACACACACACTATCACACACACACACTATCACACACACACACACTATCACACACACACACACACTATCACACACACACACTATCATACATACACACACACACTCTATCATACATACACACACACACTCTATCATACACACACACACACACTCTATCATACACACACACACACTCTATCATACATACACACACTATCACACACACACACTATCATACATACACACACACACACTATCATACATACACACACACACTCTATCATACACACACACACACACACTCTATCATACACACACACACACACACTCTATCATACACACACACACACTCTATCATACATACACACACTCTATCTCACACACACACACACACAATCATACACACTCTCTCTGTGTGTGTGACCTGCAAGACAGCACAGACAAGAAACAAGGGAACGCCCACAGCAGGCCCTGCTTAAAGCCAGAGGCCGTCACACGCGTATACATACATATGCGTATACATACATATGCGTATACATACCCGTCTGTCTCACTGCATTGGTATTTGTGTGACGTAGAGATTTGAAAGCTGCATCACGCTCTGTCTCTGTTTCCTGTTTCAGAGCGGAAGGAGGAACGTTGACCCGGACTTGGCGTTCTCTCACAAAAAGAGAGGTAAAGATGATTTTCAGGAAAAGGTCCGTCTGATGTTGACGAGTGAGGTGATGGCGGGTCGTCAGTCACACGTTGCTCTTGTCTCTCTGTCTTTTGGTTCCTGTGTGGATAGTTTATTTGCTTATTTTGGGGCAGTTGAGCCCCAAAGACAAGAGGAGCTCCAAGCAAGTACACGATGGCATGTTTCTTCCTCTCGTTAGCTCACTCCTCCATGACTGTGATGCCCCCCCCCCCCCCCGCCATTCATCTCTCATGATGAGGTTCTTGTTTTGAGCTTCACTTCAAGACACTGTCGTAGTCTACCTACAGCAAAAAGACAAAAAAGACCATACAGATGTGCCCATTGTTCAAATAACAGTTCATTCTTCTGTTACTTTGGACAACGAAGGCTCGTTCCCAGTGAAGATTGTGATTTGTGAGAGTTCATGGAATTACCAGTCGCAGAAATCATCCGTACTGAAATAGAGATGTTTAGTCGTGTGTGTGTATAAGGTTCTTCTCCAGAGTCAGAGTTCTACTACAGTCGAGTTTATAGAAACACACAGGAGTACAATGTACTGCTGTGGACGTATTTTAGACTCCTTAAAGAATCTATTACAGTTTAAGTTTTAAGCTTTATTTAGAATATTTTCACCTCTTTACTTTGATGTCAGAGAACTGAAGCTGTTATCTTTGATCTCTACAAAGACACCAGACTCCATTCACAGAAACAGTGATTTAACCTCTCAGACCACAGGAGTTGTTGCTCTACTGCTGCCTCCATCTGTTAGTGTGTTTGTGTTATTGTGTTATTGTGTGACTTTGGTGATTCTGAACTACCGCTTTAAAACACCAAAGTCACACAATGACAAGTTAGGAGGCAACAGTAAACCAGCAACTCCTGAGTTCTGAGAGGTTAAATGACTGTTTTTATGAATGGAGTCTGGTGTCTTTGAAGAGAACAAAGATAACAGCTTCAGTTCCCCTCAGAAAGGTCTGTCTGACATCAAAGTAAAGAGGAGAAAATATTCTAAATAAAGCTTAAACTGATATAGATTATTTTAGGAGTCTAAAATATGTGTTTCTATAAACTCTACTGTAGTAGAACACTGATGATGGAGAAGAACCTCATACTAACGCACTTCTAAACATCACTACTGTCCTTTTTAAAATGAATCATCAGTACTGATGCTTAAACTTCAGTGCTTTAGAGTATGGAAACACGAGCTCCGGTTGCCATTTCACTTCTCAACTACAGCATTTTTACCCTCAGTGGGTGTTTGAAACTCAGTGCACCCATTATAGATGAATCCATAATGGCTCATAAAGGCTTGTGCCCGCATGACGACTCAGCATTTCTCCATTTGATGAGCTCTTATAGAGTAATAATGCATTGCCCTGCATAGCTCCTAAGTGCTTAAAAGCAACATGGCCCATCCATCAAAAGCGTTACGTTGTGCATTTAAACATCTGAAAGGCTCCTCTCTTCCTCCCGTCTTCAGGCTTACCTCAGAGCTCACCGGACTCCCTGGCCGAGTCCTGGTTCCGGGCCAAACTGAGCCGCCAGCGGAGCTACAGCTCGGCACTGTTCTACGAGGAGTCGGACCTGGACCTGAGCCGCTCGCTGGGCATCCACGCTCTCATCGACAACATGGTCAGCTTCATCAGCGGCGATGTGGGCCTCGCTCCGGCCTTCAAGGAGCCGGAGGAAAGTATGTCCACCAGCCCACAGGCGACTATCCTGGCCATGGAACAGCAACAGAGCAGGGCAGAGGTGAGGGGCTCTCTCAGGACCTCTCTGGGTCTCTGTCTCACTCTAAGTGACGTCGCTTTAAAATGTTGCCTACGAAGCAAAGGATGTCTCATTTAGTTAAATTCCTCAACTCCCCTCTCCTCGTGTCTCTTCCTCGCCTCCTCCGCTCACATCTCAGGTGGAAGGCACTAGGATGCAAGGAGAGGAGGCGAGGAAAATTGATGGATGTACAAACTTAATCCCTGTGTGTTCATGGTAATGAATGAATCTACACGTCATCGATGTGTTTTAACAAGAGGAAGAAGAGATATCAGGCTTTGATACACACACAATACTTCTTGGATACAATCAATATTGTTGTTTTTCAGTAAGAAAATGGTAGAATATAACCAGATTTATTCTTTAAAACTACGTAGTGTCAAATGAATGAGGCAGATTTTCTGAAAACAGTAACACATTATTGGTAATAGTGCAGCTAAAAGATCTAGAAAACACATGCGACGCTGTTAGAATATCCACTCGACCACTGGGATTTGTTTTTAATCTCCAGCTGCGGTTGGAGGCGCTCCACCAGATTGTGGTGTTGATCTCCGGCATGGAGGAGAAGGGCAGCCAGCCCGGGGACGCGGATCGATCCGGCGGCGCCTTCCAGTCCTCCTCCCTGCTCACCTCTGTCAGGTTGCAGTTCCTGGCGGGTTGCTTTGGCCTCGGCACCGTGGGCGCCGGAGGCCTGAAGAGGGAGAGCGTGCAGCTGCATCACTACCAGGTACGTGTGAGCCTCATCAAGTGCTGATACTGATGAGCATCGATAGTCAAGTGACAGTTCAGTTTAACTCAAACTTGTAATGCTGCAACATTTTTTGCTGCTTTGATACAAATGGAAAGCTTGCACAGAAGATGTCAAATGTAACTTGATTTACTCAGATTTAAGAGTTGTTGGATACACAGAATTTGGTGGTCGTGACTCTGCATGCACAGCGAAGCACCAATCACAATTACTCTCATCAATTTATCAAACAACCAAAGCAGGAAAAAAGAGAAACACTGAAACAAAAAATTTGATTGCAAAAGTGAGAAAATAGTTCTGCTGCAGAAAGGATGATGTTGAAGAAACGGGTACTTTGTTGTCATCTGGTGAAAATTATTTTTATATCACAAAAAAAATAAAAAATTCCCAAAGTCAGTTTTCAGCATATACATAGTTTATATGAAGTGGACGTAGTCATCATGACGTCACCCGTTGGTTTGTGGACTGATGTTTTGAAGACTCGAGTCGGGCGATTTCGCCGTCGCCCCTAAAGCATCCCCTGCTTTATGGTCCGTTTGACTCTAAATGGACCATAATGTACTAAATGAACATCATGCTGTATTGAAGAAGACTTGAAACTAGAGATTGAGACCATAAACTCATGTTTACAATGTTTACTGAGGGAATAAATCAAGAGAGAAGTAGTCATTTTCTCATAGACTTCTATACAACCAGAGGAGTCGCCCCCTGGTGGACACTAGAGAGAATGCAGCTTTAACACATGAAGCATCGGCTTCACTCAGCAGAACCGGAGGTTGGCGCCTGGTTGTCAGTAATGTCGTGCAGCCTGAGTAGTGACCATATTAACTGTGTGTTTACATCTTTCTCTTTTGCAGGATGGTGTAAAAGCAACGAAGAGGAGCCTCCAGATGGAAATCCAGACAGCTGTTCATAAGATCTACCAGCAACTGTCTGTCACCCTGGAGAGAGCACTGCAGGCAAACAAGCACCACATAGGTAAGAGAGACGACTGCTGCACGACCTCAGCAGTGGAGCCTCCATCATTTATCAGGATCAAATTATTCAGGTTGTAGAATATACGAATTAAAGACATTGAACATTAACTTTTTTTTGTCGTACCTGCGATCTGCTCTCACTTGTTCATTCAAAGTGCAGGACAACTTTCAAAAGTAGTTAATTGGGCTTGTTTTACATTTACATTACTTCGGGGAAGGTTTTTGACGGGGGCCATGATGGAACACGCCCCCTCAGTTTGGCCTTGATGCCCCGCCCACATTGCCTCAGCCTCTTTCCCGTCAATCAATTTTTTACAGATTCTATTTCAGCATCCTTGAGATTCTGAATACTTATTGAATGCTAAGTGAAACACTGGGCACACAACCAGAGTAGAAGAAGAAGTGTGAGCGTTCTCCTGCTAACAGACTCTGTATGTAAATAATTATGAGGATGAATGTTTAAAAATAAAAAAATAAAACACACCCACAAGTCTTCGATCCACGTCGTTCACAACTGGATTTATAACAGAATATTAACTTTGTCTGCAGGCAACAGACAAAGTAGGAAATAATAACAACAAACGCAAACAGACAAAAAATAAACCTTTTAACTACGCAGATAAATTAATCCGCTCAATTCAACAAAACCTTCCACAACTGAAACGTAAATGCCGATTAATTATTCTATGAAATAAAAAGTTTTTATTTCTTTATTTCACTGATAGTTATGTATCCGAGTTAAAATGATCTTTTACTTTTGGGTTAAATTCAGTATTTCTGTCGACCTAAAATCATCGTGCCGTCATTAAATTGACGACACCGACGGCAGAGCGGCTCCTGAAATGATGAATTTCCAGGCTTCGCTTTATTAACAGCCTGTTTGATTATTTTATCTCTTTCTCTCGACCTCTTCTCCGTCCTAGAAGCCCAGCAGCGCCTCCTGCTGGTCACCGTCTTTGCGCTGAGCGTCCGCTACCAGCCGGTGGACGTGTCCCTGGCCATCTCCAGCGGGCTGCTCAGCGTGCTGTCTCAGCTCTGCGGGACGGAGACGATGCTGGGCCAGCCGCTCCAGCTGCTGCAGAAACCCGGAGTGTCTCAGCTCAGCACCGCCCTCAAGGTGGCCTCCACACGCCTGCTGCAGATACTGGCCATCAGCACCGGGTAAGAGCTTTAGAAACCAGAGGAATGAAATCTGCACTTTGTAAAACCCGAAGATTATATCAACAAACTGTTTTGTCCTTTTGATTCGCAGGACGTACGCGGACAAGTTGAGTCCCAAGGTTGTCCAGTCGCTGCTGGATCTGCTCTGCAGTCAGCTGAAGAACCTGCTGTCCCAGGCGGGAGTCAGTCTTCTCTCTTCTGGAAAAGACCAAGAGGACAGCAAACAGGAGGACGGAGCAGACTCTGAAAAGAAAGACTTCAGAGGTGATGAAGGAGTTTTTATAATGCATGGTTAATACATGGTTAATACACGGATAACACACGGATAACACACGGATAACACACGGATAATACATGGCGTACACTGGTTTTCATCAACAGAAGCTATGATCAAACACTGTTGTTGACAATAGTATTTCCATTAACTAACTAAAATATAAAACTAATTTAACCTTGTTGGCAAGAATGATTTGGACGTAGACGCAACGTATATGTCTCTGGTAGCGACCTGTCAATCACTGTGTAGCCCCGCCCTAAAGCATCCCCTGCTTTATGGTCTGTGTGACTCTAAATGGACCATAATGTACTAAATGAACATCATGCTGTATTGAAGAAGACTTGAAACTAGAGATTGAGACCATAAACTCATGTTTACAATGTTTACTGAGGTAATAAATCAAGAGAGAAGTAGAGTCATTTTCTCATAGACTTCTATACAACCAGAGGAGTCGCCCCCTGGTGGACACTAGAGAGAATGCAGCTTTAACACATGAAGCATTGACTTTACTGGACAGAACCGGAGGTTGCCGCCTGAAAGAATGGTTAAAAACAGATCCCTTTAAGAGCAATAGTTACTGTGCCTACAGTGAAAGTGTTTGTTTTCCATGAAACATAACCAAAGGTCTGTAATTGTGTCCGTGTTTTTTATTGTCTCGTTCCTCAGCGTTGATCCGTAAGCAGCACACTGCTGAGCTGCACCTCGGAGACTTCCTTGTCTTCCTCAGGAGAGTGGTGTCCTCCAAGGCCATCCAGTCCAAGATGGCCTCCCCTAAATGGACCGAAGTGCTGCTCAACATCGCAGCGCAGAAATGCTGCTTAGGTACAACCAGCCGTTGTGACACACGACACCGTGTAACATGTGCGCCTGCTTCATGTTACAAAGCTGAGATATTCATTAACCCCTCGTGGCTGTTTTGATTCTAGGGGTCCCTCTGGTGGGCAACCTGAGAACTCGGCTCCTGGCTCTTCATGTGCTGGAGGCCGTCCTTCCTGCCTGTGAGGCCAATATGGAGGACGACCAAATGACACAGGTTTGTCGGCTTTCTTTGCTCTTTTTTTTTTGTGCAACTCCTCAATAACAGCCAGTGAGCTGATAAAGTTTGTTCTCTTCTAGGTTGTCGAGCGGCTCTTCGCCCTTTTGTCCGACTGCATGTGGGAAGCTCCCGTTGCTCAAGCCAAACACTCGATCCAGATTAAAGAAAAAGTTCAGGAACTCAAACTGCAGGTGTAGTAATCATCCTCCATCCTCCCCCCCGACTCGTGTTTTGATTATTATGACTATTTGTTCGAGCGGCCGACGGTTTCTTTGATCCCCAGGGCGAGTCAGAGGAGGAGGACGAGAACCTTCCCATCCAGGAAGTGTCCTTTGACCCGGAGAAGGCTCAGTGTTGCATGGTGGAGAACGGCCAGGGTCTGACGCATGGCAGTGGGGGTAAAGGCTACGGCCTGGCCTCTACCGGCATCTCCTCTGGATGCTACCAGTGGAAGGTACAGTTACTGTTTATTACCTTATCTCCTGCTGCTTCCACGCGCTCCTCGGATGCTTTGACATCCTGAATTGTGGAAGTTGTTCCGACTTCGGAAGCTACAAAGAAGATGTTCTGTATTTTACTACTCGGAGCATTTAAACAAGACGTTGATAGCCATTACAACTTCCGTAGTCTGAACCAAGACGGCAAACTTTATTACACCTTTCAACCTTGACAAAGGCAACACAGACCAGATCCACTACTTCTGTTCTTACCTTTCACAATAAAAGCCCTCAAATTCACTCAGAGGTATTCACTGAAAGGAAATATCTTACAGTGTCTTCGGCTGTAACAGTTCAGCTCAGACAGTCAGACGCTGCTCTGGGTCAACAGGATGCTGGTTGTTGGTCTTCTGCTTGTGAATCTGTTTTAACCTTTGAAGTGTTGACAAAATTGCATCGCTGCCAGTATGAATAGTTTTGATACAAAATATTAGCAGACGAGTATTTCCCATTATTGTGTTGTCTATTAGTCCCGCCCCCGGTGTGGAAAGACCAACTTTTCGAACTAATCAAGGTCCCTCTACGTGGACAGCAACTAACTGTTACAACCTTATACCCTCTTAAAATTGATACGCAATACATGAATTAATAACAAAGTTTCTCATCGTCAACACGTTTACTTTCGTTCGCCATCTTTCTCAGTCATGTGACGTCAATCGGCAAGTCGTGGCACAAAGTTTTCAACATCTTTCCTAGTTTTTGTTCCGACTTGAGGGGCGGGGGGGCGTTCATGGGAACTTTCCCAGTCGGGAACTCATTTTTTTTTTAAACATTTCAAAATCTTCATGAAGCCAGCTGAATGTACACACCAGGGCTGAATAATCTGATAGTTAAGGAAGGATAACAGTAGAGGCGGAGCATTAATTGATGGGAAACTGTTTTACACAGAAATATAAACTTATCTAATTTTTTGCCTGTTTTGAACCACGTCCCGTTTTATTTCCTCTGTAGTTTTACATCGTGAAGGAGAACCGAGGCAATGAGGGCACGTGTGTGGGCGTTTCACGATGGCCCGTGCACGACTTCAACCACCGCACCACGTCGGACATGTGGCTGTACCGGGCGTACAGCGGGAACCTCTATCACAACGGAGAGCAGACGCTGACTCTGAGCAGCTTCACTCAGGGAGACTTCATCACCTGCGTCCTGGACATGGAGGCCAGAACCATCTCCTTCGGCAAGAATGGAGAGGTGAGACACACTGAATATTGATTTGGATATTTAAAAAATAATTGAAAGTATCACAAACTGCGTTGATCATTGCTAGTCCGTCCCTAAATTATGAATGCCTCGTCTGGACATGGACACGCATGCATATTCATTTATTCGCACACAATTCAATAGCAAAGACGAAACATAAAAGAGCTACATGTCCTCCTCGGGGTTCTGTGTTCATCTCTAACTGCTGACTTGTGATTCAACAGGAACCAAAGTTGGCCTTCGAGGACGTTGACGCCACAGAGCTCTATCCCTGTGTGATGTTCTACAGCAGTAACCCAGGAGAGAAGGTAACGCACATAAACATCCACCTACTGCTCCATCTGCAGGAGTTCTTTCATCTGCTCATTTTTACAGTGACTCAGCTGTTACTGGGGGATGAGATTCCATAACTTTAAGCTTTTGTTCTGGTATGATCTCTGAGGGCGGATTCACAGAAGGATTGTTAGGGTTTTGCAGCTGTTAAACCTGCACAAATAATACAAAAAAAACCCTGTGTGATTCTTCTAGCAACAAATAATACTCACCCCCTGTGTCATTTACTCATATTTAAATGAGGTAGTATGCAAAAATGTGGCCATTTTTATGTTAATGAGCCACATTGCAAAAACAGTCCAATTCACAAAGACCATTACACGCAGTTACACTAATGTGATGCTTTCTATATATATATATATTATATATATATGTATATTCTGCTTATTTGTTCCAGGTTAAGATCTGTGACATGCAGATGAGGGGCACACCTCGAGACCTCTTACCTGGCGACCCGGTCTGCAGCCCCATGGCCACTGTCCTGGCCGAGGCCACTACGCAGCTGATCCGCATCCTGCATCGCACCGACCTCTGGACCCACCGCATCAACGAGACCATGACCGAGCGGCTCCACAGGATCAAGCCTTGCTTTAGGGAGTCCGCCGGCACGTCCGGTGGCGGGGGTCAGAGGCTGAAGAAGAGTCGCTCGGTGCAGAGCCGCGAGGAGCACGACGCCCAGAGGGAAAGCCAGGAGACGCCCACGAGGACGGAGGAGGAGCGGGGACGCCACGGGCGGCAGCACGGCCTGGGGGAGCTGTCGGAGCACCACCTGAGGACGCTCTGCACGGAGGTGTGGCCGGTCCTGGCGGTGATCGGAGGGGCGGACGCGGGCCTGCGTGTCGGCGGGAGATGTGTGCACAAGCAGACCGGGAGGCACGCCACACTGCTGGGCGTGGTGAAGGAAGGCAGCACCTCGGCGAAGGTGCAGTGGGACGAGGCCGAGATCACCATCAGGTACGGGGGGTTGTGGCACCTTTCTTTGACATTTTTATACGTTGCTATATTTGTTATTTGCTGGTATATTTTACAGATATACCAAATTGTAAGCAAGTTGTGAATTTATTTCAACATCGGCCATGTAAAGATTTTGACTGTCACTGCACACTCAAACAATATGTGCTGAGTCAGCAGCTTTTGCTTTTAACGAGGGGAAATCCATCACATGATTGTTGGTCCAACAGCAGCGCTCTGCACGATGTTAGAGACGCACCGACAGCAAGTCTTCTTATTGGCTGATCCTGATTCCTTAAATCGTTTTGAATAGTCTGACCTGCTGATTCAGAGGTCATTTATAGTTTAGACAAACTTTCCTCTTAACTTTTCTTTAAATGGAAAATTTAATTGGATGTTCATAAATTATGAACATGATTTGTAAATTTTCATATCATAGAAAACATTCTATTCTATACTGATGTATGTAGGTCTGTTTTAGAGTCAACGATTTATTATCCGTCTAAAGTGATGTATTTATTTATCTGTTTATACAAAACTATGAATGAATCTATTTACAAGAATGTAAAGTGTGTATATTATGTTTTATTAACTCACTGCGTGGAATATATATCAATATGATATATGTGAATATATTTCTTGTGTTTACCTGATGGTCTGAATAAGTCGCTAAATATGTCGCCAGTTGTTGTTTTTTTTAGAAATAAAGTTGATAAGAGGGTTTGAAATGCGTGTAAATTCAAACCAGCACAGAATGGTCTGTATGTGAAACTGATCGGTGCGTCTCCAGTGCTCGTGTGACTTATGGTCGTCGGCAGTTTGACCTCATGGCTGATGAGAATGTATTCTGGAGCTTTCTTCACTGCCTGTATTCACATCCCTCTGACACCCTGCATTAGCCTCTTCATCGGTTTATTTTTCACCCTCCATTTCCCCCTCGCTCTAATTCACTGTTTTCATGTTTGTTATTGACTCATCATTAATCCACAACTCTTCTGCACGATGATTCACCGAGCGGCATGATTTTGTGCCATACCCACACACTCCATTTCTTTATTTGTCTCGCATGCTGTGCTCTTTCTCTCCTGCCCTTTCCCTCACTTTGTGTTTCCTTCCCTTGTCTCCTTTCACTCTCCACTCCCTTCTATTAAAGCTTCCCAACTTTCTGGTCGCCTAGTGACACTCCGCTTTACAACCTGGAGCCCTGCGAGCCGCTGCCCTTCGACGTGGCGCGTTTCCGTGGCCTCACCGCCTCGCTGCTGTTGGACCTCACCTACCTCACCAGCATCCACGAGGAGACCGCCGCCAAGCTCAGCTCGCGACGCCACGACAAGAAGCACCGCGGCGCGGCTTCATCCGGGCAGGAGCCAGCCGGGAACGAGGACAAGGCGGAGAGCGAGGAGCACAACCGCAACGAGCAAAAAGATAACGGCGGAGCGGCTCCAAACATCACGACCTCTGACCTCCGAGTGTCCCACAGCCTGGACGAGGTGAAAGCACACGCGGCGCCCAACTCAAAGTCGGAGAGCGAGATCTCCTCTGTGGCTGGCGGGAACGAGACCCTCTTCACCGTGGCTCCTCACACTCCCGCCGAGGGGAACAGGAAGAAAGGCCACGAGCACGGATCCCGCGGCCACGAGTCCTCCTCTGTTGCCACGCAGTCTGAAATCCACGCGGTGCAGCTGTCCTACCTCTACCTGGGAGCCATGAAGACCCTCAGCACCCTGCTGAGCTGCAGCAAGTACGCCGAGCTGCTGCTCATACCAAAGGTATAAGAGATATCCGATATATATAAATATATATATCAGAGCTCACGGAGTACAACAGTCAGATGAATCACACACATGCTCCTCAGCGGTGTGAGGAAATGTACAGGGTTTAGTAGTGTGAGCTTCTTCTCCATCGTCAGTGTTTTACTACAGTAGACGGAGTTTGGAGAAGACAAGAGTTTAGTTTTTTATGCACTAACGATGCATAAGTACCTCAGACAACATCCAATATATCCCTCTAACTTTTTTGAGGAAACAAATGGCTTCATAGTTCAACAATAATATTAAAATGTTTAAATCTATAGCAGTTCATAGATTACATTCTAATCAAAACACATTTGTATCCATGCGAATATGTTAAGTACATGTCTAATATCTTAATACATTTCTCTTGTGTTGTTCTTTAACATAACTAAGACTATAGAAGTGCAGAAAATATGTAAAAAAAAAACATTTGAGAACCTCTGCTTTAAGGAGTTTTATTTCTAACGGAAGGATCTGAGAATAGTAAAGATATAACTGTGAATAAGTGCATTTATGTTTTTCACCTCCCTTCCCTGTTTTTATATGTATGTTTTTCTTTTCTATAACTAGAATCATTAAATATGGATACATGTGTGTCTGCTGGTGTGAAGCAGATCCAGGGCATCGTGCTCATCTGTCCTCTCCTCTGACATTAAGGTGATACCAGAAGCAGCGCCCAGCGGCCACAATGCGGATCTGAACGCCGGCACCGGAGGAAGCACAGCTGCCACCTCGCCGGTGTGCCAGGAAGAAGTGGAGATGCGGGCGGCTCTGCAGTTCCTCATGCGCCACATGGTGAAGCGGGCGGTGATGCGCTCCCCCATCAAGCGGGCCTTGGGCCTGGCCGACCTGGAGAGGGCGCAGGCCATGATCTACAAGCTGGTGGTGAACGGGCTGCTGGAGGAGCCCAGCGGGGGAAAGGCCAAGCCTGGTGAGAATATGAAGCCACGTGAAGCCCGGAGAGCTCTTACTGACAAAGCTTTGTGTTTCTCAGGGCTCCACGCTAAGCTTTGGGCCAGATAGACAAACTGACTTCTCCAGAATAGAAAACAACGGCCTATTAATGAATAAATACAATCAACAAAGAGTTGAGCAATTAGAAAATAAATGTACTTTGTTACTGTCATCGATAGTGGTTATTATATAAAAACTCACTTCATAGTGTTATGAAATCAAACCGGTCATACTCTCCTCTCTCATATCTATTTCATGTTGTGAAAACATCTCCTTCAAACAACTGGATTCATTAAAGTTTTCTGCCAAAAACTACATTTTACAAGATTACATTTAAGCGTTGTAATCATAGACTCTAGGTTGTAATTTACCTTTGCCCAAAACCCATTTTTTACTGGAGCTTGAACGCACCGCAATGTAACTGAATGGAACCTCCGTACATTAGCGCCTTAAAAAGCAGGACTGTGCTACGGAGCGACGCCGTGCCTGCAGCAGAAGAGCTGTTCACTATTATTAATCTGAGCAGCATGCATGGCGATGAATTATAATATAATATAATATATCTACATGTCTGCGTGAGGCATCCGACACACAAAGTTCACTTTTCCCCCGGGGCTTTTCGTCTCCCTCAGGAGTTAGGAGTGAACCAGAAGGTGAGGGGGAAGGCACGGAGGGCGAGCAGTTGGCTCAAACCCCGATCACCACCAGCCCCTCGGCCTCCAGCACCACCTCCTTCATGAGCTCCTCGCTGGAGGACACCACGACTGCCACCACGCCCGTCACAGACACGGAGACCGTCCCCGCCTCGGAGTCTCCGGGGGTCATGCCTCTCAGCCTCCTCAGGTCAGAGCAGATGGCCGCAGCCAAGCCAGCCTTTTGTTTCTCATGAATGATTCAAACTGAGATGATTATTTTAATGCTTCTCTGTGATCCGACAGGCAAATGTTCTCGAGCTACCCGACCACCACCCTGGTTCCAACCCGGCGAGCTCAGACTCCTCCGGTGTCGTCTCTGCCGACCTCGCCCTCTGACGAGGTCGGCCGCCGGCAGAGTCTCACCTCCCCCGACTCCCAACCCTCCAGACCTCAGAACAGAATGGGTACCTGTAAGTCTGCCAGACTGCCATGCATGTAAACATCGCTGTTCTGCTGCTGAAAAGCTTGTACAGTATGTTGATGTAAGCCAGAGTTACTGTGTTTTCTTTAGTCGTTACAAACCGATACATAAAACTGATTTTATTGATTTTTCTTACTGCAAGCTGGTAAACAGAGATGTAAACGATGCAGGTTTATGAGGAAGAGGATGGATTCAACACCTTTCTTAGAGCTCAAGGATACAAAGTGAATCTGAACCACAGACTGTGTATAAGAAGTGGACGTAGTCATCGTGACATCACTCGTTAGTTTGTGGACTGATGTTTTAAAGCCTTGAGTTCAACAATTTATCCGTCGCCATCTGAGGAGGAGTGACGTAGAGACGCCGTATACGTCTCTGGTAGAGACCTGTCAATCACCGTGTAGCCCCGCCCTAAAGCATCCCCTGCTTTATGGTCTGTGTGACTCTAAATGGACCATAATGTACTAAATGAACATCATGCTGTATTGAAGAAGACTTGAAACTAGAGATTGAGACCATAAACTCATGTTTACAATGTTTACTGAGGTAATAAATCAAGAGAGAAGTAGAGTCATTTTCTCATAGACTTCTATACAACCAGAGGAGTCGCCCCCTGGTGGACACTAGAGAGAATGCAGCTTTAACACATGAAGCATTGACTTCATTTTTCAGAACCGAAGGTCTCCCTCCGCCTGGTTTACAAGAAAATTCCAGAGGGAACCTTTTAAATATTAGATGATGATTTAAACAATGGGCCTCTCTCTGTGATTTAGTTCCTCTGCTTGTTTTCACTGAAGCTTAAGATATTCTTAATAATGTCTTCTGACATTAATAGAGCTGCTCTATATTTCAGGCTCCACTGTGACACACTGAGGGAAACCCTGCAACATTTGAATTATTCTCTCATTCCAAAAGTTCAAACCAACATCCCAGATTTCATGATGATGGTCTCTAATGTTGTTGTTGTTGTTGTTTGCTCCAGCTCTGTCGGACCCCAGCAGCCGGCTGTCTACGTCTCCTCCTCCTCCTCCTGCCATCGCTGTGCCCCTGTTGGAGATGGGCTTCTCTCTGCGCCAGATCACCAAAGCTCTGGAAGCCACTGGTCCGTCTCACCTCTCTGCTGTTTTAGTATATTCATCAACTATATGTATATACATATAACTAACCATTATATTCATCAACTATATGTATATACATATAACTAACCATTATATTCATCAACTATATGTATATACATACAGCTAACCATTATATTCATCAACTATATGTATATACATACAACTAACCATTATATTCATCAACTATATGTATATACATACAACTAACCATTATATTCATCAACTATATGTATATACATACAACTAACCATTATATTCATCAACTATATGTATATACATATAACTAACCATTATATTCATCAACTATATGTATATACATACAGCTAACCATTATATTCATCAACTATATGTATATACATACAACTAACCATTATATTCATCAACTATATGTATATACATACAACTAACCATTATATTCATCAACTATATGTATATACATACAACTAACCATTATATTCATCGTTGATTTTATCTATGAGTTATTTTATTTTTGACGTTGATTTTGATGCATTTCTATTTCTTGTGCAGGAAACTAGTGAAATATGAGAAAATAGTTAAAACTGTAGTTTTGAAGCCAGGGCTCCAGATCTAA
This sequence comes from Anarhichas minor, assembly GCF_050575085.1. Lineage (NCBI taxonomy): Eukaryota > Metazoa > Chordata > Actinopteri > Perciformes > Anarhichadidae > Anarhichas > Anarhichas minor. The sequence continues at coordinate 4,694,740 of NW_027466513.1, forward strand.
AGGCTGATACAGATGTTACGCTGTCATGGCTGTTGGATCAAAGATTTTGGTTTTGATTTGTTTCAATGGAAACATTTCTGTCCATAAGGAGCTGAGGGGTCTGATTTTGGCAACACAGTTTTTTATAGATTCATTATAGTACGTGAGGTTCAACTCCCACAAAGGAAAATACTCGCAGCCTTGCATTAACGAAGCCAAAATGATGCAAAAGTTAAAAAGCCAAACGTGAAGGATAAAGCTTGAATGTCTCGTTTTTGTTTGACAGAACAGACGCAACAGTTTACAATTCTTAAAAGTACATTTATTTAAAATGTCTGTATTATTAGCAACTAATGCAAGTGAATTCAAAATGCAAAACAAACAGTGATTAGGTAGTAATTAGAGCATTATATAATTATGGCGTTGCATTTGAAATGAGTATTTCTATATACAGCAGGTCGTCCATCATAAACTTGTTATGACTCGTTGTCTGATCCAATCCTGTTAATCTCAGGCGCTCGAGGAGAAGCAGACGCTCAGAACATCACGGTGCTCGCCATGTGGATGATCGAGCATCCGGGCACGGAGGACGAGCAGGACGAGCCTCACACCAGAGGAGGCGTCGACGGGTCCGACTCGTCCTGTCCCGGTGCAACGGCCTCTTCTGGAGGCAAATCTCTGGACCGGAGCCCGTACCTGTGCTCGCCCGGAGACATCGCCAGCGCAGACGCTTCAGAGATGGAGGAGGGCTTCAGCGAGAGGTACAGACGAGAAGTCTTAAAATGAAAGTGTTTTTAATAACAGACGTCTTCTTGAATACATGTTGAGTCATCAATTAACAAGCGTGGTCAAAAAGAGAAAACTAATTCCAAAACGTTTTTTTATATGCCTTTAAAGGTTCATCTGTGTGTTTGTGGGCCTGTTAGTTTTGTGTGTTTGAGAGAGTCGTGCCACTCACCTGAAGCGTTGCTGTAAACATTACAGAAGGAACCGACACTCCAGCTTTTTATTTGTGAAAGTCTATATAGAAAAGTCTATGTTTGTGTACTTTGTAGTCCTGAGGGCCTGGACCAGGACAGTGCGGCGGCCTCCAGCGGCGGTCCGCTCAGAGGCCGCTCCGCCGTCGGCAGGAAACACCGCTTCGACCTGGCTGCGCGCACGCTGTTGGCCCGCGCTGGTAAGAACATCCCACATGTTTGTACCTTTCCTCTCACTTTATCTGTCTCTCCAACGTCCTGAATTTGATTTGGAACTTCCTCTCCCTCTCTAAGCCGGACTGTACCGCTCGGTGCAGGCTCACCACAGCCAGTCACGCCGAGAGGTCTCGTCCCTCCAGCAGCAGCAGGACCCGGGCGCCCTCTACGACTTCAACCTGGACGAGGAGCTGGATATGGACCTGGACGAGGAGACCATGGAGGCCATGTTCGGCCAGGACCTCGCCAGTGACACCGACATTCTGGGAATGTGGATCCCGGAGGTACTGGACTGGCCAACATGGGTGTGTGTGACTTTAAACTATGTCCAGAGGGCCGCCATCACGTTCTGCTCTTTAGCTGCGCTGCATCACTTCTCACTCACAGTCAACCCTCTGAACCCCAATCAGCAATATAGAAGTCCTGCACCTCTGTGCAAACAGCACAGTCATGGTTAGAAGTAGAGAGAACTCGAACAGTTACAATGCCATCAATCATAAAAAGAACAAAAACACAAGTTGAATTTCTTTGATTATTTATTTTATAAATATTGGAAAACAATGGAACCTAATATATCTATATAAGTGTCCACAAGTGTTACCGATGTTTGAAAAAAATAAATGTCTCCTCTCCTCTCCTCTCCTCTCTCTCCTCTCTTCTCCTCTCTTCTCCTCTCTCCTCTCCTCTCCTCTCTCCTCTCTTCTCCTCTCCTCTCTTCTCCTCTCCTCTCCTCTCTTCTCTCCTCTCCTCTCTTCTCCTCTCTTCTCCGCTCCTCTCTTCTCCGCTCCTCTCTTCTCCTCTCTTCTCCCCTCTCTTCTCCTCTCTTCTCCCCTCTTCTCCTCTCCTCTCTCCTCTCTTCTCCTCTCTCCTCTCTTCTCCTCTCTCCTCTCCTCTCTTCTCTGCTCCTCTCTTCTCCGCTCCTCTCTTCTCTTCTCCTCTCTCCTCTCCTCTCTCCTCTCTTCTCCTCTCCTCTTCTCTTCTCCTCTCTCTTCTCTTCTCTTCTCCTCTCCTCTCTCCTCTCCTGTTCAGTCAAAGTTTCTCCTCCTTGTTGTCACATGACTGTTGGTCTCAGATGAATCAATCATGACTTCATAGTTTCACTGAGGAGCTCACACTTTAATGTTTTTACACAATCTGGTTAAAGTAAACTCTTTATTTGGGGAGATTTTAAATGAGAACATGTAGAATAAAATGTTTTTTAATGAAATATCAAATGTTTAATCTTCGTTTTGGCTGCTTTAGCTGACGGAAGCATTCATCACACATGGTGTGTTCAAGGACCGCCTGAAAGATAAAGATATCAATAACTATGACCGTTTTTACAGCTTCTGGTTTTGATAAACTTCTGGTTTTGTTTGGTTTTCGGGTTCAGAGGGTTAACTCGTCCTTTATCTGCACGCTGACACGCCGGCTTTATAAGAAGCTCTCTGGTTCAAACACACTCCCCTGAAAGCCCCTCACTGATCTAACTCTGGCATGGGATGAAAGACTGAACACCTTTTCTATAACTAAATTAATGAATTGGCTGTCGCTTGGAACTCAGCGATGCAAAGCTCTCATTGGTTCATGTTTCGTTTGCACGGATGCTTCACTGCTCTTCTGAACTACTTTGTCTCATGAGTGTGTGTGTGTGTGTGTTGTGTTTGTCTTCATGTGATTGTACCTCAACCCTTCGCAGCACGTATGCGAGACCGACGACCGGGACGAGGTGGTGGTGTGTGAGTTGTGCGAGGCCAACGTGGCCAACTTCAACCAGCACATGAAGAAGAGCCACCCGGGCTGCGGACGCAGCGCCAACCGCCAGGGTTACCGAAGCAACGGCTCCTACGTGGACGGCTGGTTCGGAGGAGAGTGCGGCAGCGGGAACCCGTACTACCTGCTGTGTGGAGGCTGCAGAGAGAAGTACCTGGCCATCAAGAGCAAGGCCAAGGTCCCCATCGTGGAGAGGTACGCACACACCCGAGACAGGCCGACTGTTGTGTCACTGTGTGAATCAACAGCAACCACCTCCAAGCTGGCAACCCAGACCGATGACCAAGTGATTCTTTATTTTAGTGTCAGTAACGTCAAATCACATAGACGACGACATGCACCCAAGTTTTCTTTTTCTTTCCAAGTTTTCGTTTTCTTTTGCTGGCATTTATCCATTTTAATGCCAGAGATCACCCCCTGGTTCCTGCCAGCTTTATAATGAGTTAAAATGAGACGTCAGACTCATAGCTGAGTTTGTGCTGATACAGTAAGGAGACTTTTAAAGATGCTTATTAAAAGGAACGCAGCCTGGACTCCATCAATGACTTAAATAACAGCGTTATTCTTTACCAATTTAAAATCCCTCAGTTTATTGACTGTTTTATGTTCGATTCATCAGGCAATATGTTTTATTTCTGTTTTATTTTGTTCTACTTTGTCATTGAAAGGAAGTAAAATGGAGCTCATGTCATTTTATTCTCTGATGTGTATTCAGGTATAAAGGACAGGCTCCGGACCTGCTGGGAAAGCAGGACAGTGTCTATGAAGGTACGGCGTGTTGTGATAAACAGATGTTTGGGTTCTCTTGTAAACAAGCTCAGTAATAGTGTTTGTTTTCAATTCAAACTAGATATTTCTTTTATAGTTTAGAGGGTAGGATTTAAATTTTGTTTAATATTTATTGTCGTTATTATCTACCTCATTGCCGGTGTTTTGGTTAAAGTATAAGTTGAAACATCAAAGTATGGTTTACATTTCGTCATTCGCAAGTGCCTTCATCCTTTCAAGTGTAACTTGATGTTAATTCTGTGTATGTCTTCAAATGCTCTGCGTCTGTCCGTCCCGCTGCAGAGGACTGGGACATGCTGGACGTCGACGAAGACGAGAAGCTGACGGGGGAGGAAGAGTTTGAGCTGTTGTCTGGACCGTTGGGCCTCAGCGAGCGCAGGATCGTCCCCGAGGCCGTCCAGTTCCCCGACAGCGACCCGCTGGGGGCCTCCATTGCGATGGTGACGGCCAGCAACAGCATGGAGGAGACCCTGCTGCAGATAGGTGAGGACGAGAGCCCATCACAGCAACACGTGTGATGGTATCGGCCTGAAGTGAAGCAGTAAACTGACTGTGTGTTGTTGTTGTTCAGGCTGTCAGACCTCGGTGGATAAGAGTTCATCGGGCAGAGTGACCCTCGGCGAGCAGGCGGCCGCCCTCCAGAACCCCCACGACCGGGTGATGGCGCTGAGGAGGGTGACGGCCGCGGCCCAGGTGCTGCTGGCCCGGACCATGGTGATGAGAGCCCTGTCCCTGCTGTCCGTCAGGTACTCTTCACTAACCACTCCCTCTGGCTGGGCTCTGTGTTTACATCTTCATCTTCTTTGTCTTCTTTCATTCTTTTTAGACACGCATTAAAAGTTAAAATATTCTCAACTATTCAGTGCGGAGTTGCACCGCTTGTCAATGTCACGCTTGACTGAGGCAGCCAGTCAAATCAAGCAAAAGGCGGGCTTTACTACTTTACTCCTGACTTCCTGATTTGATGCCGGTAGATGTGGTAGGAACGGACATTGATGTTACCGATTTAACTATATAATTCCCTCCTCCTCATCCAACAGCAGAGCAACAGAGAGCTCGACGTCTGCATTACATCTATTTGTTCTCCATTATTTACGTTTGATCGCTCCACCGGCTCATCAGCTGTTTTGCCCGACTCGCTTCGCCAAGAGGTGTTTTTGAAGCATCGCTTGTTGCGACTCGTCTCGCTGTGATCGGCCCCGAAGACACTTCGGCATTGGCTTCGCTTTTCAGAACCAGAGGTTGCCGCCTCACTACAACCCTAAAAATGTCCTTGGCGGTTGGATGGAAGCAGCTTTCTGTCTGTTGTGTAATACGTGACTTCTCTCTCTTCCCTCCCACACAGCGGCTCGAGCTGCAGCCTCGCAGCCGGTCTGGAGTCTCTGGGTCTAACCGACATCAGGACTCTGGTCAGGCTGATGTGTCTGGCGGCAGCCGGCCGAGCCGGTCTGTCCACCAGCCCCACGTCGGGCTCCGGTCACGCCGAAAGGCCCCGTGGGGCCGCCAAGGCCAGCAAACCCATCTCCTGTCTGGCTTACCTCAGCACCGCGGTGGGCTGCTTGGCCTCCAACAGTCCCAACGCAGCCAAGCTGCTGGTGCAGCTCTGCACTCAGGTACTCCATGATTGATGATTGACTGATTCAACACATCAGAGGCAAACATCAAATGTCTTTTAGGTGTCTCAGACAAGCAGCTAATTGATTATTGACTAAAAGTCTTTGTTTTTTGTGTTTTGGGGATTTTTTTCGCCCTTTATATAGATTTAGGACAATAGAGAAGTAACAGTAAATACGCGCGACTTGAACTGGGGATGTTGTATTTACTTTGTCAAGGACACCCTTTGTTTTTGCTTATTGATGGCCCGTGGCATGTGATGGAATATACTGAAATAAAATCACAGTTGAGCTGCTTCATCCGCCAACAGTGACCTGTATTAAAGCTGAAACATTATTGTTTTTAACATTGGAACACCTGGTGAGTGAATGAAGGAGCAGCATCAGGTCCAGCCGGAGAACTAAAAGTGATCATCTATAAATTATAATATGGAGCTTGAATCAGGAGGTGTTTAGCTTAGCTTAGCATAAAGACTTGAAGGTGCCTGGCTCTGTCCACAGTTTATAAAGAACACCTACCAGCACCTCTGAAGCTGAGTAATAAACACGTTGTGTCGTGTGTTTAGAAACGATCGTCTCGTTACAGGATCGTCACAATATCAAAATGCATATTGTCGTGTTTTTAAATAAACATATAAGCACGAGAGAACAAACTGCTCTTAACTGCAACTCTTTATTAGCTTAACTTCCTGGTGCTGCAGGTTACTGCCACGGTACAGACTACAGGTTCCATGCTTTCATGTACAGCTTCTTATCACCCTCTATGTACCAACGTACATTTATAACAAATACCACACATATTACGGTAATCAGCGTTGCATATGTGTCTGACCACAATACTAAAAAATAAATGATTCCTTTAAATTATTTTTTTAAAGTTGTTATAATAAGCATATCATTTAGTTATCGCTACTGAGAATTTATCAAACATAAAAACATGACGTAGATAGGTTTGCAGTTTTCAAGGTGTATATTTCAAATTGCATCTCTTACACACATGAAGATAAAGTTGTGAACACCAGCTGAATATCTATTATCAGAATCATTATAACTGTGTTATAACTGCTACTGTGAAAAGGGAATACTGCTGTTAATAAGAACATGATTTGTTCAAAGTGTTTGCAAAACAAATGTTATTGCACTTTTGTTCATATAGCAGTACTTTTAAAATAAAAGGGCGCAATACACTACTTTTGAATGCATTATTGAATTTTGCGCATAACAATGCGATTAAAAATTGTAATCGTTGCCCAGCACTAATATATTTATAAAGGAATACTCTTTCCTCTCCAGAACCTGATCTCTGCAGCGACCGGCATGAATCTGACGACGGTGGACGACCCCATCCAGAGGAAGTTCCTGCCCAGCTTCCTGCGCGGCGTTGCCGAGGAGAACAAGCTCGTCACCTCCCCAAACTTCGTGGTGACTCAGGCTCTGGTGGCCCTGCTGGCAGACAAAGGGGCCCGACTCAGACCTGCGTATGACAAGGCTGATATGGAGAAAAGAGGTGTGTAGACTCAGTTTGTCTCATTGGGCTCTTCATCAATAATGTTTCATTTTTATGTTCATATTAGAGTAATCAAGCATCCTGAACATGGCACTGCCTCCGGTATTTAAGCCAAATTACGTACTTTTTTCTTACGTTATTGTAATTTAACCTTAAAGGGACAGTTCACTCCAAAATCAAAAACATATTTTTTTTATTCCAACAGCTATGTCTCTGTCCATAAATCCTGACGCGTTTACTCGAGATAATCCACCGACCTTGTTGTGAGACGTTTCATGTAGGTACTATTTTCTTTCTGCTAAACTACACCTGCCAGCCGTATCACCGCTCAGAAGGAAGCATCTCCACTCGACACTGCTAGCTCACCTAACACCACGGAGCTAACATTGCATTAATATTGACATGTTGTCCACGAGAAGATGCACGCCCCCTTCTGAGAGGAGGTATAATTAAAGCCTGTGGTTCGGCAGAAAAAAAATAGTTCCTGCATGAAACTGATTTCTGGAAAAGAGACGTTGCTGTTTAGTTTTTCAAATGTATTTTTTGCAATCAAAACAAATCAGTCTGGATTGATAAACAACTACAGGTAAGATGAAAATATGTATTCCAGTGATTCTGTCCTATCATGTGTTTTTCAACAAAATATAATGTCACAGAAATGTTCACATAATTGTATCATCAGTGCTGTCTGTTCAGCTTCCATGACTCATTCTTGTTCCAGCTTGTTTCTTTCTGTTCACTTGGGTCACTTTTTTTCTGTGCCTTTTGTGTTTGTCCTTTTTGTTCCTCCTCTCACTCACCGGGTCACCTTCTGTTCCGTGTCGAGCAGGTCTAATTGCGCATTTGTATGCCCACCCTTCCCATAATCCCTCCGCTGTAGGGCCTCTGGAGCTGGCCAACGCTCTGGCGGCCTGTTGCCTGTCCTCCCGGCTGTCCTCGCAGCACCGCCAGTGGGCCGCCCAGCAGCTGGTCCGCACGCTGGCCGCCCACGACCGCGACAACAACCACAGCCGGCCGCAGACCTTCGCCGACATGGCGGGAGACCTGCGGAAGTGCTCCTTCATCAAGCTAGAGGCTCACCAGAGCAGGGTGAGTCAACACGGGATCAGGAGTGTTCCCACAGCTGGGTTTGAGCTCAGAATATATATTAATAGAAACTGTTAGGTGTTAAGAAAACGTCTGTTTCACTCAGGTCATCACGTGCGGTTGGTGCAGTAAGAAAGGCCTGTTGGCTACGAGTGGCAATGACGGGACGGTGAGGATGTGGAACGTGACCAAGAACCAGTACACCCTCCAGCAGACCTGCATCTTCAACAAGGAGTAAGGCTTTCTCTAATCCAAATGTTCCACCTGCACAAACCTCGGTGTGTGAATGAAACCAGTGCTGCATTTGGAGGGAAGAGCTGTAGTACAGCTCTGGTGCCACAGAACTGATCTAAACATTACTTTGATCTCGTTTCTTTCTGCAGCTACAGCATGTTTTAGAAGTTATTTTTGTTGAACCCTCTAAACCCCAAACAGTTCCTCTCTGTGGTCTCACCTCAGTATAAAGTCCTGCTGCTCTATAGAAACAGAACCATCATGACTAGAAGTAGAGAGAACGAGAACGTGTCTTCAGTGCAGAATAACACAGTTATGATGACATCAATCATAGAGAAGAAACAAAACACAAGTTGAATTTCTTTGATATTTTATTTTACAAAAATTGGAAAAATTTTACAAAAACAATGGAATCTATATATCCAACATGTCTCCAAGTGTCCACAAGTGTTACTAATGTTGGGAATAAATGGAGGCTCTCTGTGCTATATGTATTGAACTATTAACATTTCTACAGCCTCTTCTCTCCTCTTCTCTCCTCCCCTCCTCTCTCCTCTCCTCTCTCCTCCTCTCTCCCCTCCCCTCCTCTCTCCTCCTCTCTCCCCTCCCCTCCTCTCTCCTCTCCTCTCTCCTCTTCTCTCTTCTCTCTCCTCTTCTCTCTCCTCTTCTCTCTCCCCTCTCCTCTTCTCTCCTCTCTTCTCTCCTCTCCTCTCTCCTCTCCTCTCTCCTCTCCTCTCTCCTCCCCTCCTCACTCCTCTCTCCCCTCTCTCCTCTCCTCTCCTCCCTCCCCACTCCTCCCTCTCCTCTCTCCCCTCCTCACTCCTCCTCTCCTCTCCTCCCTCCCCTCCTCTCCCCTCTCCCCTCTCCCCTCCTCACTCCTCTCTCCTCTCCTCTCCTCCCTAATTCAAATGAATGCTAATGTTCTGTTGATGTGTGTAAATAGGCGACAGTTTGCCAAAACGTTCCCCATAACAACTTCTCATGAGGTGATAATATGTGCTCACATTTCCCCATAACAACTTTATGAGGTTATAATACGTCAGATGTTTTTATTTTGGGCCAAATATGAGAATGTGTTGCAGCTTAAAGTGTTGGGTCTCATGTGTGTTGATTCTGTGTCTCCTCATCAGTGACGGCTCTTCAGAGGACGGCATGTCCGGTTTGGGGTCTCCCAGCGACCCTTGCATGTCTCCTCTGGCTTGGAGCGTCACTGGAAAATACCTGGCGTCGGCCATGGAGAAAATGGTCAACATCTGGCAGGTTAACGGTAAGCAGTTATGCTTTTCACTGGCTCCACTGGGTTCTTCTTTTATAAGAGGCCATGTTAATGATGCGCTCCATTAGCGTTGTTTCATTATGAAATGTGTTCCGTGGCTCAGCTTGTGTCGGCAGAATATGAATGAGACGGCATTAAGATTTTATCGCTCCCGTTAAAAATAGATGCTCTGGATGTGGTCCAATCATTATTCACTGGCTCCCCCCACACGCCCCGCAGCACCGACCATCTGTCCTCGGCCACTTTCAGTCGCCTCCAGGACCAACGCCCACGATTCTGATCAGCTTTCATGAGCACATTTTCTCTCTTCTGCCTTTGAAACGTGACTCTGTCTGTCATTGTCATCTTTCTGTGGTTCATTGTTGAGCAATCAGTTCGCACCAAAGTCCATTAAACACCTCGGTATATTTCAGAACCGCTTCTAAAGTTCAGTGTAAACGTACTCAACCGTTGAGAAGTTTGATGTTTTTCCTCTTATTGTAACAGAAATAAAAACAGTATAATGTCCGTGTTCCCCACAGGATGGTGGGCGGACCTTTAGGAATAACATTCAGTACATTTTAAAGTTAAATGCATCAATCTGGTGCAGAATTAAGAACCCAGATCTGTGAAGAACTTTGTGCTCTTGTTCTAGCAGAGGGGGAATGTAACAAAGTACATTCAGGTTTTTAGGTACTGTACTTTACTTAAGTACTTCCATTTTATGTAACTTTATACTTCTACTCCACTACATCTCAGAGGGAAACATTGTACTTTTCATTTCATTACATTTATTAGACAGTATTAGTCACTAGTTTGGCTATTTTGCAGATTCACATTCTTAACACAAAATATAAATAAACTAATGAACTATGATGTATTATTAAGTAGTAAATGTCCAATTATGAAGTATATAAAGTAGGAAAAATGAGCCCCGACATTAAAGTGATGAGCACTTAAATGCATCAATAATTATAATCCAATGACGTAGAGCCTAAAGTCAATGTATTTGAAATGCGTCAGTCTGCATATTGAGTGTACTTTTGGTACGTCAAGTATATTTTGATACCAATACTTTTGTACATAAAAAGTAAAAAAGTAATGCTAGACGAATGAGGACTACTAATAGTAAGAGCAGCCGTGGATATAATAGAATAATAATGATAATAAATAGTTGATGCCTCGGCTCCTCCAGTCTACAGTCTGATCAAAAGTTTACTTTCAACTTTTCAATCATCAGAAGGAAACGTTTGAAATGTTTCTTCTAGTCTTCTACTCCTCTGTTGTTCAGAGAGATCTGTTGTTCTTTTAGTTATTATTTATTATTTATTTCAACAGATAAGTCAATTTAAGAACCAGCTCTCATTTACAATGACGACCTTTCCAAAAAGGCAGCAACAGGAAGTCAATACAAGACGAAATAAAACATCTCAAACAATCACCGACAAAATGTACAACATCACAAAATGTACAACATATAAACAAAGTGTTCCTGGAGAGGAAGGTGCAGTGATCAGAGCCCATCGTCTGTCAGTCTGGTTAAACTAACTAAATAACATCTATTATTAATAAAGCGTCGTATAGAGGAGTCCTCCCAGCAGTCCATCTTTGTGGCAGCAGATTACAAACCTTCTGAGCGGTAGATTTTATTTCTCTGACCGGTACAAAGCTCCTCGCTGACCTGTGACCTCCCCTCCTCTCCTTTAAGGCGGTAAGGGCCTGTTGGACGTGCAGCCTCACTGGGTGTCAGCGTTGGCTTGGCCTAAAGAGGAGGCCGAGTCCCTGTGGTGCGGGGAACCCAAAGACATGCTGCTGGTGGGACGGATGGACGGATCTCTGGGCCTCATCGAGGTGCTGGACAGCTCCAGCATGCACCGCACCGAGCTGGAGCACTGCTACCGGAAAGACGGTAGGAGCCAGTGTTCTCGTGTTCTCGGTGGTAAATGTTATTTGGAGGAAACTCTTTACGGATGTTTGATAGTAATGTTTCCTTCCCCTCTCAGTGGCGGTGATGCACATCGCCTGGTACAGTGAGGACAAGCCGTTTGCGGTGGGCTACGCAGATGGAAAGCTGCTGATTGGATCCAAAGAGCCTTTAGAAAAAGGAGCCATCGTGGTCATCGACGCTCACAAGGTTTCTACTCAGTTCTACTCTTTCTAGGATTCTACTCAGCAAAGTTTGATTTGTTTTTAAACACATTTTATTATAGTTTAGTCCACTTTATTTGTTATCTGTATTTTTACTCTTTGTTGTATTTTACTTTTTCTATTTTAGTTGAATTTTCTTTATTTATTTACTCGTATTGTGATTATTATTTATTTTATACTTAATAATTGTCATTCTATTGTTCATATATGTTTATCATTTTATTCTTTTGTTCTTTGCTATTCTTCTGTTGTAATCTTTAATGAAAGAATTTCCTTTGGTATTAATAAAGTTTTATCTTATCTTTAGTTCATAAGATAACATCTAACGGGTTCAGTTAAAGTGTGTTACATTGTTTAAGTGTAAACTCTTTGTGTACAAACATTGATTATCCTGCTATTATAGAATGTATTAAGGTTTAAATGTACAATACTCACACATATTTAACTGTTGTGATATGAAACATTTCCTTAACTGTCTTAAAATCAGATACTTATACAGAAACAAGAATATAGCAGTTAATATGAACTTTGGGAGCTACCTATGAAGAACGTTGTGCTCTTGTAAACAACTCTGATCTAGCAAACTATTTCATCATAAACACATTGGTTGTTTAGATATGAATAGTGATGTCACAACCACACACGGGGATCCTCCTGCACAGAGCTTCCTAGATTAGTTCGGATTGGATCTCTTCCCAAATTGTCCCTCGCTCACATTCCCGTCTCCTATTTTACTCGTTGACGAAAGTTTCAATAGATCTCGTCATCACGATAAATGAGATTTGATTTGGTTTTCGTCCCTGCTCCTCGTGGGCTGAACCTCTGAATCTTGTGTTTCACAGGAGTCCATCACCAGTATGAAGTGGAGTCCTAACGGTCAGATCTTGCTGACCTGTGCCAAGGAGGAGACGGTGAAGCTGTGGGCCAGTCCGGACTGTCACTCGGGCTCCGGCTGGCACTGCCTGCAGGGTCTTCGACACCCGTCCCCGGTGAACGGCGTGGCCTGGTGTGGCCTGCTGGGACGTGGCCTGAAGACTCTCAGCATGTTAGCCATGTAGGTCCTCAAGTACTCGCACCTGATCACACTCACTGGTTTTTATTGAGTTCATGAGGCGTTCATGTTGCAGTCATCCTTTAGATGAGTTCCTCAAACTCATTCTCTTTTATTTCTTTTTTTTACAGATGCTGCCAGAACGGCCACGTCTCAGTCTGGACTGTTCCTCAAAACATCTCTAACTTCCCAGATTCCTCTTCCTCTGACTCTGAGGGATGGTGGGAGAATGAAGTAAAACCTAAATTCATGGTACTTACAAGATGTTGCTGTTATAATGTAAACAAGGTTGCTGTTTATTTTTAAATTCCTGGACATGCGGTGAATGTTGAAGGTGATTTTGTCTCGAATTCTGACCAAGCCTGCAGATTCATCCCAATTGATGACTGTTTATTCTCTCCACACGTACATGGTCTTCTTCCACTTATCTGCCGTCCTTGTGTTGCAGTCTTCCCGGTGGTCGGGCAGAGGAGCGACGTGTGTTTTCCAGCTGAAGGGCCACATCACCCCAGTGAGAACGCTGGCCTTCAGCCCCGACGGCCTGGCTCTGGCATCTGGAGGAGTGGGAGGCCTCATGAACATCTGGTCCCTGCGGGTAAGAAAACTCACACAGGATAAATGTAAACACTGCAGGTAGAAGTAACAGATGTACACACACTCCTCTCACACTGTGTGTGTGTGTGTGTGTGTGTGTGTGTGTGTGTGTGTGTGTGTGTGTGTGTGTGTGTGTGTGTGTGTGTGTGTGTGTGTCCAACAGGACGGGTCGGTGCTGCAGACAGTGGTCGCCGGTTCAGGTGCGATCCAGAATATTGTCTGGATCCCAGATGTTGGTGTGGCCGTCTGCTCCAACAGGTCCAAGGTACCACATCTGTACACCTTTGTTCCCCCCCCCCCCCCATGTTTCTAGCCGCATCGCTGTGATGAGATGAATATCTATTTACTCTCCGGTCTGCTTCTCTTCCAGGACGTGCTGGTGGTGAACTGCTCCAAAGAGTTCATGGCGTCCAACCATGTGCTGGCCACTTGTCGCACCGCTCTGAAGAAGCAGGGAGTGGTCGGCCTCAACATGGCGCCCTGCATGAGGGCCTTCCTGGAGAGACTTCCTGTCATGCTGCAGGAGCAGTACGCCTACGAGAAGGTACGCACGTTTAATATCTATCTCCGGTCTAAAGCCTCTTTCACACATAATGCTCGATGTTAATGGGATAGTCTGTCAGGCATCACTTGTGATGTTCATTATTCACACATGCACGACACTCTAGAACATTTCCGTCTTGCACCTTTTCACACATGTCATGGCAATGCTGGACCGTCCAGCAGATGGCGTTAATGCCAATTTTTTTTTTTGTCATGTTTAATGTGTTTCACATTTTTCTTTTCATATTTGTTGGATATATTTGTGACATTTTTCACACATTTTTCTGACACTGTTTTTTCTTCACATATTTTACTACAATTTAAAGATATTTTTTGGACTTTTTTCACATATTTTATTTTTTAAATATTTTACAAATAATATTTGGATATTTTTCACGTATATAATCTTCTTGTAGTTTTCCGTATTTCTTGGGATATTTTTTATAAATATATAATCTATATATATTTATAATTTTTTTCACATATCTTACAAATAACATTCAAATATTTCTCGGGTATTTTTCTTAACATTTTAACAGTTTTCACACATATTTACTCATCACTTGAGGGTGATTATTCTCCATCATTGCCAGTTGTTGATGTTTCCTCCTCCTCCTCCAGCCCCACGTGGTGTGTGGCGAGCAGCTCGTCCACAGCCCTTACATGCAGTGCCTAGCCTCCCTGGCCGTGGGGCTCCACCTGGACCAGCTCCTGTGTCGCCCCCCCGTGCCGCCCAACCTCCGACACTGCCCGCCGGAGTCTGGCACGGCCGTCTGGTGCGCCAGCGAGTGGTCCTGGTTGGACTGCTTCTCTACGACGGTCAAGGCGGCGGAGGCCCTCGCTCGAGGCGCCTCCTTCTCCGAGTCGTTCTCCGTTCCCGACCTGGAGCCCGTGCCCAAAGACGAGATGGCTCTGCTCATGGTGAGGGAGGCTGCTGTTGCTTCAACTGTTTATCATCTAATTAACACCTACTGTTGAATGTAATAACCGTGTTCCACTCTGTTTTTCCAGGACAACAGTAAATGGGCGTCTGGTCTGGATGAACAGATCATGTCCTGGGCCACCTCCAGACCAGAGGTAGTTTAGATTGAGACCTAGATTAGCTGTAATAAGTGTGCTTGTTTACTCTCAGAATGTGACGATAATAACGTGTGTGTGTGTGTGTGTTTTTTTTGCAGGACTGGCACCTCGGGGGGAAGTGTGATGTGTATCTGTGGGGTGCCGGGCGACACGGCCAGCTGGCAGAGGCCGGCAGAAACATCCTGGTGCCCACAACCGCCCCGTCCTTTTCTCAGGCACAACAGGTACACAAACGTGTCGCGTGTTTGTTAACTAACCCAGCCTGGTGACTGTCATCACATCACAGAAGAGTCCAGGATACGTCTGCTATTTTCTTATACTTTACTGCAAGACAAGGACAGTGGAAACTGCTTCTAGTGATCGACCGCTTACATAGATCAGTACGCTTGGAACAGAAATATTCCTCTACAAATGCTCTTAAAATAATAATAATAACTTTATTTATATTGCACCTTTCAGAACAAAGTTACAAAGTGCTTCACTATGAAAACTTAGAAGCAAATATGAACCATCAGTACAATTTACCACAGTACAATACAATAAAATGCATAAATACATGTATGTATTGCAGTTTTGGTTTGCTAAAAAAAGTAATTTTATCTCAAAAAAACAAAATGTGTGCGGGGAAAGCAACCGTAGTCAAAGGTCCAGTTCATTTATAAAGTCAAACGTGTGCTACATTTGACTTGACTTCATAATCTGCACTATTAGATGTAGGATCCAGTGTTTGTCACGTGGGAATCCTCAGACTTTATGTATTTAATACCGACTCTTCGGAGTGCCTCTTTGAGTTAATGGATTTTGACATTTTGAATGTTGACGCGTGTTCTTTACCAGCTTTTAAAACATGGTCCCTTTTTGATGTGATTGTTTATTCCCTGCATCTGTCTGCTCGTCTTTCCTTCCTCCAGGTGGTGTGCGGTCAGAACTGCACCTTTGTGATCCAGCCCAACGGGACGGTGTTGGCCTGCGGGGAGGGAAGCTACGGCCGTCTGGGTCAGGGCAACTCTGACGACCTGCACGTCCTCACCGTCGTCTCAGCTCTGCAAGGTGGAGCTGAAATATCACACACACACACACACTGTTAAGATTCACTAATATGTTTGACACTAAGACGTGCTCACCTGTGTGTCCTCTGATGGAGTTTAATAGCTTTTAATCAAATCTATTGAGGTTTGAATAACTCCGACTCAACGACTGTCATAAGATTTTAAAACCTACAGTTTTGAGTTGTGAGAAAGTTAATATATTTTCCAGCAAATGTTGATTCGATATGACTCATTGAAATAACAGCTCTAGCTTACTGACTTTACTCTTTATTTTTCATGAGCTCTTAAATCCGAACACTGGAGGTCCTTCTGCAGAATTATTAAGTTTTTATAAGCTTAAAGAGACTTGAATCAACGCTTTAAAGCACCAAAGTCACACAATAACACAAAAACACTGGAAAATAAAATAAAACCAGGCGGCAAGCTGGAAAGTTCTGAAAAGTGAAGTCAAAGCTTCATGTGTTAAAGCTGCATTCTCTCTAGTGTCCACCAGGGGGCGACTCCTCTGGTTGTATAGAAGTCTATGAGAAAATGACTCTACTTCTCTCTTGATTTATTACCTCAGTAAACATTGTAAACATGAGTTTATGGTCTCAATCTCTAGTTTCAAGTCTTCTTCAATACAGCATGATGTTTATTTAGTACATTATGGTCCATTTAGAGTCAAACAGACCATAAAGCAGGGGATGCTTTAGGGCGGGGCTACACAGTGATTGACAGGTCTCTACCAGAGCGTTGTCCAGTCTGGGAGGCAGTTGTCGGTGTTCTCGTCTCACGAGTCTCAGTGTGTTTTTACTTCATGACAGTTAATTGTAACTTTTTGGTCGTCTAAAAATGTCTCCTTCAGCCTTCGGTTGTACTTAGCTCCGCCCTCTAGTGTCACTTCTGTTTGCAAATAACTAAGATGGCGACGGCCAAAATGCCAAACTCGAGACTTCACAAGCCAGTGTGAGACGCCAGGACGACTACGTCGGCTTCTCGTATACAGTCCGTGAATCAAACATCCTCCAGTAGCAGAAGAACATGTAACATGATTAGAAATGGAGGGATGGATGTGAAAGAGAAATAATGAAATAACTCAAAGCAGTGATGAGACATGTGACATCTTTATTGTAGTTTCTTACTTCAGTAACGTCATTCTGACTCCGCGGTCGTCTCTCTGCCCCTTCAGGGTTCGTTGTGACTCAGCTGGTGACGTCGTGCGGCAGCGACGGTCACTCCATGGCCCTGACAGAGAGCGGCGAGGTGTTCAGCTGGGGGGACGGAGACTACGGCAAGCTGGGCCACGGGAACAGCGACCGCCAGCGCCGCCCGAGGCAGATCGAAGCGCTGCAGGGAGAGGAGGTGGTGCAGGTCAGTCTGAGTTCTAATGAACCCGATAAGGATGTTTGGTGCTCGGGTGCTTTCACAATCTGCTTCACTTTGATCTTTTGTTTTAGATGTCCTGTGGGTTCAAACACTCGGCGGTGGTAACAGCCGACGGGAAGCTTTTCACATTTGGAAACGGTGATTACGGACGACTGGGTTTGGGAAACACCTCGAACAAGAAGCTTCCGGAGAAGGTCACCGCTCTGGAGGGATACCAAGTGGGACAGGTAGGACAGAGGAGTGATAGAACTGACTAGAGGTGCAACGGGTCTCGAAACGGTTCGGGTCAGAGTCACGGGTCAGAGTCACGGGTCAGAGTCACGGGTCAGAGTCACGGGTCGGATCAGCACAACAGAAAAAAGGAGCAAATTTAAAGTAACTTTTAGAGATCGCTGGTCATGTTTTTTTGCCGCCGATACTAATTATTGATCATTGATGATCCATATTAACAGACACAGAGCCCTTTGTTGTTTGATTAGAGCACCAGAGTATTATATTATATTATAAGTCTGTAAACTATCAAGAATTCTAAATGTTGTCCTTTTACTTTGTATTTGTAATTTATAGTTTTTGTTTTTTCTTCATAAAAACACAATTCAAATGATAAGTAAATAAAATATTGTATTTTTATTGATTAAAACAAATGTTGTCATCAGTGGTTTTGATGATCTATTATTAGAGCTGGTGTAAACAGCTCATAATTCATCTCTAATATCTGTTGTTGTTGTGAAACACCACGGTTACTAGCTCTCCTCCTGTTGTAACATTATCAGAGATCAGAGATCGATGACATCATGATCACATGTTTGACTGAATATTGGAGGAGAACCATCGTCAGTAGAACTTTATTTAAACTGTGATGGTTAACGTTGGACTGTGTAATTGAAGAGGATGGATCCGTACGGATCGGTGATCTACGATGGTCCGTTGCACCACTAGAACTTACCGAGGGCTAAATCGTTTATTTAACAGTCTTTTTTCCTGTTTCCTGACGCTCAGTTTGAATGCCACGTGTTCACATTTGTGTTCCTGTGTTCTGACAGCTGAAACATTTAGAAGGTTTCGTTAAAAACCCACGTTCGATGAGTTCATGTTGCCGTGTGCTCCCCTCCTCAGGTGGCTTGTGGTTTGAACCACACTTTAGTCGTCTCCGCCGACGGGATGATGGTTTGGGCTTTTGGTGACGGAGACTACGGAAAACTGGGACTCGGCAATTCCACGGCCAAGTCGTCGCCTCAGGTCTGTTCACATGGAAAGAGTTCAGAACTGTTAGGAGGCCCGCTGCTTCACTCTAGCTGTAAAATAACCACGTATACGATTCAGCTGTTAGGTGAATGTAATGAAGGTTTATTTAGAGTTCTTGATTCCTCAGAAAGTGGACGTGTTGTGTGGAATCGGCATCAACAAAGTGGCGTGTGGAACACAGTTCTCTGTGGCTTTAACCACAGACGGCAAAGTCTTCACCTTCGGCCAAGGTTCGGTTACATCATCTTCTCTACGATAATAATATAACGATCAGAACTGAAACCATCAATCAATCAACAGTTATTTATTTATTTTTCAAGAAAATTAGTTCAATATTTCCAGCTTTACATCTGACATTTGGCTTTATGACATTTTCCATATTTCAGTAAATGATGAGTTGAGAAAATACAGATCAGATGAAAAAATGTCGCTCAAATAATGATAAATACTGTTTTCACAGTTACATTTGAGTAGCTTAATAAGGTAATTGTATAAAACTTTTAATTTGACATGTAATTTAAATATTATGTTCGCAGACCGCCTGATCGGCTTACCTGAAGGCCGGGCCAGGAACCACAACCGGCCCCAGCAGGTGCCGGCTCTGTCGGGGGTCCACATCCAGGATGTGGCCGTCGGAGCTGAACACACTCTGGTGCTCTCGTCCACGGGAGACGTTTACACCTGGGGCAGCAACTCGGAGGGACAGGTAACCTGCTGAACACTCACTGAACCCCCCAAGAATTGTGATGCGTTCAGGCTCTGCTCAGTGAAAATGAGAATTTGGCGAATGTAAATTCAAACTTCCACGAGTTTAAATACTTCTCGTTACTACAAATGATGAATTGACGTGACTTTGAACCTTGTGTCGTGCAGCTCGGTCTGGGCCACACCAACCACGTCAGAGAGCCAACGGTGGCCACGGTGCTGCAGGGAAAAAACATCCACCAGATCTCAGCCGGACGCTGCCACAGCGCCGCCTGGTCGGCTCCTTCCGTACCGCCTCGAGCTCCAGGTTAGACTCTCGCTCTCTCTCTCTCTCTCTCTCTCTCTCTCGCTCTCTCTCTCTCTCTCTCTCTCTCTCTCTCTCTCGCTCTCTCTCTCTCTCTCTCTCTCTCTCTCTCTGGGTACATCCACACTAATACGTTTACGAGTAAGCTCCTCATTCCTATTTTCATGTGTCGTTTGTGGTCGTCGTGTCTCCTCCTCCTCTTCTTCCTCCTCCTCCTCAGGCTCCTCGGTTCCTCTCCAGCTGGGTCTCCCCGTGGCGGTTCCTCCTCAGTACAGCGGCCTCAGAGAGGTCAGCATCGAGGCGGTGAGGGCTCGTCTGCGTCTCCTCTACCACTTCTCTGACCTCATGTACTCCTCGTGGAGACTCCTCAACCTCAGCCCCAACAACCAGGTGAGCAAAGAAAACATTCATAATCATGTTTCCTGACTGTAACAGCTTGAAGAGCACGTTAAAGGGTCGGGGTTTAGTTTAAATACCCGTCTTTAAACATTCAGAGGTGGTCTTTGCTTCAAGAGGGTGTTGGACAAGGAGGTGAAGGTGAAACACATTCTATCACCGTACGTAATGATGGTGACTTCTTTCTGTGCAGAGCTGTACGTCGCACTACAACGCCGGTACCTGGGGGATCGTTCAGGGCCAGTTGAGGCCCCTGTTGGCCCCCAGAGTCTACACTCTGCCCATGGTGCGCTCCATAGGGAAGACCATGGTTCAGGGCAAGAACTACGGGCCCCAGATCACCGTCAAACGGATCTCCACACGGTCAGTACCACATGGGTCTTTGTCTTTGTTTGTGTTTAACGACGTCCAGGTGAACATCCCTGAGGAAGATGTTCTCTGTGACCACCAGGACACCCTCATTAAAATGTGTTCTTATAGACACAATTGTTCATTTCACTGCCGATATTAGTGAAGTAAAGTTTTTGTAGAGCAAATTTAACAACAAACAAATGTTAAAAAACCTCTACTTCCAGCCTCTCCTCTCTGCTCTCCTCTGCTCTCTCCTCTCTGCTCTCTCCTCTCTCCTCTCTCCTCTCTGCTCTCTCCTCTCCTCTCTCCTCTCTACTCTCTCCTCTCTCCTCTCCTCTCCTCTCTCCTCTCTCCTCTCTCCTCTCTCCTCTCTGCTCTCTCCTCTCTCCTCTCCTCTCTCCTCTCTCCTCTCCTCTCTGCTCTCTCCTCTCTGCTCTCTCCTCTCTCCTCTCCTCTCCTCTCCTCTCTCCTCTCTCCTCTCTGCTCTCTGCTCTCTCCTCTCTGCTCTCTCCTCTCTCCTCTCTGCTCTCTCCTCTCTCCTCTCTCCTCTCTGCTCTCTCCTCTCTCCTCTCTGCTCTCTCCTCTCTCCTCTCTGCTCTCTGCTCTCTCCTCTCTGCTCTCTCCTCTCTCCTCTCTCCTCTCTGCTCTCTGCTCTCTCCTCTCTCCTCTCTCCTCTCCTCTCTGCTCTCTCCTCTCCTCTCCTCTCCTCTCTCCTCTCTCCTCTCTGCTCTCCTCTCCTCTCCTCTCTGCTCTCTGCTCTCTCCTCTCTCCTCTCTCCTCTCTGCTCTCTCCTCTCTCCTCTCTCCTCTCTCCTCTCTCCTCTCTGCTCTCTCCTCTCTCCTCTCTGCTCTCTCCTCTCTCCTCTCTCCTCTCTCCTCTCTCCTCTCTCCTCTCTGCTCTCTGCTCTCTCCTCTCTCCTCTCTCCTCTCTCCTCTCCTCTCTGCTCTCCTCTCCTCTCTGCTCTCTCCTCTCTGCTCTCTCCTCTCCTCTCCTCTCTCCTCTCTCCTCTCCTCTCTCCTCTCTGCTCTCTCCTCTCCTCTCCTCTCTCCTCTCTCCTCTCTCCTCTCTCCTCTCTCCTCTCTCCTCTCTCCTCTCTCCTCTCTGCTCTCTCCTCTCTCCTCTCTCCTCTCTCCTCTCTCCTCTCTCCTCTCTCCTCTCTGCTCTCTCCTCTCTCCTCTCTGCTCTCTCCTCTCTCCTCTCTCCTCTCTCCTCTCTCCTCTCTCCTCTCTCCTCTCTGCTCTCTCCTCTCTGCTCTCTGCTCTCTCCTCTCTCCTCTCTCCTCTCTCCTCTCTCCTCTCTCCTCTCTCCTCTCTCCTCTCTGCTCTCTCCTCTCTCCTCTCTCCTCTCTGCTCTCTCCTCTCTGCTCTCTCCTCTCTCCTCTCTCCTCTCTGCTCTCCTCTCCTCTCCTCTCTCCTCTCCGTGTTCACTTCCTGTAGTTCAGTCAGAGTGTCTCCTCCTTGTTGTCACATGACTGTTGGTCTCAGATGAATCAATCATGACTTCATAGTTTCACTGAGGAGCTCACACTTTAATGTTTTATCACAATGAAATATCACAATCTTAAGCTTCGTTTTGGCTGCTCTTTGTTCGTCACACATGATGTGTTCAAGGACCCTCGGAATGAAATCTGACGATAATGGCAGTTTTTTTTTAACTTGTGAAAATCTCCAACACGAGAAGACCGTCGTTAAATAAGAACCCGGTGACTTCATGGCGTGGTGCTTTCTAACTCTCCACAGGGGGCGTAAGTGTAAACCGATCTTCGTGCAGATCGCCCGTCAGGTGGTGAAGCTGAACGCCTCGGACCTCCGCCTGCCCTCCAGGGCCTGGAAGGTGAAGCTGGTGGGCGAGGGGGCCGACGACGCGGGGGGGGTGTTTGACGACACCATCACAGAGATGTGTCAGGTATGGACGGATCCGTGTCGGTGGTTCTTGATAAGAGGAGAGGAGTTTACCGGATGGCTCACGGTCTTGGTCCTGTGTGTTTGTAGGAGCTGGAGACGGGCGTGGTCGACCTGCTCATCCCCTCCCCCAACGCCACGGCCGAGGTCGGCTACAACAGAGACAGGTGAGGTCACCGCTGAGGATCCTGCTGCTCGGGAAGATTTAACCTCATGAGAAAGAGACGCAGGTAGACACAAAGTGTTCCTCACTGTTAGTATCAGTGTGATGGAAACGTGATGTTTAAATAACATTCTACTTCATGTGGTGTATATGGAGATAAATACAACAATCTCACAGAAATAAGACACAAGAGACATTATATTCCTTTTTAAAGATGATATTGTTAGTTTGGCAGTTCGTTGATGCTCCAATGCAGATAAAAGAAACAATGTTTGTTTGTTTGTTTGGACGGTGCACATTAATACATTCTGTAAATGCGTCACAGCTTTTTCATCTCTAGTCTCTGGACAGATGTTACAAAGTCACCTGAAGTTATTCACCATTCATCATTTAGAGGATGCAGAAACATAGTAACATCATGCATTCACTTCATTGTAAAGTACTATGAAGACAACATGCAGATCAAATAGATGAAACACGGACTAAAGACAAAATTCATCTTCTTTACTTTTTTTTTTCTGAACTATTTATTTAATTATTACATTTTAGATTTATAATACTTTCTTACATCTATTTTTGAAGCCCCTCCTTTCTGTCTTTGTGTCTTCTTCAAGGTAAAAGGCAGTCACCATGTTAACCCTAAAACACAAGGTTTTCAAAATAAAAGTTGTAATATTTTTTAATACATAACTGTCCTGTGTTAGCTGGTGATGCTGGTTGGGAACATGTATTTATATTCAGGTGTAAGAGACAGTAGAGATGTTTAGTGGTGTGTTAGTGTGAGGTTCTACTACAGTAGAGTTTATAGAAACACACAAATCAATGTTCTGCTGTGGACGTATTCTAGACTCCTAAAAGAATCAGTTTAAGTTTTAAGCTTCATTCAGAATGTTTTCACCTCTTTACCTTTCTGTTAGAGAACTGAAGCTGTTATCTTTGATCTCTACAAACACACCAGACTCCATTGAGAAACCAGTGATTGTAGAACTCAGAACTCAGGAGTTGCTGCTCTACTGACCTTTGTGACGAACAGAACTCCATATTTCCTTCTCCTGTCAATCTGCTCAGGTTCCTCTTCAACCCGTCCTCCTGTCTGGACGAACACATGCTCCAGTTCAGGTTCCTGGGCATCCTGATGGGCGTGGCCATCCGCACCAAGAAGCCCCTGGACCTCCACCTGGCCCCGCTGGTGTGGAAACAGCTGTGCTGCATCCCGCTGATGCTGGAGGACCTGGAGGAGGCGGACCTCCTCTATGTGCAGACGCTCAAAAGCATTCTTCACATTGAAGACGGCGGCATCACCGAGGAGAACTTCCATGAGGTGGGAAATCCCTTTCTTGATTCTCATATATATATATATATATATATATATATATATATATATATATATATATATATATATATATATATATATATATATATATATATATATATATATATATATATATATATATATATATATATATATATATATATATATATATATATATATATATATATATATATATATATATATGAGATTAAAGTCAGAATGTTGTGATACTTTACTTTGAAGGACATTGAAGCTGTGAATTGGTTCCATTTTGATTTCATTTCTTTTATCTTATTTTTGCCCATCTATCCCGACTCTTTTCATAAGAGTATATGTAACTTAATTATTTGATATAGATACATATTGTATACCCACATTTAAGGATCTTTAATGTTTTTGTTTGTGTGTATTTCAGTAAAAAAAGAACATTTTAAATGTCGAGTCTTGTTCGATCTCTAGTTTAGACTCTAAACATTAAAGAGGAGATGCGTCAGTATTTCAAACTCTCTAATTGAACAAGTCGACTCTTCATTTAACCACAGAGAGGATTCTCAAAGGAGAGAGAAGGTGACATGTATTCACAGCTGCATATAGAGTCAGATTCATGACTCACATTTTATTGCATATAGAATCTCCTGCAGGCCTCGGCAGTCAATCCCGGTGACGCACCGCCGCCCCTCAGCTTCCTCGCTCATCACTCTGTGTTTAAACTTCATCTGAAAACAATAAACCGTCACCGTTAGCGTCCTGAAGGCTCACAGGGAGGCTGATGATCGGCTACTTCTCTTCAGCCAGAGACGTCCTGCAGGAGCTGAGAGACGAGCTAATGATGCTAACGTTAGCTCAGCTGGTTTTTCTGATGACTAAAATCCTTCATCGAGTTAAAAATGAAAACGATCTAATGATCTGTCTTTAAAAAAGTGGCTTAAAACTGGATAAAAAGTCAATTTATGACGCTGCACAAAGAGGATATGACGCCACAGTGAAACGCACCGTTACCTCGATTACAGCTGCAGATTTCTCTGGTTTAGAAGTTGGAAACATTTATGTGGAAAAGCTACACATTTAACCTTTTAAACTGTCCCAAAACAAACACACACGCTGCACCACGCCCAGTGAGCGCTGACAGTGAACACCAGTTGATCCTGTTAACAGCTGACAGTCGAACAATAACCAACCGAACGTTGGCCCGAATCAGCGCTCACATTTCAGACTCCGAACCGGTGTCGGAAACGTGCGTGAAGCCTTGTGAGAGCTGGATGTGAGCCCTGCTGGATGAGCACGCACACACACACACACACACACACACACACACACACACACACACCACAGAAGGCCAACATATCCCCCAGAGCCCCTCTTGTGTCCAAACTCGCCTCACGCAACCCCTCCACCGTGAAGCCCTCAGCGCTGCAGGAACGCCGGGGCCGCTGTCCATGCAGCGTGTCCTGCTGGAGACCTGGCCCTGCTCCCAGACTCTCAGGGGGGGGAGGGGGGGAGAAGCTGCTCCTCTGCTGGCTTTGGATTGAATTCTGCCAGACGAGCTGTCAAATGTCTCACCATGATATTATAATCTGTTGTTGACAGAACCGTGAATACGTGATTTAATTTGAGGGTTTTGTAGCCGATCTGTTGAATCGTTCATTCAGTCAAAGAGAGAAACGCTCTCGCTGACTGATTATTCAACAATTCCATGAAACTTTTGGTTTCTGTCTGACCATAGAGAGACTGAATATACTGACGAGAGACCAGTAACTCTACAGATATGAGCTCACTGATGAGTAACGAGAACTTTCAAACTACATTTGAGGTCATTTAAGCTCAGTTTATTCTCTCCGCAGTGAAGAGACACAGAATGATGTCATCATGGCCGCTGCATCGGGCTGCACCTCCGAGTGTTTGTAGCGTTTTAGAAGCTTTAGAAGAACTCTTAAAACTCTTCATTTGAATAAATATTTTGCAGCCAAATCAAATAGTTTACAGGATATTCAACCTTTATTTCTTTATGAGGCTTTTAATACTTGACTTCTTTATTTGCATGGCTTCTATCGGGACAATGATGAGTTTACAGATAATGATAATCCCTCCTCTCTATTGTGGAGGTCAGTTTATTACGTGTAGCCGGTTACACCTCCAGTCTGTTCATGTCTCTGAGTCACACTAGTTGTCTTTTGATTGAGTAGAAACGACTTCACGCTACGGCGCTGAGAGCGAGTACAGACGAAGCTTAAACCACCTTCACCAGAGTTCTCCTGTAAAAAACATCGCGGTCACATTTGACCTTTGTGACCACTGAGCTCAAACTGCCACGAACGACAAAATAAATATTATTCAGAGAAACGAAAGAGATTTCAGAGAGAACGGAGAACAGGGAAGTCTTTAAAAGAAGAGTTCTCTCCAGATGAATTAAACATCATTCAACCTGAACGCTGCTTCTCTCTTCAGTTGTGACTCAAGAAACCGGAGGTCCGGATGTTCATAATGTTGCAATAAAATGATATAAATCCTTAAATACATATGTAGCTGGAGAGATATGAGAGATATGTGATGCTGTCTGTTCAATGAGGAGGCCCTCGTGCATCGTCGTCTGTAGTCATTGTTGTGTCGTGTTTCTAGTCTCGATGAATAGTGAAACATGTTGCGTTACTCTCTGCCTCTCAGATGATTCCTCTGGATTCCTTCGTCGGGCAGAGTGCCGATGGAAAGATGGTTCCCATCATCCCCGGAGGAAACAGCATCCCGCTCACCTTCTCCAACAGGAAGGAGTACGTGGAGCGAGCCATCGAGTACCGGCTGCACGAGCTCGACCGACAGGTACACAGTCTGTGTACTTATACTCTGGCACAACTTGATCAAAGATGGTACTGCAGTACCAGAGTATTGGTACTCGTGCTGCAGAGTCTTTTACTTCAACACTTTTCTTTGCTTTGAGCACCTCAAACATTTATATTCACCTTCCCCCTCAGGTGGCGGCGGTGCGTGAGGGCATGTCGTGGATCGTGCCGGTGCCGCTGCTCTCCCTGCTGACGGCCAAGCAGCTGGAGCAGATGGTGTGCGGCATGCCGGAGATCTGCTGCGACGTGCTGAAGAAGGTGGTGCGCTACAGGGAGGTGGACGAGCAGCACTCCCTGGTGCAGTGGTTCTGGCAGACGCTGGAGGAGTTCTCCAACGAGGAGCGGGTCCTCTTCATGCGCTTCGTCTCCGGACGCTCCCGGCTGCCCGCCAACACGGCCGACATCTCCCAGAGGTTTCAGATCATGAAGGTGGACCGGGTGAGTCACGAGTCATGTTTAATGCATCGGTTACTCACCATATGCAGAACATGTTGAGGTTTGTGCAGCTGACATGGAAGAACAGAAACACACCTTTGTTTTTCTTTAAATCAGACGGTAAAGATGCAGACAGGAAACCGTTCAGCTGTCAGGACGTCTCTTTGTCCACTCGTATAACGATGTTTACCATCTCAATAGTTTAGGAAGCGCTTGCTTTGACATTTTAAACATCAATGTTGCCGTCGATCGTGTTCATTTCATTGTTGGAAGCTCAGTGAGGTCATCCTCTGTGTGAACAACAGGCTGTTAGTTAGAAACCCGTCTGATGACTTAACTGTTTGTTTCTGTGTGTGTGTGTGTGTGTGTGTGTCCGTCCGTCCTCCACAGCCGTACGACAGCCTGCCGACCTCTCAGACCTGCTTCTTCCAGCTGCGTCTGCCTCCGTACTCCAGCCAGGCCGTCATGGCCGAGCGGCTGCGCTACGCCATCAACAACTGCCGCTCCATCGACATGGACAACTACATGCTGTCCAGGAACGTGGACAACGCGGAGGGCTCCGACACGGACTACTGACACACACACGCACACATTTATACCCACGAGTGACGGGTGACTGTATTGTCTGAACACCATCGCTGCACCAGTCGAAGGAAAACTCCCGAGCAGGCGGGCCACTTTTTAAAATCCATTTTATGTACTTTAACATCACAGAGTTTCATTTCTCCTGGTGGTTTATTAGCAGTTTTTAAATGACACAACAATCCACGCGAGAAGTGTGTTTAGTGTTAACTCTTTGGTTGCTCATTACTCCACATCCCATTTTCAGGGTTTCTGCATGGAGGTTTGTTTATTAGTTTGGAAATGTGTATAAAATATTCAAGCAGGTGGCCGAAGAAAAGAATATTGTACATTGTGTAAAATGCTTCATTAGGAAAATGTTTTGCATAATATCCATATTTATTGTGTTCATTGCCGATGCCGAGTTTCCCAAAGCATTAAACAACAACAATAAATGCTGCACAACTGATCTGCTGTCGTGTGTTTGTTAAAGAAAGACGATCGTTTCCTCAGATTTCACATTTATTTCAGAAGTACAAAATATCACAAAGGCCGTCTCTCACGAGGAGAAACTATTTACACGAAGGAAAGAGCTTCCACACGTCTGAGTTTAGTGTGCAGACCGCCGGCTCCGGTTAAAGGAGAGGTTTGGGTTTCTATCTCAGTACTCTGAAAGACTCGGTCGCTGTGAAGGACTTTACACTCCATTCATTTGCATGTCAATATATTTTTTTCGGATGTTTTTGTCAAACAGCAAACTCTGTGAACCTCCGTTAGTTAATGAGTTAAACCAAAACAGCAGCATTAGATATAACGGACGACTAGAACAAAGATGTGAATTGTGTCCTCACAGCGTTTATGAAGATGAATTATAGATTACTGTGAGTTTTGTATTCACATTAACTGAAATCCAAACCCATCTTTTAAATGGTGGGAGACGTTTGTAAACGTCCTCTCTGGGTCTGTGTGATTCTGTTCAGCGGCCTGAAAGAAGACAAACGGATCAAAGTCTTTAGTGTTGAAGGTTCCACTTGTTCGAGAAACGTTGCACCTTTAAAAAAATAAATAAAACAAAACTGCAGATTCCAAGCTAATTAAAAACAAAGACTTCTTTCCACATCATGGTATCTTCTGTAAAAGAAGGAAAAGCTGAGTTTAGTTTGTTCTGACCCGACAGGAACGGTGTCCTGACGGGGTCAAACCGTGTTGTTTCTGTCAGCATGAGGTCGAGGAATGTTTAAAAAAAATCTAAAGAGAAGCAGATCAACCAAGGTGTCAAAGAGAAGAAGCCTTCAGCTCGTGAAATAAATCTGCCATCATAGTTTTAACCTCTGACCTCATTAGAAGATGAACTCAAATATTAGTGAAGACGTTTAACATTTGTTTTCTGACCCGTCGTTCACGTCTTCATCACACTCCGACTCTCTTCTGCTGGAGAACTTGACATCTGAGCGTCAATTAAAAATCAAGACGAACACAAAAGATGTAGAAGACTTTGAAACATGCTTTTTTTAAGGCCTTGTAGTTTCTTCTGTGGAAGCCACGATGAGATCCGGTCTCACGAGGAGTCCTCTCTCAGGACCACCAGCCCCCGTCCCCCGCGGTCCTGAGGAGAGACGATGCTCTCCTTGGTCTGCAGGAGTCTCTCCAGACACGGCAAGCGGATCTTGAAGGGCGGTGGCGGTGATGGCCCCGAGTGAGAGTCTGTGCTGGAGGAGACGGCGGCGTCCTGGGTCACTTCCTGGCTGCTGATGCTGCGGCGTGCGGGCGGAGGGGAGGTGGGGGCGGAGGAGGCGGCGGGCCGGCCGGGTGTCGGTTCGGGCGTCTTCAGGACGGTCGACGCGTTGCGCCGCCTGGAGGAGTCGGAGGAGCAGAGCGCCGCCGCAGAGGATGGAGGAGGAGAGGAGGCGCCACCGTGATGCTGCAGGAGAGAAGAAGAATCACATCAGTACCACAGCGTTCAGAGGATCCATCAGTGACATAATATCTAGGTGTTCTTTAGTGTAGAATCACCTGAAACTAAGAATCATTGTGTTTTCTGTAGCCTAGCATGAGCCCTTCATATCACATACGGAGCGGGAGGCGGAGTCCGCCAAGTTGCACCGCCATGTTTCTACAGAAGCCCAGAACGGACAAACCAAACAGTCTTTCATGTTTTTATGTCACCTGAAGGCCACCGTAGTTCTCTTTGAAAACTGAGGTAACGTGAGCTCCAGAGTTTATTATGTTATTATGTTATGTTGTTATTATGGGATGGATGGCCTCCGAGCGTACCGTTACCACGGCTTTACTGTCGGCAGGCTCACGTTACCTTCTGCAACCTCACCACTAGATGTCACCACATCCTACACACTGTCCCTTTAAATCAATTAAAAGTAAATGAATTGTTTAAATGTTAAGATGTTGAGCAACAAGCCTTTCACTAAAGACTGTAGTTAAAACAAGCAAAAATAAATGTACATACAATAAATATTACACATTATGTGACTGTCAGCGATAACCAACAACATTGTTTCAGTCAATCGTTTTAAATTGCGTATTATTAATATAATTATTATTGAACCGTTCTCTAACCAGGTAGGTCCCATTGAGATTACAGTAATTCAAACGACTTAAACACAAACGTTTAAAACAAATTAAAACCACAGAATTATATTCCTGGTGGAAGACAAACGACTTAAACTCAAACTGAATTAACATAATTATTGAACCACATATGTTGTATCAGTACATTTAAATAAACAACTATCTGAGAAACTGGACAAGCGATCAAAGATTGATGAACCCAAATAATCCAGTCTTCAGTAAAACAATAACAAGAATACGTGACTTTATCAACTCAAAGAAAAGTAAAAGCAACGACGGCTACGATCAGAAAGATGAGAAATGTAAACAGTCTACGAATATTACAACAACAACAAAGAATTGATTTGTGGTGCTGATCTGAGAGCAGCTGGACCTCCTCCAGTGGACTCTGGATGAACGTGAGTTTACTCCACAGATGGTTGAGAGGCCGCTCTGGTTTTCCCCTCATCGTGTGACTTCTACTCTTCTTATGAAACCATGAACTCATCGTTCTGTTACATAAGGTGCTTCTCTTCCTCAGAGACCATAATCACAAGATTACCTTCAGCGTGCAGGATTGTTATCTTACTCTGATGTATTTTAGGGCTTCTTATTTTATTCTTCAAAGGATCTTTTATGAAATGTTCTCGGAGCTCATTGGGACATTTAACAGTTCAAAACTCAAACATTTGTTTTACCGTCAAAGGAACAGTTTCACATTTGAAGAAGCTGCTTTAAACATGACTAAATACTGTATTTATCGTTGGATTTACATCGTTCCGACGGTCCTTGAACACATCACGTGTGACAAACACTTCTATAATAAAACGAAACGAAGATTAAAAATGTGATATTTCCTCAAAAACATTTTATTCTTCATGTTCTCATTATAAATCTCTCCTCTAATAAAGCGTTCACTTTAACCAGAGTGTGTAAAAACATTAAAGTGTGAAACTATGAAGTCATGATTCATCTGAGACCAACAGTCATGTGACAACAAATCTTCACCTTCTGCTTCTTAGCAGGAGAGCCGTCGTCCGTCTGCGTCGGGTCTGATGTGATGTGAGGGAACCAGCTGTGAAGCATTTCTTCTATCTTCAGTATGAAGCTGAGGAAGCGTCCGCTGGAGGAGAGAGGAAACAGGGGTTAAGGAAAGGACTCAAGGACTCACAGCAGCCATTTGTACATAGCAGAGGAAACAGATTCAATGGATGAAACTAATCGTTGTTTGTTCCACACAGAGACGCTGCCGACAAAGACGGGAGAGAAGAAGAAGACGGAGTTAGTAAACGAGGGATTTAAAATACTTCAAATCAAAAACATGAACACGACGAACACTAAAGTTAATGTAACTTTTTGTAAACTAGAGTAAATTCTAGAGTCTAAAATACGTCCTCAGCAGTACATTAGAGAGATAGATATAGACTTTATTTCAGACTCAGGGTCCAGAGAGACAAATACATAAAATGACACACAAACAATAAAGGTACATCGGTCGAGCAATGCCTCACAAAGAGACCGCTGTACCAATGTGGCCACAGCTGGTAGCGTGTGCTACTAAACCTCATGTTAGTTAAAACCAATATGATCCAATATGAAAGTCTACATTACTTTGTGTGTTTCTATAAACTCTACTGTAGTAGAACTCTGACTGTAGAGAAGAACCTCGCACAAACACACTCCTAAACATCCGATCTGTCTCTTTACAGTCAAAAACCAACTCCAGCTGTCTGATGAATATAGAATCCAGTAAAGTGAAAGTACTGGAGTACTTGGTGAGCAGGTGGATGAATGTGACATTGGAGGAGTTTCCAGCTGCAGATTACAGTCGCTGCCCTGCAGCTCAGATGGCTGACGGACGTCTCGCCAATGGACGTTACATAAGCCTCATAAAGCCGCTGCCAACACATCGGCTGAGGGGCTGCATCTGATTGGTGGACGGCATGAAACGGCACAAAGACTGAATAAATAGAAAGCTGGGGGGGGGGGGGGGGGGTAATCTTAGTACGTCCACATTCCTCTCCGTCTGTGTGATGCTATCTGGCGGCAACATACAAGCGTTACATGACGTGTGAGGAGGACAAGTAGAGCATGTTCAGGTCCACATGTGAACACACACACACACACACACACACACACACACACACACACACACACACACACACACACACACACACACACACACACACACACACACACACACACACACACACACACACACACACACACACACACACACACACACACACACACACACACACACACACACACACACACACACACACACACACACACACACACCAGCAGGAGAAGGACCTTGTTCCATTCACAGGCTATAAATAGAGCAGTAAACTCACCGAGGCCCCGCCCACCGCTCACAGCATCACACACACACACACACACTGTGTATAAATAAATAAACATCTGTACTGTGAAACTACAGTCCAATAAAAACACCAGGTGTTAAGAAAAATATATTTTATGACATATACTATAACTTTTTACTATATATTTACGATATATTATACAATAACTTGTGTTATATTTTATGACATATTATTTGATAACTTTTGTTATATTTTATGACATACTAAACCGTGACTTTTACTATGCTTTTACCAATTTAACATTGTTATGACTTTACTGACTTCATCAAATGTGTTAAATCATGTTTGGAGCGACGTTGTTCTTGGAGGAAAGCTGGACATCAACGCGTACAGAAGTACCAATGAATCAAACACTTTTCATCTTGTTTTTTGTAACTGTTTGAGCTCAGCGTCAAAGAAAACAAACCTTCACAGGCGCTTAGACTTAGATATAATTCACTGCCGTGTGTTTTAATCTGAATAGAATCTGTACGCTCCTCACACAGTCAGCTGTCAATCACAGAACGTCTTTTCTACGGTTGACGGACGCCAGCTGGAAACCGGCTCTGTGACATTTGTGTTACAAATCGTAACACAAATTACGATTTATACTCAACGTCATATTTTTTGTATTTTGTATTTTTGTATTTTTTCGTAATACTTCCCGTCTGAGACGTTACTGGAGGTCGTACTGAGTCCAGGAGGAATAAATGAGTGTGTATTCAATCAGCCCACTCATGCTTCAGCTGTTGTTCATCAGACATGTAGACACGATGTCCTCATCTGATCAGGGTGAACGGGTCGTATGTCTTAAGGTTTATTTACCCCGCGTTGTGATTCTGAAGGACCCCCATTATTCTCTGGATCCGGTCCGTTGCAACGCTCTCCTGGAAACTGCTGAGACCTGCAGTGAGAAAAGAAGAAGTGTGTCATGGGGGCACTCGGCTCTACCGCTCTGAATCGATCATCATCCTTTCTTTTCTACTCTCTTAACTATTGTGCAAAGGCTGCTGTCTGCCGTCTCACTTTAACTCTACACGTGCACATAAACCAGCTACGATGTCAAACTAAGGAACGAGCTGCACCACAGAACACCAGCACCGTATCGTGAATGAAGCGTAACACGATGCGCACGGTTCACGATCAGCTCCCTCATCGAAACAAGAACAACAGAGGAAGTGCTTCCTGTACTGTGAAGAACAAAGAGGCTGTTTGTAACCAACATGTTGCCGGTTGAATGTCTCCTGCTGTCCATGTGTCCGCGCTGATGTGTTGCTCACATGTACACATGACAAGTCATGAATGTACAACGTATATGGAGATTAAAATAAAGGTTTAAGCCTAAAGTATTTTCATTTTTAATAACATACTATACTATGACTGTTTTATTACAATTTAATGACAAGCTATATTATGACTTTTTGGACTTTTTATGAATAGTATGACTGTTTTTATTACATTTTTACCGTACTATACTATAGGAAGACTTCTTATGATATTTTAATGACATTCAATACGATGACTTTTTTATGACATAAAAAGGTTACAGTTAACTTTCATGAAGTAAAAACACACTATGAAAGGGTTAAAGTTGGAAGACGAAAACACAGACAACTCCCAGACTGGTGGTAGAGACCTGTCAATCACCGTGTAGCCCCGCCCTGCAGCATCCCCTGCTTTATGGTCTGTTTGACTCTAAATGGACCATAAGTTACTAAATGAACATCATGCTGTATTGAAGAAGACTTGGAACTAGAGAGAAATGTTACTATAGAGGTGAAAATGAGCGTCACATTGCTGCAGTGGTTTGATTTAGTACACGAGATAAATGTACAAAATGAAGATTGGATTATAGTTTTGGTGATTGTAGGTGAGCATTTAACTGAGAACATATCTTATGATGATGATCCCTTATGGTACATGATACATATTGAGATGTGCTAGAGAGGTGTGGTGCCCGACTGTATTTAGAGACTTTATCTCATATTTGAGTGCAAACAGCCGTTCTGAAGCTCGTATCTCACCGACATTGTTCTCACACAACAGAGCTCCCGTCTTTCATCTCTGAATCAGTTTTAGTTTAAAAGGACGTGAAATGACTCGTGAGGCCTTTGATCTTTGTTTTGTTCTGCAGCTGTAATATTCAGTCTTCTGCCGCTCCGAGTCTTTTATTGTGGGCGTTCAGTTTCAATTATATCTCAATGAACACGCATTCATTGAGAGACGAATATTTTCTGAATCAATTATTGAATCAAAGGAATATTATAATGCCGTTCGGCATCCGAAGCTTTCCATGACAAAAACGTTATCTAATGAATTCTGTATCTAATGATGACATATATTAAGCGTCTTTAGTTAACATGTGCAGGGGGGAGATAGAGGGGGAGGTATCGGAATGGGGATTAAGAACCGGTTCCCGTTGAGAACCGGCTCCTAGTTGTTCGATACCTCTGTGACAATGCAAGGTTTGATGGAGTCATGGGGCGAGAGAGAGGAAACGCTGAACAAGGGTGGCGTTAATACACCTGATGTCCCTGATGATGCTACATTCTGAACAAAACATCCGTCTTGAAATCAGCAGGAAGAGAGCTAGCTAACGTTAGCCGTTAGCAGTGAATTACATCATGCTGCGTTCAAGCTCTATTCAGAAAAATATGAATATTGGGAAAAGGTAAATTATAACGTTATCATGGTGAGTTCAAATCTTGGTTAATCAAAAAAATGGTTCCGGCAAATAACTTTCACTAAAACAGATCATACATTCCCGTTGGAGTTTGGATTAAAGGTGCTAAATACGAGATTGTGAGCACTTCTATTGCCTGTTAACGGCTTTCAACCAGGTGATGGCTGAGCGGGCAGCTAGCAGCTAACAGCAACAGTTGTCGTGCACTAACAGTGCTGACAGAGCTAGCAGTGTTTAATCCAGGCGGCAACCTCCGGTTCTGCTGAGTGTAGTCAAAGCTTCATGTGTTAAAGCTGCATTCTCTCTAGTGTCCACCAGGGGGCGACTCCTCTGGTTGTATAGAAGTCTATGAGAAAATGACTCTACTTCTCTCTTGATTTATTACCTCAGTAAACATTGTAAACATGAGTTTATGGTCTCAATCTCTAGTTTCAAGTCTTCTTCAATACAGCATGATGTTCATTTAGTACATTATGGTCCATTTAGAGTCAAACAGACCATAAAGCAGGGGATGCTTTAGGGCGGGGCTACACA
Source organism: Anarhichas minor (assembly GCF_050575085.1). Lineage (NCBI taxonomy): Eukaryota > Metazoa > Chordata > Actinopteri > Perciformes > Anarhichadidae > Anarhichas > Anarhichas minor. The sequence continues at coordinate 4,730,336 of NW_027466513.1, forward strand.
GTGATTGACAGGTCTCTACCAGAGACGTATACGGCGTCTCTACGTCACTCCTCCTCAGTCCAGATATGGTCACTTCTTGTTCACTGGTTGCCAAAAAAAAAAAACATGGCAACGGCCGTAATCCAAGATGGCGAGATGACGAAATCGGCAAACTCGAGGCTTCAAAACGGCCACAAAGCAACGAGTGACGTCACGATGACTACGTCCACTTCTTATTTACAGTCTACGGTTTAGACTTTACTCCACTATATCTTTACATGTATAGTAGTTATTTGTTGCTATATTAATGCTCTGAATGTTGAATGTTGTGTATTTCTCCTGTGACATTAATCTCAAAGTAAAGCCGAGTTTAAATATTTTATGTAGTCTGGGTCTAATTCAGGAGAACATCCAGGGAAACGCTTTGCTGATCACCCCTCACTTTTTTGCGTCAAACCATCCTCACATGAAGAGTCTATCTTTAGCAGTGTGATCTGCACAGAACGTGTCCTTTAACAGACCTGCAGGGAGGGTGAAAGCTGGGATTAGACACTTACGTTCAGAGTACCTGCCTGATCTCAGGCCCCGCAGGATGGAAGACAGAGGCGGGATGTAGCGCTGCAGCTCAGCGCACTGTGTGGGACAGATCAGTGAGTTAGCATTCACGCTATCAGCGCTGCACCACGTAAAGTGCTTTTTTTAATAGCTACTTAAGCTAAGCAGAGAGCCCTGCTTATTGCTTCTCCTAAAATAAGTCACATAATCACCAATACCTCAGTTAATGTAATGAGTAGTGTGTGTGTGTGTGTGTGTGTGTGTTTTGCTGCATGATTTACAGCTTATCTGAATTTCTTCAATCTCTCATTTGGTGCAGGGTTTATTGATTTACCCATTTACAAGCACCCCCGTTTGATGCCATTAGTCGGTGTAGATGTCCACAGGCGCTTCAACGTGAGGCCGCAATCAACAGCTGACGGAGGCTAACGGAGAAACTGATCGCAATCGACAGCTTCACACGTGGCTCGCCTCAAAGACGGATACGTGAGACCCCGGCAGCACCAAGACTACCGTGAAAACCGGCACCGTGGGATCCTCTTACACCGTTTGATAACACCAGGCCGAGCGTTTGATGCCTCCCTGCAGCTGCTCTTCTTACAGCTCCTTACATTTCTGTTATTGATTTCCAAGAACACAAGTTGAAACAGACTGCTGGACATGCATCCTGCTGTCTGTGCCCTCTGCTCTCAGGACCTTTCTCAAGGGAGTAGGGACCTTTTGAGGGACCAGGGTCAATGGTCATTTTGGGGACATTTTACACCTTAAAAGAAAAGTCCCTGGTCAGAGGGTGATACTTTCTGAAAGTACAGGAAGTTGCAGAGTTTGGTTTGCAGGGATGACTGCTGCTGATTGGTCAAACACACTTGTGTACTAATGGTGTAACGGATCACTGTCGATCATTGATCATACTGACCCCCCTCACGGTTCATCACGCACGTGAACCTCAGATCAATTCCACAGTTTATCGTTAACCATCAAAGTGTGAAATAAAGTTTTAACGTTAACCATCAGAGTGTAAATAAAGTTTTAACGTTAACCATCACAGTGTAAATAAAGTTTTAACGTTACCATCACAGTGTAAATAAAGTTTAACGTTACCATCACAGTGTAAATAAAGTTTAACGTTAACTATTACAGTGTAAATAAAGTTTTAACGTTAACTATTACAGTGTAAATAAAGTTTTAACGTTAAACTTTATTTACACTGTGATGGTTAACGTTAAACTTTATTTACACTGTGATGGTTAACGTTAACCATCACAGTGTAAATAAAGTTTTAACGTTAACCATCACAGTGTGAAATAAAGTTTTACTGACTCAGTAGAACATGTGTTTCTAGTCTCTGATCACGTTTCATTGTAAACAACCAATCAGTGTTTAAAGCAACAGGAGGAGAGCTAGTAACGTTAGCAGCACCGCTAACGGCTAACCAACAGGAGGAGAGCTAGTAACGTTAGCAGCACCGCTAACGGCTAACCAACAGGAGGAGAGCTAGTAACGTTAGCAACACCGCTAACGGCTAACCAACAGGAGGAGAGCTAGTAACGTTAGCAACACCGCTAACGGCTAACCAACAGGAGGAGAGCTAGTAACGTTAGCAGCACCGCTAACGGCTAACCAACAGGAGGAGAGCTAGTAACGTTAGCAGCACCGCTAACGGCTAACCAACAGGAGGAGAGCTAGTAACGTTAGCAACACCGCTAACGGCTAACCAACAGGAGGAGAGCTAGTAACGTTAGCAGCACCGCTAACGGCTAACCAACAGGAGGAGAGCTAGTAACGTTAGCAGCACCGCTAACGGCTAACCAACAGGAGGAGAGCTAGTAACATTAGCAGCACCGCTAACGGCTAACCAACAGGAGGAGAGCTAGTAACGTTAGCAGCACCGCTAACGGCTAACCAATGGAGGTTCACTTCAGTTACATGATGATGCCTTCAGGCTCTGCTCAGTGAACATGAGTACTGGCTGAAGGTACATTATAACGTTATCATGATGTGTTCACATGTCATCTGTAAAATGTAGTTTTGGTGATAAACTAGAATAAATCCAGTAGTTTGAAGATGTTTTCACGTTAATATAAATAGATATTAGAGATGAATTATGAGCTGTTTAACTTCCTAACACGAGCTCTAAGAACATTATTATACATCATTAAACACAATGACGAGATGTCTTTATCAATAAAAATACAATATTATATTTCCTAAATATTTGAATTGTGTTTTTATGAAGAAAAAAAACCCCTATAAATTACTATAACAAAGTAAAAGTATAACATTTAGTATTTTTTATGGTTTATTGACTTCAGATCGTTGAAATAACTTTTAGGACGATGACAAAATAATAAATATTCTGGATCCTTGTCGACCAGCTGCTATAACAAAACAACAAAGGGATCTGTATCTGTTAATATGGATCATCAATGATCAATAATTAGTATCAGTGGAACGTGATTAAGGATCTAAAGGTTATATTTGCTCCGTTTTGGGTCTGTGATCCGATCTGTGACTCTGATCCGAACCGAGAGTTTTATGATCCGTTGCACCTCTAAATAAAAGAACAGAAGTCCTCTGGTATTGATTCAGCACCACTTTTAGGACGAGTGGAGAGCATTCCTCCGTGTTTGGTGACATTAAAAGTTAAGTTAACAAAGAGACAGCGGGGCGTTGATCTGAATGAGAGGATAAAAAGTTATTTTTCCGATTGTCTCGCGTCTCAAAAGCACAAACAAATAACCGTCAAACACTCAGCAGATGGTTTCCTCTGGAGACAGAAGCTCCTTTCATTTCCATTCATTACAACGTGCACCAGTAGATCCTAGGCGGCAGTAAACGGCGTCGCAGTGACATAAAAAACAAGGTTTGTATTGTTTTCTACGTGAGTCGTACGTAAGAGTTTGTGGAAAGACCCCGTCACTGTCAGCTGAACGTACGTCTGATCTGAAGATGGAGTGTAGAGTAAACAGTAGATGTTGTTTCTAGTTGGTTTCACACTTAATGTAGTTGCACCAGTGTTTATAACTGTATATATTTATAACTATAACTGCAGCTGGTCCATCATGTTAATAAGGAACGACGAGCAGAAGAAGTGTGAATGATCACAGTGATCTCTTCCATCGTTGTACCGAATGTTCATTTCTTTACATTCAAAGTTTCTATGAAGCTTTGAAAGTCTGTCATCATATTTTATGACATCATCACCCTAAGACGAGAAGACAAATCCTCAAACTGAACCCTTTGAATTAATTGCTAAAAAATGATTCATCTGATTAAAAGACTCAGTAAACTAAACTAATCTTAATTTAGTGAGAACACAGCTTGTATGTCACATTAGTTGTTGTCTGTAATGTTCCACATGTTAGTGTTTTTAAGTTGACCAGCATGTCGTTTTTGGACGCGAATGAAATTATCTTTTGGTATAAATTTCTTCCAACTGTCGCTCAGCAACGTAACGTTTTCTTCTTCACGGTTTTCTTCCTGTGATTGGATGCTTGTCGGGTCGGTTCAAACAAAGGGAGAATGTTTTTGGAAATAAAGTCCAAGTGAGGTCACAGGTCTTTGGTGCTAAAGGTCAAGTCAAGTCACCAGATTTGTGAGTCACGCCATGTGACCCCGAATCTGAAGTCTCATTTTAGCCAATTTTCCAAAAGAAACGGAGTCAACAGCACTAAAGGAAACACAAGGAACAAAACATTGTGTTCAGTGATGTAAAGTGTGTGTTAAAGATCGTGAGCCTCTCAGTGAAAACTGTGCAAGAGAGAAAAACCTCTCACCTTCCGTGAGAATAGTTCATGTTCAGAGTCTGCTGGAGTCTTTTCGCAGAGTCCGCTCGACTGATGCTTGGACTCCGCAGAGAGCTGCTCGCTCACCGGAGTAAATCCCTGAAGTGGACCGACGGGAGAGTCGGCGTCGACCCCACGGCGGCCTCCATCTTTACAGTCGCTGCAGCCACTCCTCCTCCTCTTCTTCCTCTGGGAGTGGAAGCAGCTCGTAGGGGATTCCCTTAAGGATGATGATGATGGTGATGGTGGTGGGGATGATGGTGGAGGCGACTCCTCACCGCGCTGAGGACTTAATCTCTTTGGGCTGCTGTCGTCGTCGTAGTCGTCCTCATCGCTGGCGAGCCAGTCGATGGAGTAATCAGAGTCTGAGGTGGACATGTTGGAGCGAAACGCTCAGCCAGCAGAGAGCATCACGGACCTGATGAGCACACACACAACAAAAGAGAGATTTAAAAACATGGAGTCTTGTGCTTCAATGTTTCTCTCACATAAATATCTATATCTATATATATATAGATATATATATATATATATCATACAGAATTTAATTTAAACTGTCCGACAGGGATGGATAAGAGGATTTTAACAACATTAAAGCTACTTGAGGGGAAATAAAAAGGAGAACACATAATGCTTCAGAGGCTAAGGAAGTCCATTTAGAGAGGAAGTCCAGACAAAGGGTTAAACAGGGTTAAACAGCACACATGAAGAACCTGCTGCCACATGAAGACTCGTTCAAAGCCCTCATGAACACATTGGTCTACATTCAGAATGCTTCCATAGTGGAGAGAGGATCTCTTTAGTTCAGGTTTAACTACATGTAGTTTAAGACAGCGAGGAATGTAATGTTAGATGTTACAAAAATAAATAAAATGATGTTTAAGAATCAAACTCTCGGCAGAGAGGGAAACTGTTTACAAACAGCACTAGAAGAGCTAAATAGTATTTTCATTGTTGATTAATCTGATGATGATCTACTTGGCTCTCTTTTTAAAAATAGTGAAAAACTTCAAAATTCTCCAAAACCAAAACGTATGTCTTCAGAAGTCTTTGACGTTCATGTTACAACCCAAATACACAAACATTCAGTTTCCTGTGAGAGAAAACAAGCAAATATTCATCTTAAAGTAGCTTGCACCAGTCAACTGTTGGCGTAAAAAACAAATCTTAATCAGTTATTAAAATGGTTTCAGACCATCACATGCAGGCTGTTAATAAAACGAGGATCAACATAAAGCTTCACGAACTTGTTGGTGGCCTGACAATAAGCAGATGTGTTGCCACTGCTCTGGTGTCAGCTGGAGTCATTTGTTTTAAATTCCCAGTAAACCCAGTACACCCCCAGTACATGCAGTACACACCCAGTACACCCCCAGTACATGCAGTACACACCCAGTACACCCCCAGTACATGCAGTACACACCCAGTACACCCCCAGTACATGCAGTACACACCCAGTACACCCCCAGTACACGCAGTACACACCCAGTACACCCAGTACACGCGGTAAACCTAGTACACCCAGTACACACCAAGTACACCCAGTATACGCAGTATACCTAGTACACCCAGTACACCCAGTACAAGTGGCCTGAATCCAGCTGCAGGGAGCGTACAGAGCACCGCGCGCTGAAGTGACTGGATATTCATGTCCGGCAGATTAAATAACCCCCTCTGCCTCTTCCAAATGGGCAGGTCGTCCAACATTATGTAAGAAAAAAAAAACACATGGACCTGTCCCCCCCACACCCCCCCTCGCGCCTGTAAGTTCACATGCACACACGCGCTGCTGATCCAAGTGACGCGTAGATTCACCCACGCGTTTATTTTCTCAACTTCAACATAGAAACACCACCAGAGTACATTCAGAAACATGCGGTAGTTAATACGAAATGCTGGAAGCGGAGGACCGGACCTGCCCGTTCAGCCCGGTGCAGAGCCGCGTTTCAATCCGCCAACACTCGGACAAAATTCGGCTTTTTCAATTTGACGCGCTGCAGCCTCTCAGCTCCGCGCAACGACCCTCACCCTCATAATAACACACTGTATACGGAATCCAGGTGAGTTGTGCACGTGTGTGTGTGTGTGTGTGTGTGTGTGTGTGTATGAGCAGCAGACCGTCACTTACCAGAAGTGAACCGTGTGTTTCCCGTCCGGTGCGGACGCGCTGATGGACCGAGCCGACTGATGATTATGATGATGGAGTGAAACCATGAACGCAGCAGACGCAGGAGTCAGCGCGTGCAGCCTCTCCCTGGGCAACGTGTCCGAGAGAGGCGGGGCACAACCCCCCCGCGCCAGTCTGGAGCTCCTCTCACACACACACACAAGCAGGAAACACTCACACTCACACGCATAAACGGAAACTATGGTGGAAAAATAAATAAAACAGTTGGGATGTTGGGATGCACTTAAAAAAAAAAAAAATACACACGTGATGACGTCAACACGCCCGTGTTCCTTCAATTAAGCTCTCTCATTGGGTCGGGAGTCGCACTGCAGCACGTGACGAGGAGCAGGGTCTAATTAAGGCTGCGTTAAAGGACATCCTGGAAATATCCCTTATTTAAATAGACGCATTATAAGAAGAGCTCCTCACGAACACGTGTTTGTTATCGAACAATCAGCATGTGGTATTTAAAAAAGAAATAAGACCCTATTTATAAAGGTGTCTGCTTCTAAATGGTCTACTAAAGATGACATTACAAAAAATAATACATATATAAATGACTCAATAAATAAAATAAATGAAATATATATAATTTATAAAAGCATTAATTATCCAATAAATATGCAGGTTAATTTCAAAATAAATACATATGTGCAGAAATAAATAAGTAAAAATATATATTTATGTATTTGACAAATGACTTGGTTTTAAATGTAATTATTTATTTTATAGTATATTATTTTATGTTTCCATTTACTTTATTGATGTATTAATAGAGAATTATACATTTCTCCCTCTCAGCATTAAAGAGTACTTTATCTAAATATCTGATATACAATATATAAAGTTCAAAATAATCCTCATTAGGTCATTTCAACATGGGCCCGTCATGTTATTAGGACTGAAGACATCTTTGGTGGAGGAAGAGGTGCGGAGATGTGACCCATTTCCTGTTTTGTGGCTCCGCTGCCAACTGTGTCACAGTTCAACTGGTCTGCAGTGAACGAGAGCGGCGGGAATGTTGAAATGATCCAATCAATGCTATAAATGCATGTAAACGCTCTCCAATTCAGAGTAAACGGTTTGCTTTGCTCTCAAATTGTCCTGCGTGTCTTTGGGTTTAAACTTTGTGATGCCAAGATGACACTGTAGGTCGTACGCTGCACATCACACCCCGAGCTTCATGAAGCTCTTTGTGATTTGGAACATATGTTAGCATCATAGATGCAGAGGATAAGATGAGATAAGATGTGATGAGATGAGATAAGATGAGATAAGATGAGATGAGATGAGATAAGATGAGATAAGATGAGATGAGATGAGATGAGATAACAAAGTGAAAACAGTGGCCTGGTGGCTAAATCCGGCCCACCAACATATATATTTGACCCCTGATGAAAGTTTTTTTTTCCCTCAAATCTATTGGGCTGTATACCAAATGTATTTATTTTACATTCAAAGCTTCTAATGAGGTTTTGAAATGAAGCTTTGAATGTCTGTCATCATCACCCTAAAACACAAAAAACATCCTCGAACAAAATCCTCAATACAAATAAAATGATTAATTGGATTAAATGATTTATATTAATTGAACCGCAGGGAAGATGTCGTTTTTTTTGGAAGGCTAAACGCCAACAAACATGGATTGAAGCAGAATAAATCACTTTATAAGAACATGTTGTGAATTTTGGAAACAATCAAATCTATCTTTTTGGGAGTTACTTGAAATGTTTGGATTACATGAGTCTGAAACAATCCTACTGGAACCTAATTCTACAAAAGGTTTGAACAGACAACAAATCTGATTGGATCCAAAAAACAACAATTCAAAAACAAACTTTTGAAACGAACGTTTCTGTTCTGCAGACCTTGTATTGTTTGTCCCCATCAGGAGAACGTTACAATCTGTTTGTTGCACTAAGATAAACCTATCGCACCAAAAATGTCAACTTCTGATACAAATGTACCAAAATCATTTCACTGATACAACTTAAGAATCTCACAGGCAGGAGGGCTGCCACATGGAAGCATTGATTTGTTTATCTCACAGTAACAGACGCATAAAGACTGAATAAAGGTTTCTTTAGGTCAACAACCCCCGGGGAACAAAAAGTCCTGACAGCTTCATAAGAGGCTGGTGACATGAATTCAATGGCTGGAGTTAACAGAGCTTTGTGTTAAACCCTCTGCTCTCTGCTGGCCTCCTATCTATACACTCATTTCACTCCACACTGAAGCCTATCAGCTGTCCCACCGCGTAGCCTTGATCCTCTTTCTTTCTTTTTTGCCCGGCAATGACTTGCACTTCCACTCAGCTTACGACCACCGAAACCACAATTGTTCAAGTGTGTCATATCCTGTTGGTGATAGCGTTACACTGGATGAGAAGGGAAGAAAAGGAAGCCTTGAACCTCTTGCCCATATTTTCCAACAATGGGCCTTTTACATTCAGCCACTTACTGAAGTATGATAAACAATGGACTCATTTACATCTGTCTGTTTTTGCAGAATGGGGCCTGGATTTCTGCAGTCTGGGCTCTTATGGAGGATATTCCCTTTTGTGTTTAATATCAATGATGCACAAACAGACAATGGACTCATTACTTTGTGTTGAGGGAAACAGAAACATGCACATTTGCAATGCCAGGAGTAGTTTTTAACCGAGTTGTTGTCGGTGTTAGTCGTGTTGTTTGTGCTTGTAGTGGATACTTATGTGCAGCTGAGTCATCTGATGAGTCAGAGAGAAAACACGGACGTATGGATCTTTCACTTCGACCGTTATTCATGACGTTGATCGCGGCGTGTTGGTGGTTCCCACAAAGTGCACTGATTCTGGAGAACTAGCTCAATAATTCAGCTATATTACTTACAAAAAGTTCATGTTCATTAGCACATATGAAACATATTACACCTATGGACACACGTGGAACATCATTTAACACAGACAGTAGATATATGTGATATGTGAATCAATTTTTATAATACAGGAAAATGTGATTTTGAGGTTTCTCATGTTCAAACACTGCAGAGCCTCAAAATCAACAAAGATGGTCAATGATTGATTATAGCGATGGGCGTTTCCTACGCTGTGCTGACAAAGCATAAGTTGTTCAATCATACTCATTTAGCAGCTTGCTAGTTAGCCTGCTAGCTTGCTAATTCCACCGCGATATTATGCTTAAAGAACATTAAAAGAACCAGATCACCCGCTGGGCTTGGTCTACGTTACTTTAACATCCAGAGTTCAGCCATGACTGTTCATGACAGCCGTTACCCTTTTTAATTATCTCATGCTAATCGCTAACACCATTTCCTCATGCTAACCCCTAGAATACTGATGTTTGTTATGATATGATTAGGTAAGAGCGACGTAAAGGGTCCGTTATGGAAACAACATTTCTGTATGAACTGTAATGGTAAAAATATGTATTTGAACTTTGTGTCCTCGATGTGAACTCGCAGTGAACTCGAAAACTTACGTGTCATCTATTAAGAAAATGGCTACTGAAAAAGTAGCAAAACTACTTGCAGAGTGGCAGAACAACTTGTTCCTTACATGGAGTAAAGAAAGTGCAGACTAAGCAGTAATCAGAACTGGTGGTTGAAAACACCTCATGTTACCTTGAATGTATCGAAGCTGTGAAGTCAGCTGGATGCAGCAGACGAGCCCTCGTGGGGGCTGCACTTTGAATCTAACTTGTTGCTGTATAAATAAAGGAGCCTGTGTGTTACATATTTTGAAGCATTCACACAGTCTACTGAATACGTAGCTGTTGTGTTTTCTTCCCTCTTGCAAGAGAATAAACGGACAAAGACAAACTTGAATCTTGTTAAGACTATATTATTGATTTGTGAACAAAAACTCTCTTCTCCCGATTAACATAGAAATCTTCCACAACAGAACTCTTGAAAACATTTGTGCATTTGAGTTTATTACATGCAAGGCTGGAATATGTGTGTGCTATCAATTAGCATTAGCACCAGCTATGTGCGTGCGAGTCACAGGCTAACTGATAGCTTAACATAATGAGTGTACAATATACACAAGGCTTTAAAATGAAGGATTGATGTACTGAATACCTTATTGAGCAGTTTAATTAAAAATAACCAGATTAGCTGTAATGAACGGTTTGTGCTTGTTTACTCTCAGACTCTGACGTGTGTGTGTATGTGTGTGTGTGTGTGTGTGTGTGTGTGTGTGTGTGTGTGTTTGTTGAGAGGGTGAAATGCCCACATAATCCCATTCATCCGTAATCAAAAGGGATTTGAGCTGCTGCCCTCCTGCAGCGTCTGGGAGATGAGAAGCCGGTGATCGACGCTCTTTCAGGGCTAATGATGCGCACTAAGTGAAGTCCAGTGGGAGCTTAACCCTCAGCTGTGAACACATCCCACCGCATTGTTAGTGTGTGATGTGATGACAATAATAATGTTAAATAGCTGAACTGTTGAGGGATTTAAAACTTGTATGTTGACACAAGACCTGTGTCCCATATTCTAATAAGTAAAAACGTAAAGGTTTAGCATTTTAAACATTTTAAAATTTGCTTCGAACAATGCCAACAAGTGAATTAACACTAAAGATGCGCCAACCAATTGGCTACAGTCCATAACCGGCTGGTTGTCAGCTGTTCGGCCATGAATAGTGACAATAGACTGCCTATAAGAAGTGGACGTAGACATCATGACGTCACGCATTGGTTTGTGGACTGATGTTTTGAAGCCTAGAGTTCGGCAATTTTGCCATCGCCATCTTGGATTACTGCCGTCGCCAGGTGGGGACGGAGTGCCTACCTCAAGCGAAGGAGTTCAAGTATCTCGGGGTCTTGTTCACGAGTGAGGGTAAGATGGAGCGGGAGATCGACAGACGGATCGGTGCGGCTGCAGCAGTAAAGCAGGCGCTGCACCGGACCATCTTGGTGAAGAGGGAGCTGAGCCGGAAGGCAAAGCTCTCAATTTACCACTCGGTCTACGTTCCTACCCTCACCTATGGTCACGAACTCTGGGTCGTGACCGAAAGGACAAGGTCGCGGCTACAAGCGGCCGAAATGAGTTTCCTCCGTAGGGTGGCCGGGCTCAGCCTTAGAGATAGGGTAAGGAGCTCGGTCATCAGGAGGGAGCTTGGAGTCGAGCCGCTACTCCTTCGCGTCGAAAGGAGTCAGCTGAGGTGGTTCGGGCATCTAATCAGGATGCCTCCTTGACGCCTCCCACTGGAGGTTTTCCAGGCACGTCCAACTGGGAAGAGACCCCGGGGAAGACCCAGAACACGCTGGAGGGATTACATCTCCCAGCTGGCCTGGGAACGCCTCGGGATCCCCCAGAATGAGCTGGAACATGTTGCCGGTGAGAGGGAGGTCTGGGTCGGCCTGCTTGACCTGCTGCCACCGCGACCCGACCCCGGATAAGCGGTGGAAAATGGATGGATGGATGGAGTTCGGCAATTTTGCCGTCGCCATCTTGGATTACTGCCGTCGCCATGTTGTTGTTTTTTTGGCAACCGGTGAACGGAAGTGACCATATTTGTAATGCGGATGAGTTACGTAGAGACGGCGCATACGGCTCTGGTAGCGTCAGCGACCTGTCAATCATAATAAGCCCCGCCCTAAAGCGTACCCTACTGTCTGGTCTATTTGACTCTAAATCTTTATAATTTAGTACTTTTAAGTACATCTTTTGATTATACTCATACTTTTATTTGTAGGACTTTAACAGATCATTTTTTTATAGTGTGGAATGAGCACTTTTACTTAAGTAAAGGATCTGAATACTATCAACACACACTTCATATGTTTCCCTGTTGCCAGGACAGTATGCTAAGAATACTACATAATGTATTCTTAGTATTACCATTAGCATACAGTGTGTATTTGGGGAACAGCAAAGGTCTAAAAGTGAAGGTACTTTATCAAATAAAAGACTACTTTAGCAGGATCAGTTTCATAACTCCATAGGTTTTCTATACTGCCAACTTTTCAGTGATAAAACAATTGTTTTCTGCATTTTTAAATGTTTGTCTTGTTAAAGCTTTTAATAGAAACGGCATCGATGATTGTTTGTACAACAGGACATGTGAGACTGAGCCAAGAGTCAGTGGAGGTAGCCGGTCAGAACACACAGTTCAGCTCCGGTCTGGTTATCTGTAGAAGTTCACAAAAGACACAAAGAAGAAACCAGATCTGAACCTGGAACAGTTTGTCCCTCAGTATCCCGTTTGATGTTATTATCTCCGCTTGGAGATTATGTATTTGGTTGTGTGATTTCACCGAGCTGTATTCGCTGTAATCAGCCAGCCACACGTTGGCTGGTTGCCTACAGCTGATTGAACACAAAATAAATAAAATATTGCTGTGATTTAACTGCAATAAACGGACAAAAAAGATGCCGAAATATCTACATAATGATACTGAATGGAGTTTGGATCGATCGGTGCTAGGCTAAGCTAACATTGTAGCTGCTCCATCAACACTCAAAATAATGCCATCTCGGCGTAAATAAGACAGCGTCATTATTGTACCATAGAATATGGTATATACTGTATATGGTATATATATAATATATGGTTTACACACATATATTTATACACATAGTTTCGTCCGGTCTCTAGTAATAATAATAAGCTGATGGTAGCACTATGAATATTACTATAATTGACGCAGTTGTAGTACTTGTCCAGTAGTAGCACTATTTGTGCCAGTTGTAGTAATAGTAAAACTACTCCTGTAATAGTTATAATAATAATACTATTAGTAATATTAGTACTCTGGTGGTAGAATTAGTACTAGCCCTGCAGTATAAGTGATACCAGTGACTGCAGTAGTAGTAGTAGTAGTGGGCGTAGTATTATGTATGATGTTACGTCTCTGCCTCTCCAGCTGGTCACATGTGGAGCTTTCTGTTCACAGACTTCTTCACATGGCTCAGAATCACACTGCAATCTTCTGTGTGTGTGTGTGTGTGTGTGTGTGTGTGTGTTTACTCTGAACACGTGACTCCAGATATATTTCACAGTTATGTAACTCTGATCCTTCTCTGTCTCTCTCTGTCTCTCTCTCTCTGTCTCTCTCTCCTCAGAAACAGTAAATGTCCACATATACCATGATCTTAATGCTCACTTGTTTACAGACAGTTAGACTCTAAAGTATAAAGTTAACTTGTGTGTGTGTGTGTGTGTGTATGTGTGTGTGTGTGAGACACTTAAAAATAAGACACAACGTGCTCAGCATCTCGATCAGACCATGAAGACTGGCCGCTAGATCACTAATAAAGTCTTTCCTTTTTTTAAATCAATTACATCTGGCACAGACGTCCTCCATCACTCAAAGATGAACTGATTACATTTTGTCAAAGGTCACTGTGACTATTTACAACTGTGTCCTGTGTTCTGTTTATAAGCACAGGATCCATTTCTACCGGCGGAATGCGATCGTCTTATTTATGAATTATTTGCATCTGTACGTTTTGAAATTCACATTGTGACGTCGATATTAAATAACCCAGAATATGATTGTTTCTCATCAAACCCGACAATCAGGAATGAACGGCCTCACGTGACTGAATGAAATGATGATAAATGATGTAAAAAGTGTTTCGTCTCTCAGCTCTCTCTCTCTATATATAAATATATATATATATATATATATATATATATATATATATATATATATATATATATATATATATATATATATATATATATATATATAAGTTATTGAGGGAAACATCAGATCATGAAAACACAAATCTTTCTAATAAATGTAGAAAGTTGTTTGTGGTCCTTTTGTTGTTCAGTCTACAATGAACATTTATTTAAACCAGATGTTGAATCAGAAAACGAATCAAATATAAAGCTTGAGTTTAATCTGTGATCAGTCTTCACTGTTTACATGTTGAAAAAAATCTCATCAATCTGATCGGCTGCAGCGTCCAATCACATGACTGATGAACAATGAGGGGGCGTGTCGGCCGTTAAAACACTTCCTGGAAGTCTGTTCTCTTGGGTCCTCGCTCAAGGCTCCTCAGAGATCCCTCCTCTCTCCTCAGAGCAGAAATAAGAGCTTTGGGACGGCTGTCAATATGGCGGCGCAGAACAACTTCCGGTTCGAGCGAGGATCGAGGAAATGATCTTCGCTTGAACCGGAAGTTGTTGAGGAGCGAGGAAATGAGGAAATGACAAATAAGAGACTTGGGATGTACGATTTTCCTCGATTCCGGTTGAACCGGTGTAACGTTAACTTTGCGTTATGTAAGCTAACGTAACTATATTTTATTAAAAAATTGGCAAATTATTAATTAATTCATGTGCAATATCAACATTACATTCCTATTCTATATGTGCAACTCAACCATTAGCTGTTAGTTTTACAGTTTGCTTATTTCTTATATCTTAACTGGTTGAATACTTATTAATTATACTTTTTTGTTGTTTTATTGATGCCTAGATTACGATTCTATTTGCTGCTGTAATGCTGCAAATGTCCCCGCTGTGGGACAAATAAAGGATTCTCTTATCTTTCAAAGTATTAAGTCAATAAAAAGTACATTTTTGAAAGAGGACGCAGGAGAAAAGTTATCCATGCGTGCTGCAGCCTGACACAGTTCACATGAGGCCTCTGCTCTCCCTACAGCTATAAATCACACAGAGTACCGAACTAAAAAATTGATCCCTTAATTTCACTTCATCTTTTCCCAGAAAAACTAAACTGACTCTGGGACATAAACCGTTGGACTCGCCTCATTTGACCTGAAACGCTCAGCTAGCTGTGCCATAGGTCTGAGCCGCGGAGGTATGCTGCTCTGCATATATAGAACATGAGGTTTTGCTCACAGCTCTGGCCTGCGTCCAGGTCGTCCTCAGCAAACCCGGCATACTGCTGCTGACATAAGGCTGTTTATCGTGCCACGACTTGGGCTCTGCAGACGCAGATAAAATGCATCAAACAGACCTGATCCACACAAACAGAGACGGCTCTGTTTTCTTTTACAAGCCTTATCGTGACAGCAGCTATAAGTTTGTCAAGACACGCCATTCTTCTTTTGATTGGTGTGTGTGTGTGTGTGTGTGTGTGTGTGTGTGTGTGTGTGTGTGTGTGTGTGTCTAAGTTCTCACATATGTAAAACTAGTGACATATTAAACCGATCCAAACATCCACACGATTCTCTTTACAGGCCGCTGCTCTTTGTGCTGTTTAAAGTGGAATCCCTGTTTGATGCTTGTTAATGTTTACGTCACTGTGGAGAGCTGTGTTGACCCTGAATGAGACTAAATGAGGCTTCTCATTAATCCATATGTTTGATGGGAACATTGATTAAAGTGGCCTTGTGTAATGTGAAAAGAGGTCACGATGAACTCACAGAGTTACACAATAACGTGGTGGAAGCTTGTTTGTCTTGATGTTTGTCTGCCACCTAGTGGACAGAAACATGAATGAATGCAGTTTTGAGGGGAAAAGTCTGGTGATAAATATCTTGTTGTTGTTAACAAATCCAGAAACCGACAGTGAAATTATCTAATAACAAGTATTGTGTGTATCACAACCTGATATATGTTCTTCCTCTGCTCCACAGAGCTCCATTAAAACACATCAATGAGCTTCACTCATCAACACATTTCTTCTTCTGGTCTTTTGTTTGATTTGATGACGAAAAGAAAAGTGTAAAGGTGCACTAGTTTATTTTAAGTAAATGTCGACTCAGTTGACTCAGTAAGTAATATCTGAACCTGAACATTACTTATTTACGTATTAACGCGACGCCTGGATGATTTGTTTTCTATCTTTTTGTGACTAAACAGACCAAAGCAGCTGATTTACTGCTTCCTCCTCAGCTTTAATGTTCTGTTCCCCTTCAGCTGCTTTTCATTGTCTGTCTGCTTCAGGTTCTCAGGAGCAGACTGGCACGACGTCACCATCGAGAGGATCCTTTTGATGTTACAGCCTGCCTTTCAAATATAGTTGAGTTTGTTATAGAAAACACATAAAAGCTATACAATATATATATAAGAGTATATTTCTGTTTCATTTTTGGCTGCGAGTGCAAACATGAAAACAGCATTTAAAGAATTTCTTAATAATGTTGTCAAACAATGACTGAAATCGGAAAGAAAAAGTTGAACCTTATAGTTTTGAACGGGGGAATTTAAATGTGAATCTCAATGGTGGGCTTTAATTTTCCAGTGTGTGAGAGAAGACACGTTTTCTTTAGATCTACAAATGTGTTGAACATTTACACAGATTTTATTTTCCTTACAAAAGTTTAAAGTGATTTCTGAACATTATTTATTTCACATGCATTTATGTTTTTAGTTTCCACTTCAGGGTTTCAAACAGCGACAGATAAACATGCATTGTATTTGAGTTTAAATGAAAAGTTTAGAAGTGATTTTAAAACCTGTGTTTTCTAGACATGTGATGGTAGAGAAACCACCGGGTGACACAAACTGCATGAGAAAGTATTTCATGTAAAACGTCTCGTACGTAGTTTTAACTTTGGGGCCATCTAGTGGTGACGTTGCAGATTGTAAACAACGGAAACTTCTCCTGTTTGACAAGCGTGTCAGAGAACTATGGTGGCCAACGTAAAAACGTGGTGGGTCCAACAAACACCAGGATACCGCCGTCTGTCCGCTTACACGACACACACACACACACACACACACACACACACACACACACACACACACACACACACACACACACATATTTAACCCAACATCTCATTCCATCACAGATTTTATTTATTTAAGACACGTGTAGCTCCTGTGTAGATTTACAGTATTTTTCTTTTTAATTTCTATATAACTTCAACATTCATTGAATAAATACAGTAAATATGTTTATACTGTTCATCTCTACATGCAAACAAACAGTGACAACGTGAGGAGGAGAACGAGTGTCCAGGTGACACCTGAAAAGATAAAAGTACATATTCATTTAGTTTGTACACATTATGTTCAGTGAAAGCTTTTTTAAAATTCTTTAATAAATGATTGAATGTTTTATAAGGAGGACAAACAACCTGGCAACATCAACTGTCACAAGGAAATCAAGACTTCTTAAAAGATCAATCGGACATTATTGTATATTTTTCTTATTGTCAATAAAGTAAAAATCCCAAACCAACAATGAATGTATCAAGTATTGTGTGAGCATCAAGTCCTGATATTTATGGTAATCATCTGTGCCAACAGACGCAACATTTCTTCCTGTTTGAGTAATTGTTTGTTTATAAACTACAGGAAATGACTGAGCCTTCTTGAGCCCCGTCGCTCTATGGATGTGGGTCCGTCCAGACCAAAATGTTTCAACAACTATTGGATGGATTGCTAAAGAACTTTGGTCCACACATTCCTGTCTCCGTTGGTATTAACTGTGACGACTTTAGTGATCTTTTAACTTTTCATCCAGCTCAAAGCACTGCTGACATATCATCATCACCTTCTAAGTTGATGTGGTGAAGTGGCCTATTTACAAATCCAGCAGCAACATGATCATTAATTCAGAGTTTTTGTTTTTGTGTCACCTGATGAATGTAAGTCCAATGTTTTCCCTCTTTTAGTTTGTGGTCTCCACCACCTCCTGAGGGAAATATCTGTCTCTTTAGCTGCTAAATGCTTCGCTATGTTTAACCACCGGTTCTGAAAAGTGAAGCCAACGCGGAAGAACCAGAGGTTGCCGCCTGCATTAAACTAAAAGGACAAGAACTTGATGTGTGAAATGTGGGTGAAAAAGCCCTTTAACACTGATACGTTTGCAGAGTTCAGAGAAACTCACCTGACTGATTCCCTCCACTCTTTGGTGCTGAAGTGACCGACTCTAAAGAAAAAACAAACACTTCCTGTTACCTCACAGCTCACACAAACGTCCCGCCCCCTCACCTGTCACTCTCACCTGACATCCTGGCTAGCTCCACGCTGTAATCGGAGAACTCGTGCGGTTTGCTGACGGAACAAACGTGAGCCCCGAAGTCCCGCGTGTCGACGCGTTGGACGGTGAGCGTGATGCTGCCAGGGCTGTAGGTGACGGCGTACCCCGCCGTGCAGTTCTGGTAGGCCTTGTGTTTGATGTAGTGACACAGCAGCTCGTTATTGGGGCTCCTCCACTGAACGGACAGCTGAGAGATGTGAGCGTGGTCCTCATAGTGGTACAAACACGGCAAAGTGACCCGCTGACCAGGCCGGCAGAGCACCTTCACAACACTGCCTGGTGACAGAGGGTCAGAGAGGTCATCGGTAGAGACAAACACACTCAGAAGTATCTCTAACTCAGCAGCCACGCGCCACTTTTTAGCCTCTTTTAATAGTATGAGAATAATTCCACTACAAATAAGTCCTGCATTCAAAACCTCACTTCAGTAAAAGTATACCAGCAAAATGTACTTAAAGTACTTAAAGCTACTACAAGGAACTTTCATTTTGTGGTGATTTTGGCGGTCCCTGTGGTCTAAAGTGGTAGTGTTTCTGAGCACCAGAGTCTCTTTAGAAAACCTCTCATTTTACTGCAGCAGGGTGTGACAGTCTGCTCCTCTCAGTCCTGGTTCTGGTCCCAAAAAGACACTCTCTACATGTTATGCTGAATCTTTGTGTCAGTAAATGCAACTTTTGCCACAGGAAGGGGATGAAAAACATCTGAAAAGTAACTGAAGCTATCAGACAAATGTACCATAGTAGAGAGTACAACATTTACCTCTGAGATGTAGTGGAGTAAAAAGTACAACATTTACTTATGACATGTTGTGGAGGAGTAGAAAGTTGCATACAATAGAAGTAAAGTACAAGTACCTTAAGTTTTACTCAAGTATAGTATTTTTTTTTTTACAGAATAACAAAATTGAAGCCAGTCAGTTCTTGTGAAAAAGGAAATTGATCCCCGATATACAGGTTGATACTTTTATCTAAAAAAGTGCATCTCTACATGTTAAATTACACCTGATTCTTTGTGTCATTGAACGCACCTTCTCCGACCAAATGTGACAGGACCAGTCCGAGGTAGAGAGCCGTGCCCGTCTGGTCCAGAGGTGTTCTCCTCATTTGGTGACGGATTCAGTCCACAGGTTCAAACTCCTGAACACATGAACATCATTCGGGAATATCAAGAACCTGCAGCACAAAGTCCAGAACCCACGCCGGCCTCCTATCACTTCTGTTTTCAGTTATATCAGATGACAAGCTGACTCTGTGGTTGCCAGGCATCACAAGAGTCCTTGTCATGTGATGCCATGTTTTATGTTTTTGTTTTATAATAACTGAGCGACCAGAAGAGTTTCACAGAGTGAGTCAACAGAAACAGCCCACATACACTCGCCACAAGATGGCTGAAATGAGGATAAGATTTTAAACTTTTTTACAGGAGAGTGACACAATCTCTATATAATCTCTCTCTCTCTCTCTCTCTATATATATATATATATATATATATATATACATACAGTTGTGTGAAAAAGTGTTTGCACCCTTCCTGATTTCTTATTTTTTTGCATGTTTGTCACACTTAAATGTTTCAGATCATCAAACAAATTTAAATATTAGACAAAGATAACACAAGTAAACACAAAATGCAGTTTTTAAATGAAGGTTTTTATTATTAAGGGGGAAAAAAAATCCAAACCTACATGGCCCTGTGTGAAAAAGTGATTGCCCCCTAAACCTAATAACTGGTTGGGCCACCCTTAGCAGCAACAACTGCAATCAAGCGTTTGCGATAACTGGCAATGAGTCTTTTACAGCGCTGTAGAGGAATTGGAGGGTTTTCGAGCATGAACCGCCTTTTTAAGGTCATGCCACAGCATCTCAATCGGATTCAGGTCGGGACTTTGACTAGGCCACTCCAAAGTCTTCATTTTGTTTTTCTTAAGCCATTCAGAGGTGGACTTGCTGGTGTGTTTTGGATCATTGTCCTGCTGCAGAACCCAAGTGCGCTTCAGCTTGAGGTCACGAACAGATGGCCGGACATTCTCCTGCAGGATTTTTTGGTAGACAGCAGAATTCATGGTTCCATTTACCACAGCAAGTCTTCCAGGTCCTGAAGCAGCAAAACAGCCCCAGACCATCACACTACCACCACCATATTTTACTGTTGGTATGATGTTCTTTTTCTGAAATGCCGTGTTACTTTTACGCCAGATGTAATGGGACATACACCTTCCAAAAAGTTCAACTTTTGTCTCGTCAGTCCACAGAGTATTTTCCCAAAAGTCTTGGGGATCATCAAGATGTTTTCTGGCAAAACTGAGACGAGCCTTTATGTTCTTTTTGCTCAGCAGTGGTTTTCGTCTTGGAACTCTGCCATGCAGGCCATTTTTGCCCAGTCTCTTTCTTATGGTGGAGTCATGAACGCTGACCTTAATTGAGGCAAGTGAGGCCTGCAGTTCTTTGGATGTTGTTCTGGGGTCTTTTGTGACCTCTTGGATGAGTCGTCGCTGCGCTCTTGGGGTAATTTTGGTCAGCCGGCCACTCCTGGGAAGGTTCACCACTGTTCCATGTTTTTGCCATTTGTGGATAATGGCTCTCACTGTGGTTCGCTGGAGTCCCAAATCTTTAGAAATGGCTTTGTAACCTTTTCCAGACTGATAGATCTCAATTACTTTGTTTCTCATTTGTTCCTGAATTTCTTTGGATCGCAGCATGATGTCTAGCTTTTGAGGATCTTTTGGTCTACCTCACTTTGTCAGGCAGGTCCTATTTAAGTGATTTCTTGATTGAGAACAGGTGTGGCAGTAATCAGGCCTGGGTGTGGCTAGAGAAATTGAACTCAGCTTTCCAAAGATGTGATAAACCACAGTTAATTTATGTTTTAACAGGGGGGGCAATCACTTTTTCACACAGGACCATGTAGGTTTGGATTTTTTTCCCCTTAATAATAAAAACCTTCATTTAAAAACTGCATTTTGTGTTTACATGTGTTATCTTTGTCTAATATTTAAATTTGTTTGATGATCTGAAACATTTAAGTGTGACAAACATGCAAAAAAATAAGAAATCAGGAAGGGGGCAAACACTTTTTCACACAACTGTATATACACACACAGTATATTTCCAATCAGAATATAGATAAGAATGAAACTGTAAAGTTTCTGTCTGTGAGTGAGTGAAAGTGCACCTCGATGTCTGTCCATATCTAATCTCTTTAAAGTTGGAAGGTTGGCCAGTTGTGGGTTGTGTTCATGTAATCAGACATTCTACTGAGTGCAACTTTCTAGTTAAAAAAAAAAAAGAAATACTGAATATGTTCACATCTTCAAGGTCCTAAAAACCATTCAAATAAATAAAATGAAAAGGAAAAATCGACTCACCAGTCGTGTCCACGCGGAGGCCTTCACCTGTGAAGGGTCGATATTAAACGCTCCATATGTCCTTTTCTCCCTGTTAGGATTCCTTCAGTGTTCATCGTTCTTCTCTTCTGATTAAAACACCGAATGAAGCAGCTTCACATTTAAAATCTGTGTTTCTCCGACGCAGGACGTCTTGGAGGAGCTGAGAGACGAGCTAAAGATGCTAACGTTAGCTCAGCTGGTTTCTCTGATGACTTAAGGTCCAGACGTCCGGTGACTAAAATCCTTCATCCGGTTAGAAAAACTCCAATACAAAGTGTATCTTAAAAAAAACTGTATTAAAACTGAATAAAGTCAGTTTAACAACCTCAACGCTGACGATGTGACGCTGTTTAACACGCGACCAAATGAAACCGTTACATCCGTCAAAATGACAGATTTCTCAGGTTTGAAAATTGTTGGACAGATTTAGGATAACGTAGGAACACAACTCCTCACAATACATTATTTTTAGACATTTTAATGTGGAAAAGTTAGATATTAAACATTTAATAAACGGTAATAAGAGAAAAATAAATTAAACATCACAACACTAAAATCACAGAAACCAGTTTAATATCAGTGAGAGCCATTTATACAAATCAACTGGAGTTTTCAAATCACAGTAAAATGTTATCTTTATGTAACTGCTGAGGACATCATCACACGGCACAAAGAGGAACACTCACTGTACACCGGCACATATTTACATATAAACACAATTCACTCATTCATGAACAGGAGCTCCTCCACAAACTTAAACACCGAACACTCTGTAATACTTTGCACTGAACTCTGCACGAGTGTACGGACTCTTGTAAACAAACATTATTTCTAAGTCCTGACTGTGAAGAGACTCATTTAATGATTTGTGACTTGTGCTGTTGAAACTGAGCCTCATTTAAGAACTTCTTGTACCAACAAGAGAATTTGTTGCATTTTATAAATGTTATAGCGTTTAGAGTTTTGCGTGTTCACAGCGTTTCAACATAATGAAAATTCTGTCGTCCATAAACTCCCCTTTCAACATTAATAAGATGGTGAACTTCGTCCTTTCAGACGGCAATGTTTCCGTTTTTGATTAATAACTTAGTTTATTCTCACCGTAGGGAGAATGTTGAACTCATTTTCCAGGATATTTTACTTTGTTTTCTTCTCATTTTTCAGGTTTTTCATACATGGAATTAGATTTTCAGAATAAGTGTGAAAAACAGACAGTATGTAAACATGTCTCTGGACTATATGGACCTTATTCTGTTTTATAAAATTCAGAGTGTTTCTCGAGGCATTTGGAGCGTCTGGACTTTTCAAAAGGAAAATGTGTAGGAACCCTATTAGAGGAATAATAGCAGGAACCTGTTGAGCCAATGAGGAGCCTTTCTGGATGATGTTTGAGTCTGGATCCACTTCACGGCTACAACAAGATTTCTTTCTTTATTTGTATACAATGTATACACTGTGCAATATAAATAATCTGTTCAATCCTCTGTGCAATATTAACCTTTCAGTCGGACCATTTCATGTTTTAAACTTATTTATTATATCTTTACTGTGTAATTACGTGTCTATTATACTTGTTTTTCTTCCTCTGTCTCTTGTTTGTTTGTTGGCACTATACCATATGCTGCTGTAATCCTTCAGATTTCCCCACTGTGGGACTAATAAAGGATTCATCTTATGTTATGTCGGACCGTCCCTCCTTCATGTACAGTCCGGCTCTGCTCTAACGTTTTCGTCTGCTGATCTCTGTCCGTGTGAGGTTCTTATTTGTAGTCTTGTATGATATTTTTGTGGCCTTATGAAGAGATTTTGATTCTACTCACAAACAAGAGACGTTCATCAAGTCCAAACGAGCAATTAACAACAACATTAGTGAAGTTTTGGAACAATAAAACCTCACAGTAAAAAGGTTTAGGATGAGAATACAAAGATGTTCTTGCATGAGGCCCCACAGGGTTCTGCTTTCTGTTGTTGATTCACATTTCTGTCCTAATAATCCCGACAGCTGTGACCTTTCTGAGGCTCCCTGCAAGTTACTGTGTGCTGTTTGTACCTGAACTCTCCAGGATCCGGATTATTTATCATCGTGGCCAAATCACCATTATAATCGTGTGTTTTCCAGGACCATCGGTGCTGGACTGAAGTGATGACCGATAAGTCAGTTTGCTCTCCGTGTTCACCTCGTAGAACCTCTCAGCACCAGAGTTAATCTTGTACTTTTGAGAAAAACAGTACAGAACCTCAGGTCCTGTGTGTGTCTATTGTGCCCAAAGCAGTACGTCAAACGCTGCTGCTGCTGCTGTGAAGTACAAGATGATATCACAAGACCAATGAGACACATAAGCTATCGCTGTACAAATACATTCCATATTTTACAGTTTCTGTTTTCCTTCTGCTGGTGCCTCTCCGACGGCCGGCGGCGATGCTGCATGCGGACGCAGCCGTTACTGGATGCCTCTGAACAGACACATGGCGAACACCATGGCGAAGAGCTGCGGAGAGAACGAGACGAGTCTCAACGTGGCTCCTCACCGTTATATTTCTAGAACATAATGAGCCTTTAAAACATGACCTTTGTCCTTCAGTGCTGTACATGCATTCTACAGGGAACTGTCAAAGAAATGAATCAATCACAAATCCCATTAATTCACATTTACAAACGTTCATGAATGGCTGATAAAACATTTACTGCATAATTATAAAACTGGAGACACATCATGGCCAACGGTCAAAGCCTTCTTAGATATAATGTTGATATTTTCAACCTCAGTCTACATGTTTTCTAGTCATGTAAAAAAAAAATCAACATGGCTGCCCTGAATCCCTCACATGAAGGAAAAGCAATATTTGATTCAGTATTTAAATATAAAGGAGTAAGAAAACATACTTCAATTGTCAGCACCACGATGGCCAGAGCTCCTGCTGTGTAAATGTACATCTCAAAGTAGTCGACCATCGCAGAGTAACAGCCCTGTGAGAGTCAAACACACACAGATGTATCAGTTATTCTGATACAAAAATGATCTTTAGTCTGTTTTCAAATGTGTGTGAACGCATGAAACAAGATTTATCAAATTATGAAACCCGGTCCACTGGAGCTGGATTGCTGAAATAACAAAAGAGTTCTGACAAGACTCACAACTACGACAAATAAAGCCAAATGTCCCCTCACACATACAGCTACAGTTAGATCTAAAGATACATGACAGTAGGAGAATAGTTGCAGGACGGAAGCAGAATGAGATGAAATGTTTCTGTACATTTCAGCTTCTCAGCTGACAAAAGGCTGCAGAGGCTGCTGCACAATTGGGGGAAGAGTTTAGGAGAGATATAGAGGACGGAGGAGCTTTTTTATGTTTGTATGGCTGCCACTACCGCGTGGAGAGCACGGGAGTGTGCACGAGCAGCTGAACATGGTCACGTGATGAGAGGCGTGTGGAGAAAGCTACTTGATAGAGAGACAGTCTGTCGTCTGAAAGCAGGATTCATTTTTAGGAAGGAAAGGTTTTCTTTTGTGTACATTTCTCATGTGTGTGTGTGTGTGTGTGTGATGACCTTGTTGTGTCTGAAGACCATGCTGCCGCTCACACACTGCTCCACGCCGACGTCTCCGGGGTAGTCGTTCCTCTGGCAACAGGCCTCGGGGACCATCTTGCTGGGGCTGAGGAGCCTGAAGAGGCTCTCCTCGAAGTCCTCGGGGCCGCTGACGCCACAGCAGTCGAACTGCAGCAGAGATACGACGTGTTGTTGTAACACTGGGTTGACTTACAGTAGAGTGCAGTGGTAGTAAAAGGATGCTTCACCGTGGTCATGATGGCGTTCCACGTGGACGTGAAGACGTCCGTGCTGTTGTGACCTTGGTAGTGACGCTTCAGCTCCCGGCTGAAATACTCTCTGGTCAACTGGACAGAGACACAAAGACAGCTCAGGAAACAAGGCACCAAGGATCCATCCAACGCTTATAGCAACACTTCACCCAACAAAGAAAAAGAATCATTTCTATGTCAGTTACTCGCTCTTTGTTCCCACGGAGAATCGAGACACGGAGAAAAAAGGTCTCGATGAACGGGGGCCGCCTTTAACAACAGCACAACTATATGAAAACATCTGTTTCCAAACGCTCACACAGCTGGTGCAGTAACATCATGTGGGCCAACTATCCGCCGAAAATTTAGCTATTGAGGCTTTTTAGGGCGTCTGAAGAAACAACGGAGACGTCTCAGACCCCCGAGACCCCCCAGTACTTAGGCACACTGAGTAATAAAGTCATCTAACCAGTTGTGTCCTTACAGACACATGCATCTCAATTTAAAACATAAACAGTCTCACAGTCTACATATATATATATGTGTATATATATATCTATATATTATATATATATGTATATATGTATATATTATATATATGTATATATGTATATATACACATTCAGGCGATGGAGGTAGGAATATAAGATCAAAGACAAACAAAGCAGGAGGAAAATAAAAGGATAATATAAGTTAACAAATAAAAATAAATATATAAAGTAAAATAAATGGGGTTACATTTATCGTCTATCTGGTCACAGCACAACCTTTGACCTCTGCACTGCTTGACTTTTAGCTTCATTGAGGTTCATGAACTGATCCGGAGTGTTTACTCACATGTTCCCTGAACAGGAACGCCAGAGTAGCAGCTGCCAGCTCGGCCAGGAAGATGAAGAGGATGAGCATGAAGAACTGAGACAACAGGAAGCAGCGTCAACCAGGGAGCTCATGGAACAATACTCCAGATATGACAAAACTCTAAACAAATGCTTCATTATGACTCCAGACGTGAGTAGATTTGAGTGAAAACACTGAATAATGAACTAAATAAAGGTCCACCATTACATTCCTCTAGATGGCGAACTTCTACTGTTTCACTCAGTTACATAACTTACAGGGAGAGACTTTGTACAGGCTGCTATGAAATCACAACACTTAGATATTATATATATATCAAATACCAAGCTGATATAAGGACAGGGCCTTCAACAGCCTTATTAAAATAAAGCATTAACTAATTAAGGTTTTTACACAATATCATTTTTGGAGCTGTTGTTGTTGAGTACCTTCAGACAGAACTACAGCGTTACACAACTCTGGATTAAATGCTGTGATGAACCCTGAGATCCATAAAAAGCAACAAAGCGTTAATTAAAACTCAACATTAACACGAATGTAATCGATTCAGCTAATTCTATTTAACTCAATTTGTTTGTTTCTGTTTCACTTGTTAACGAGCTGCTACAGACACAGACACAAGGTTTAGTCCTGGTCCTCTATATGAACCAGTCTCAGTTTAGTCCTGGTCCTCTATATGAACCAGTCTCAGTTTAGTCCTGATCCTCTATGAACCAGTCTCAGTTTAGTCCTGGTCCTCTATATGAACCAGTCTCAGTTTAGTCCTGATCCTCTATGAACCAGTCTCAATGTAGTCCTGATCCTCTATATGAACCAGTCTCAGTGTAGTCCTGATCCTCTATATGAACCAGTCTCAGTCTAGTCCTGATCCTCGAGGATGTTTTCTACTCTTACTGTCACTAAGAGGATCACACAGGATGTCGCGGTTCACCGTTTTTTTACCTTTCACAATAAAACCACTAAATCTCTCTGGTCAGACTCACAAAGAACAGGAGGCACTTGTTCTCCCGGATGGCTCCGCAGCAGCCCAGGAAGCCCAGCAGGAACAGCATGCTGCCCATGGCCAGCACCACGTAGACCCCCGTGAACAGCACCGGGTTGGCCGCCACGATCTCCCTGAAGCCCATCGGGTCCAGCAGCACCCAAACGCCGACGCCCAGCAGGAAGGAGCCGCCCAGCTGGGAGAGAGAGAGGGTCAAACAATCAGTTAGACCGGATCCCAGTGTCCCCCTTAAGGTCCTGAACCCTGAACCCTCAGGGACTCACTGACGTCACCTGTTCAATGGTTTGAGCGTGAGAGACTGTGAGGGCTTGACACGGTGTAAATACAACGAGACAGCACTTTGTGGGTATTTATTTTATATGTTTTACTTTTATTCTTTCAGGCTCTTTCCTCACAAGATGAGAGGGCATTTCAAATATTATATTTACTTGTTTTTGTCAAAACAGCTTCAATGAATAAATCAAATATTTGATGAATAAATAAATAAAAATCCTCTGATTTCATGTGTTTTTATGTTCCATCTTTAATGTTTCTGAGTGAATTTAATATGACAGGCTGAACACAGGTGAGCCGTCCTCTTTGTTTACCTTTTTTTTACGTCTCCATGCGTCCACTGGTTACCCCGTGTTTAACGCCCCACTGCAATGAATTGTGGGTAATTCTCTTGGGCAAAGTCTGCATCTAATGCTGACTTAAGGAAAGGGTTCATAAAGGACTCAAAATGTCTGCGAGAGACTCAAACACTCGATCGTTTGACAGACGGACAGAACTAAACCCGCACGGACTTTACGGGAGCCTCAAAGTCTGTGAGTTCTTCTACTTCAGATGTTTACTGTTCTGAGGAAGAAGAGGGGTCGGATCAGCTGAGGAAGATGAGCAACACTCCCACCTCCTGTCTTACTCCTCTTAGGTTTTTATTCTCTGTTGCTTCATGTTTTCTTGACTTTTCCTCTGGTCTGAGTGTCCATGTTGTTTGTTTTATTGTGGTTTTGATGGCTAACGTTACATCTGGCTGAGGGGCAAACACCTGCACACTTACAGGGTGGATCATTGGGAGTGAGTCGCCCCCGAGCTCAGAAGTTCAAGTCCCTCTGGGGTTTAGTCCACCAGTGAGCGTGAGATGAACAGGCGGTTTGGTGCAGCGTCAGCAGCGATGCTGGCGTTGAAGAGGGACAGAGGAGGACACATGCTGGGCAGATTGTATTGGATTTGGTTAGTGACCGAAAGAATGAGATCGCAGACGTGAGCAGAACAAAATGTGCTTCCTACGAAGGGGTGGCTCCTTCAGGTCGAAAGGGACCAGCTGAAGGTGGTTCAACCTCTGATCAGGATCCAGGAGGAAGACCCAGAACACGATGGAGGGATTATATATCTGGTCTGGGAAAACGTTTCTGGGTTCATCAAGAAGACGTTAGTGAGGAGATGGACGTCTGAAACAACCTGCTGACCTCGGATGAGAGGATGAAAATGGATGTTAACTAGTCTGCTTTGTCTAATAGTTCGACAGTGAATACTTGATTTGTTTGATTAACCTGCTGCTTCGTCTGTTTGTTGGAGCAGCAGTGACTTTAGTGACGATGTTGATTTAACGGCAAGAAACATTTCCCCCAACTTCAACTGTAATGAACTGTAGTTTTCCTTTCAGTGTAAATTCCAAATGCAAAGAATTAAAGTTATATAACCTTGAAATCTTTCTCAGAAACCTGTTAAAGAATCATTAAAGTGCGTAAAGAGAAAACATTACATTTGCTTTCACTCAGTGCTGATTCCTGTTCACTACGTTCAAATATTCATCTGTCGGTGATTTTGATGAAGGAACATTAGAAGCAAACACATTCTGAATCTCAGACAAACAGGACAATAAAGCAGGTTCTTCTGTGCAGTGAATGATTTAATAGAGATTATGGTTTGTGTTTTTGGTATAAAAATAAAGAATATATGTATGTATATGTTCATTTAATGTGTTCTGGTTACATGTGTGAATCAGGTTCTACAGCAGCTCTGCAAACTGAAATCATAGTTATTATAATTTCATGGGATTGTTTTCTGGTCTCCTTTGATTTCAGTCTGATGTGAAACCACAGAAGAAGAAAAGCAGAGAACCCGGTGAACTCACAAAGATGAAGAAGTTGAAGATGAACATGAGGTACTTCATACAGCTGAGGCAGTCCCCCTCCATGGCCGAGCCTCGAGCCGAGACCTCCCCCTGCCCCTGTGAACACACGCACACACACGCACACGCACACGCACACGCACACACACACACACACGCACACACACACACACACACACACTCACTCTTAGTCACACTGGCACAATAACATAATAACAGTAGAGAGAATGCAGCTTTAACACACTTCAGGACCGGAGGTTACCGCCTGGTTTACTGCTTGCCGCATGTTTAATGACAGAAGTTATGACGTAATAAACCAACAGTGCAACGTCAGTTCACTTCCAAACGTTCCTTAAAACCAGAAGATGAAGTGCTGGATATTTTGATAATTAAATAGTTTTAATCACTTTTCAACTCATTATTTGTTGGCGAATGAATCTTATTTTCGATTTTCTGTATTTTACATCTTTGTAAATTGCAATTCGAACATGTTACAATGATCTCTAAGATATTGTGATGAGCATGTTTGTTTTCCAGATTTCTGACATTTTATAGACAAAATGATTAATCAATGAATCCAGAAAGAAATCTGCAGATTATATATATATATAGAATGAATACATATAAGCATTAGCTGCCTCCCTGCTAATATCCAAACACAACATATTGAGGCTTTGAGAGTGAATTCAGCAGGATTCAACACTATATGTGCTTTTAAAGGTTTTGTGACGACCACAGATTTAAATGTTCTTAGATGATGACATGAATACTGACCAACAAAGAATTTAGACACATGAAAATAGTCTTGCAGCATGAATAAATATTAAAAAATCAAGTAGTGTAACGTTACGCAGCATGAAGTCACTGAAGATGTTGATGTGAGCAAAAACTCAGGACAGAGAAAAAGCCCGTTGACACATCGTCGGTCACAGTTTGTGTCGAGTCGTGAGGACGCTGACAGCTTGTCCCCGTGGGATCCTTCCACACACGGAGGACACGTCGGTGTGAGCGAGGGCCGTCGGTGGGGGTGTGAAGAGGACCAACTGTGCACTTATGGTCCCTGATGGTGTTTACCAGTGAAACTAACATGCAGCCACCTGGCACATCTGAGGCGAGCGGTTTAGTTTAAGAACTGTACAATTTAATTTAAGAGCACAAGTACTGATAGTCGCATTTATTTTGTCCAATTTAAGCTTTTTAAATGAAAAAGACCAAAACGAGCAATGTGTTAGTCCGTCTTTAAATACTTCCTGTCTGTGGCACTCCAGATATTAATCTGCAAACACAACTCACAAATAGGTTCATGTTCAAATAATAATGATTAATTAATTCTCTAAAACAGCGGGTTAGTGTAGTTTTATCAAACAAACAGGAGGAAATGTTGCATCTGTTGGGGACTATTTTCAGCGGCGGATGAATCCACATTTAATGAAGGAACAACAGTGAAGCTCATTTTAGCTAAAACTCAAAGTCTGTAAGTCGGTCGAGCCATAGACTGTATATAGGACGTGGCAGTAGTCGTCATGTCAACACCCGTTGGTTTGTAGACTGCTGAAGCCTCAAGTTTGGCGTTTTGGCCGTCGCCATCTTGTTATTTTTGCAACCAGTGAACAGGAAGTGACCATATCTGGACTGAGGAGGAGTGACGTAGAGACTCCGTATATGTCTCTCGTAGAGACCTGTCAATCACTGTGTAGCCCCGCCCTAAAGCATCCCCTGCTTTATGGTCTGTTTGACTCTAAATGGACCATAATGTACTAAATGAACATCATGCTGTATTGAAGAAGACTTGAAACTAGAGATTGAGACCATAAACTCATGTTTACAATGTTTACTGAGGTAATAAATCAAGAGAGAAGTAGAGTCATTTTCTCATAGACTTCTATACAACCAGAGGAGTCGCCCCCTGGTGGTCATTAGAGAGAATGTGGTGTAGGCAAAAGCTAAAGGGACCATCTATCTAATGCCCCAAATGGACGACCCAAACCAACATTCAACATTTAAGTGACCGCGCCCTCTGGCGGCCAAATGTATTATGACAGGAACAAGAGAGGAAGTCAGGCGACCGTATAGAGCGACAAGGTTCTTCAACATTTACTTATTATTTTAACCAGAATGACAATGGTCCCCTAACTGTGACTCAAACCACAGTCTGTCTCTAAAACTAAATAATAACGAACTAAACCTTAACCATCATTTATGCTGTTGTTTTGGGAGTCAGAGATGAATGCTGCTGTTTCACTATTAGAGGCATCGGATCAGAAAATGCTTCAACGCACACAGCTGTGTACATTTAAATGAGAATATTTCTGTATATATATTTATATATAAACAGTTAGTAGATAGTGTAGTTATATATATAGTTAGTATATAGTATATTAGTTAGCTTTACCTTTATCTATAAATGCTGCTGTAGTGAAAACATGTACCCTTGCAGGATTAATAACGTCTATCTATCATCTACTTTTACTAGTACCCACTTTTCTCCAATCTTTGTGAAATGTCTTCTGTATGTATTTAGATGTTGTCTGTTTAAAGAAAGCACAATGTTAACAAACATGTCTTGTTACTTCCTGGTGGTTTTCAGGTCTCTGACATTAAAACCAGCAGCTCTTTAACCGGTTAACACCAGTAACTCCTGCTTGTTCACCATCTCGCTTTGTCCGACTGCGGCGAGCTCTCCGCTGTGTAAATGTCTATTTACTGCTAATTTGGCGGCTCCGCGTGGAGCTTTTACTTTAATGGAGTAAACCGCCGCGGTGCTCCGCTCTCACTGCAATTATTAAACACAGGGGTTTGTGACCGCCGGTGCACTCTGGGTAATTGCTGCGTCTTTGGTCAAGGTCAGCGTTAATAACGTAAAAAAGGAGAATGTGTTGGGGATTTGTCTGCACATGCACTCAGCATTATTAGCACATCTTTGTAAATCACTGATGTCAGCACGATGAACAATTACGCATCAGAGTAACACATGATCACATCACGTTTACTGCAACAACAACAAAGAGGAAGGCAGGAACAGTGACTTGATTTATACCAACATGAATAAAAAACAGCTGTCATGAATACACGTGATCATGATTTAATCAATCATAATTAAAGTACTACAGGTAGAATTACATGGATTCAGCTCGCTGCTGTAGAAGGAGAAGCTTCAATCACAGAAACCTTCTGGTGCTTCAAACATGAACCTTTTCTAGGACGGACAGGCTTTTTGTTTGGTGGAAGTGAAAGTGTGTAATTTAGTCCTCAGCTCAGCAGGAGACGTCTCCAATGAGTCTGTCTTCTTACAGCGAAAGGGTTGAAAAAAAGGAAGAAAAGTCCTTTATGTGATTTAAATGGTGACTTTTATTTCTTCTTACTAAATAAAAAAAGCACTCATATAGAAAAGATTATATTGTGGATTCAGATTTAAGAACTAATCCGTACCACGATGATAATGAACACACACACACACACACACACACACACACACACACACTGCATGTTCTCCAGCAACTTGTAATTTACTGTGAGAAGTTGGTGATTAGCACCATGAAGCTGTGTGTTGTGTGACTGCAGATTAATGGGAGTAGAATAAATATTAAAATCATTTATTAAGTGTGAGTCCTTCAGGTGTCATGCTGGTTGGTTTAGAAGGAACTGTGCTCAGAGTTTAACAGTTTGGAGTCTTTCTGTCGATACCTGAGCTGAGAATTATGAGCTGTTTGACTTCATAACATTTATCAATAAAAACACCATCTTTTATGTCCTTATCATATGAATTGTGTATTTTAATACACACAATCACTATAGATGATTCGATCCGAGAGTTTTCTGATGGTTCTAATGGTAACAAGCAGGAAGTGATTCTGTGAACTGTTCCTCTGAATATCAATATAAAGACATTCGTTTTTACTTCCACTCATCGCATGCAACACCTTTACATTTACAATGCAAACCACCGGCCCGCGGCGTTGGGAGGAATGCACAGTCAGCACATTCCGGCGGTGAAACTAGACCCCAGCGTGAATCCTCAGGCTTCCCACAGCCACACCGTGTAACTGTTGCTGCAGAGATTACCCGCCGGTGACGGGACGCTCCGGTCCAATAAATCACAGAGTCAGAGAGGGCTGGAGGGAAAGTGCAGCGTACACAGAAGTGTGTTTCCTCAGAGCTGCAGAGGCGGCGGGGCCTGATTGCCGTCATCCATCAGAGCTGTGCAGCAGTGAACGAGGACAGAGGGACGAGCCCCAGAGGATGCAGTTCTTCTGCATCCGTACGTCAGTAATGGAGTGGAGGCGGGCTGGTATTGATGTAAATCATAGAAATAAGAGCAGCAGTAGAACGGCCATTGGACTGTTTTCTGTGTTTATTTGATACAAAGGAAAAATGGAGATTGTTGTTAGTTGTTATGATGACGACACACGTTGGGGCTGTAAAGCGATACGTCTCAGGAGACGGATGGCTGATAGCTTTAGGAAGTTAGTGAGACTTTTTCTTTAAAACATGGAAATATATATTTGTGTGATTGACGTATGAAGAACCAATGAGATTAGAGCTGAGAGCCACCGGCAGGAAGTCAGAAAGTGTTGAGAGATCTTTTCTTGGGAGTTGTTGAATTATCTAATAACACCAGACGTGTCCTTTAATAAACAGTAGTTCATGTCCTGATCACAAGGTGTGTGTTTATGTCTGGTTTTGTTGCTCGAGTAAATTGGATCTAATCAGAAATAACGAGCTTTTTATCATTTAAAAAGCTTAAAATGGACAAAATAACTGAGACTCTCAGTGCTTATGATTAAATTTGCAGTTTTCTTTGCAGTGTATTAATCCGCCGCTGAAAATAGTCCCCAACAGATGCAACATTTCCTCCTGTTTGTTTGATAAAACTACACTAACCCGCTGTTTTAGAGAATTAATTAATCAGTCATTTGAACATGAACCTATTTGTGAGTTCCATAAATGTATTAATGCAGCTTTAAAACAACCTAAGAAAAGGAGCTTTACTTTTTATAATCTCCAAATTAAGACTCAACTGTTTTTAATAAACACTGGAATATAATATTTAATGGTGAATCTCAATGGAATCAGTTCAGCTCAGTGAGTTCTGCTCTGAATCAAATCTCCTGTTCAGTCCGTCAGAAGTCAACTTTACACTTCATTACATTTCAGTTTTGATGTAACCGGATGAAGGTGGACGAGAAAGACTGGAGACGATAAATGCGTCGGGGGAATGTTTGTCAAAGAGCTAATCAGCACCACTTCCTCTCTGAACACTACCTGTTATGAAAAGCAGTCAGACGGACACTTCCTCCCTTTGTGGGGCCGCCAACGTGCCTCAGGACCCCAAATAGAGCCGAGCAGAGGAGACATCAAATGATCTCCTCTCACCCACTGTGACTTTGTAACGGCTCTGATGTGCATACCAAATGAAAGCAGGAGGATGGAGAATACGTAAGAGGGGGAGCTGGTGTAATTCTCTTCGGAGGGTCCGTGTGGACTGAATGCTAAACACATGTGGAAGTATAGAATTGGAGGGAAACACTCTCAAGGGGTCACCTGCAATTTCAGTGGAATTAACCAAATCATGGACGTCTTCAATGAGGCTCTCCAACCGGTTTGGGTCAATAAAGTCTCACTTCCTTCTTTATTAGCTGCAGTGGAGAAGTTACCGCCATGAAGACACTTTTAAATGTCCGCAGAGCACCCGGGACTCTCACACTGCTGCCTAACATATGCATTTGTTATCATAGAAATAGACCGACTACTAGTTCACATTATAAGCTATAGATTTAAGGATCGCAGAATCAGTCATCTTTTTTAAATAACTTCTTAAACCAGTTTTTACAGACTGGCTTTCCATCATATTGAGATATTTCAGTCTCGAACCGACAACCTCTAGAGCCATGAGGACTCTTCTGGTCAAACAGATTTAACAACAAGGACAGTCTGAGAGTGGTCTGTATCTTTAAAAAGTCTCATTTACAAAAGCAGGTGTTGGAAAAGCTTTGATTCGTCTTATATTCAGATCATTACGCCATTTATCTGGTTAGGTTCTGACCTCGTTTCAGCACCAGGAGCTGTCCACTGACTGACCTGTTTAAAGAGTCCAGCGTCGGTCTGTAGCCTCGCTCCACAGAGAGTTATTGATTATTATTTGATGGTTTCACTGTGAATACATGAGTTTCATTCCTCTATTGTTACATCTACAGTAGAGTTTTTATAGCAACATACTATAAAGGCTCGCAAATACCACACAAGAGCTGAAAGTCCACATTCTATTCAAAGGGTTGTTTGTGAATTAAATGTCATTCGATCAAAATGAATGTTATCTTTAAAACAAACAGCTGTTGTGATGCAACGCCTGAAGCCGAGTCACACGGTGATGTGTGCTGACTGTGCACATTCGGACAAGTTGTATCCTAAAATAGAGTTTGGAAGTCATTTAATTATTTAAGACGTTCCTAAAAATACTGCTCGAATCGCTGTCGGCAAACATGTGGTGCTTTAGTCCGTTAGTTCAGACTTTGGTATTAATGTTGACGTGAGGACGTCCTCGTCTTTTGTCTGTTGATCCAACTGAGGTTTGCTTCAGAAGGTTATGACACCTTCATTTATGCATCTTAATCAGTATTTACTCAAGTACCGAGGTGCTTTTACTTACTCTTAGCTAATATTTCATCTGTATGCTAATTACCTCTACATCTCAGAGGGAGGTATTTTATACTCCACTTCATTTGTCTGACAGCTTTTATTATTATTATTAGGATCTTACAAACAAAACATATGACAGGTTTATAAAAGATGATGCTATGCTGTAGATGAAATGATCCAACAGCTCATAACGTAGTTAAAATCTGTTCCACCTCCATCAGCTGCTTACTTGTTAAAGCATCAGTGATATTACAACAATATGATATATAATAATAATAATAATATAACTCATTCTGCCCAACAAGTATTTTTACTTTAATACCTAAGTGCACTTTGCTGTCGATCATTTTGTACTTTTACTTTGATTGCAGGACTTTAAAGTTTCTGTGTTGCTACTTTTAATTAAAGGGACAGTTCGGATTGTTTTGAAGTAGAGTTTATGAAGCTGTTATCTTTGATCTCTACTGAGACAAGACTTCATTCAAAAACACTGATTCTACCTCTCAGAACACAGGAGCTGCTGCTCTACTGCTGCCTCCATCTGTTAGTGTTATTATTCTACTGTAGTAAAACACTGACGATGGAGAAGAACCTCATACAACCACACTTCTACACATCTCTACTGTCCCTTTAAGTAAAGGTTTTGAGCTCTTCTTCATCTGCTGTTCAACAGTCTCTGAATACAACAAACATTTGAACTATAATTAAAACAGACACAGATGGAAAACATACGATAAATATGTGGTTATGACATCTGATGAGCGTTAATGATGAAC
This sequence comes from Anarhichas minor, assembly GCF_050575085.1. NCBI lineage: Eukaryota > Metazoa > Chordata > Actinopteri > Perciformes > Anarhichadidae > Anarhichas > Anarhichas minor. Next base: position 4,767,317 of record NW_027466513.1, read on the forward strand.
GAAAATAAACAGTGAAACAATCTTGTAAATGTAAAGAGGACTGAAGAGTCCAGCTCACCATCTGTGTGTGTGTGTGTGTGTGTGTGTGTGTGTGCTGCACGTTTCACCGGCTGGTTTAGTCTACGCAGCAAACACAGCGAGGAGAGAAACCTTTCTACTGAAGCTCCTGAACATCAAAGACATCTGACGGCGTAAATAAGTTAGATTTAATTTGACTTTATTGGATCAGTCTGACCTCAGTGATTCACACTCATCACTCTGTCTGCACTGAACTCGATCAGTGGAACGATGAACAACAACAACAACTAAATAAAAAAAAGAATTACTTTGAGACAGAAAAATGCATTAAAAATAAAAGAATTACTTGAAAGAACACAGACTTGTTTACCTCCAATTAAGCTGCACACATTAATATTAATAACATAAATTGTTTAGCTGATAGCAGCGTTTATTTTGTGTGTGTGGAGAAAACCTAAATCTGTTCAGGAATGACAAACAGGGAGCGACCAGAGACCGTCTATAAGAAGTGGACGTAGTGGACCTGTCAATCACAGTAGCCCCGCCCTAAAGCATCCCCTGCTTTATGGTCTGTTTGACTCTAAATGGACCATAATGTACTAAATGAACATCATGCTGTATTGAAGAAGACTTGAAACTAGAGATTGAGACCATAAACTCATGTTTACAATGTTTACTGAGGTAATAAATCAAGAGAGAAGTAGAGTCATTTTCTCATAGACTTCTATACAACCAGAGGAGTCGCCCCCTGGTGGACACTAGAGAGAATGCAGCTTTAACACATGAAGCATTGGCTTCACTTGACAGAACCGGAGTGAAAGTGAATGTGTAGCGCTGAACAGTGAGACTGAGGACCAACAAGAGAAGCTTATCGTACCATCTGTACCTGTTTAATGACTCTCGGGTTCAAATGTAGCGGAGAGAGCGGTAGCCTTTGACCTCTGACCTCCAGACGGCTTCACATGAGCTGCAGAGAAGAGAACACAGAGGAGTCACTGTGGGAGGAGTCACTGTGGGAGGAGTCACTGTTAACATTAGTTGTTACTGAAAATACTCCACGCTGAGAAGATGCAGTGTTTGGTCTGCAGGCCTCATTCAAGTGTCTCCTAACACATTTCTGGAGCCATGATTCAAACGTTTTTTAAAGCACATTAAAAGAAGTGATTCATGCGCGTTTCTGTGGCGTGATTCACGTTTTCTTTTAGTTCGTTTTGTGATTAAAAACTGCAGAACTATTCGTCACGTTCATGCAGACGCATGAAGAGAGATGACTAAGTTAAACTCACTGCAGCCAAATTAAAAGCGCACAAACTAATCCGTCGGTACTTAGCTGCTCTTTTGTTCGGGGGTTTTCACGGATGACAAAGCCTTTTGTTTGATACTCAACAGGACCGCTGTCCCGTGGGCGACGACGTATTGATCCGTGGGAGCTGATGACCGGGCGATTGTCTGCTGCTCGTTCTGGATCCAACAACCAAAAACTAGAAACACGCAGCTTCAGGATGTTCAGGATGCAGCTTCAGGATGCAGAGGTCTTACAATAGGATTCAGATCACTGACTCCAACTTCTATTATTAAAATCTGAAGTTTTTCTCTGTAGCACATGATCAGGTTTAAAAAAATGTTTATTTATTCACATTTATGACATTTACTGTTAACCTGTTTACATTAAGTATTTGCACCTTTTTTGATAATAAATATATTTGTATTTGCACGTTTTCCTTCTTTATACTGCAAACTGCTGCATGAGAATGTTCCTCCATCTCTACCGTATTTCATTGTAAGCGGCCTGAAAACATCAGCAAAATACTCAAATTTAGCTGAATCCTGATTGGTGCACGTATGCATTTTTAGATTTTTTAAAATTCTCAAATATCAATGTTGGTCTCAATATGTAAATATACAAAATACTCAACGTCAGTTAGATTCATGTCTTGAGTTTAAGTTATTCTTGTGTTTGGAGAGAGCTAGCTTCCTCTTCATCTGTGCTACTAGCTAACTAGCGTGTGAACGCTATGACATAAGAGTGAAAGGTCACGTGACCAGAGACAGCAGCCACAGAAGATACTTTTACTTTACATGTAGTATAAACCGTGTACTTGTACTGCATGCTGTATCGCTGCTGGTCATTCTGCAGTGAGGAGCATCGTAGGAGGAGTCCCTCAGTGGATGTAGTCCGACTACAGCTGTGGTTGAATAATGGAAGATTTCAGCAGCAGGATATTGTGATGCAAAGGTTTGTGTTGGCAGCTGTGCAGATGAAGCAGGCCTTTTCAAACAGAAAGCTCATGACTCACGGATGTGGCGGACCTTCATAATCTGTTGACAGCAGCCGCTGCCCACACAGCCACAAGCCCTTCTCCCCGAGTCTTACTCACGCGAATAAAGAAAGAAAGTCACATTCATGTGCAGATGAGGTGAGATGGTGACTAATGCTGCAACAGCTGAATGCTTTATAGGGATATATATATATATATATGTTTTCCATCAAACAAACCTGAACTGGTAAGTGTTGAAAGCCGGTTCAAAGCAGACGGCTGCTCCTGACTTTTTAATGTCCGCATCAACAGATTCACAGTCGACACAAATTTCTAAACATTGTAAACATGAATTTATGGTCTCAATCTCTAGTTTCAAGTCTTCTTCAATACAGCATGATGTTCATTTAGTACATTATGGTCCATTTAGAGTCAAACAGACCATAAAGCAGGGGATGCTTTAGGGCGGGGCTACACAGTGATTGACAGGTCTCTACCAGAGACATATACTGCGTCTCTACGTCACTCCTCCTCAGTCCAAATATAGTCACTTCCTGTTCACTGGTAGCAAAAAAACAACATTGTGAGGGGCGTAATCCAAGATGGTGAACTCGAGGCTTCATAACATCAGTGAGTCAGTTTCTAGCAGCTTTTCAACACAGTTTAAAGTTAACCATCACAGTGTTAAATAAAGTTTTACTGACTCAAACAACCAATCAGTGTTTACCAACAGGAGGAGAGCTAGTAACGTTAGCAGCACCGCTAACGGCTAACCAACAGGAGGAGAGCTAGTAACGTTAGCAGCACCGCTAACGGCTAACCAACAGGAGGAGAGCTAGTAACGTTAGCAGCACCGCTCACGGCTAACCAACAGGAGGAGAGTTAGCAGCACCGCTAACGGCTAACCAACAGGAGGAGAGCTAGTCACGTTAGCAGCACCGCTAACGGCTAACCAACAGGAGGAGAGCTAGTAACGTTAGCAGCACCGCTCACGGCTAACCAACAGGAGGAGAGTTAGCAGCACCGCTAACGGCTAACCAACAGGAGGAGAGCTAGTCACGTTAGCAGCACCGCTAACGGCTAACCAAGGAGGTTCACTTCAGTTACACTATGATGCCTTCAGGCTCTGCTCAGTGAACATGAGTACTGGCTGAAGGTACATTATAACATTATCATGATGTGTTCACATGTCATCTGTAAAATGTAGTTTTGGTGATAAACTAGAATAAATCCAGTAGTTTGAAGGAGATGTTTTCACGACAAGATAAAAAAACACTATAAATTACTCTGACAAAGTAAAAGTATAACATTTAGAATTGTTGGTGGTTTATTGACTTACTACAATAGTCTGGATCCTTGTAGACCAGCTGATACAACCAAACAACAAAGGGATCTGTATCTGTTAATATGGATCATTAATGATCAATAATTAGTATCGGTGGCAAAAACAAGTGATCAGAGATCTAAAAGTTATATTTGCTCTCTTGTATTTCGTGCTGATCTGATCCGTTGCTCCACCTACACAACTCTACCTACACAACAGCAGTTTTTCCTGTAATCCTGCTGACAAACCGAGCTGAAAACCTTTGCAGAGGTAATGATCTTCTATTAAAACTCAACCAAAGCTGCGTTTGAAATCTAGCCGGAGGGTTAAAAAACCTGACAACCACCAACACACTCGACTCTGAACATCGAGCTCCAACACGCCGTCGAGCGCCGGTCCCCGAACTACAAAGCTGTTATCTGGTAGCTTCACTCCTGATGGGAGATGTGATGAGAATTATTCCCAATTGCTGCCCACGCTTCAGCGCCTTTAGTGCCCTTTGAGAGTTGTCAGCCCATTTGAGGACAAACCAAAGACCTAATTAAGACCCCCCCCCCCCCCCCCTGGATACAGAGGCGGAGATGAGAGGCGTCCGCTCTCCTCAGACACACCAAACTTCTACTCCCTCCTGTTTATTAAGTGAAATCAAAAGCAACAGGTGTGACTAAACGCTACCTTCCCCTGCAGACGATCCCACTCTGGGACTCTGAGCGGGACCACACGTGCAGCCGACTCGTGGTTGTAAAAAGAAACGTCAGCTTCATTACAGCCGAGGCCATCTGGTTGAGGTTAGGAGCAGAATAAACTGAAATACTGCTGGTTTCTCTCAGCGGATCGTAAACCAGGTTCCATGTACTGTTGGAAGTCTTGTTATTTCAAATCACAAAATATTCCAACAAGTTTTCTTTCACTTCCTCACATTTTAACTATGACAGAGAGACGAAGTCCCGCCCCTTCCGGTGTCCCCCAATGGACATTATTTTGGTGAAAGAGATCTGTACTAAAGTCAACGGCGAAAGACGCAATATCTTTTTGATCCTTTGTCGTAGATCTGGTCGTAGTAACATTTAGTTTTGTGTGAAATGACCGATAAGTGAACTAGGACGTAGTCGTTGTTACGTCTCTTATTGTTTTGTGGACCAACGTTTTGAAGCCTTGAGTTCGGCGTTTTGGCCGTCGCCGTCTTAGCTTTTGGCAACCAGTGAACAGGAAGTGACCATATATGGACTGAGGAGGAGTAACGTAGAGACGCCGTATATGTCTCTGGTAGAGACCTGTCAATCACCGTGTAGCCCCGCCCTAAAGCATACCCTGCTTTATGGTCTGTTTGACTCTAAATGGACCATAATGTACTAAATGAACATCATGTTGTATTGAAGAAGACTTGAAACTAGAGATTGAGACCATAAACTCATGTTTACAATGTTTACTGAGGTAATAAATCAAGAGAGAAGTAGAGTCATTTTCTCATAGACTTCTATACAACCAGAGGAGTCGCCCCCTGGTGGACTCTAGAGAGAATGCAGCTTTAACACATGAAGCACTGACTTCACTTGTGGCTGGTCTTGCACAATCTACGTCACCAACATGGCCGTTAGCTTGCCTTGCTAGCTAGCTAGCTAACTTAGCTATGTTCCACGCACAAGTGTAAAGTTATCTTATGTGATGTTTTTTTAGCAACTCTTTTTATCAGTCGGAAAGAGAAAGAACGAGTGAGACCTGTTGTTGGTGTGAGAACCTCCTGGTATGAAACACAGAACGACTGTTGAGTGAGTTTCTAATTACGTATTTTCATGTCTTATACTTTAAAAGTTTTTAGGACAAATTTTCTTGACGTGCAAAATTTACTTTTAAAATCGACAAACATCACGCGCGTAATTCATGGCACAATCCAAACGCGATCAAAAAGTAATTTGTCTCTCGCCGTTGACTATCGTTTATATTTTATCCGAAATAAGGTCTCATTGTGTTCAACCGGAAAGGGGCGGGGCTTCACCTCTCCATAAAGAAGTTGTTAAATCTGAAATGCAATGCAAAGAACAAGTCAAACCATCAGCAGCCATTAACTCTAAACTGAAATTTAAAAAAAGAAGTGCAGCTGCATTGATTTTCAAAATAAAAGCTTGCTGTGATTATAGCCATGTTAGGGAACAGACTATTGGGTGGATTGACATAAAGGTTTGTATGGCCATTCATGATCCCCAGAGGGTGAATCCCACTGACTTTGTTGATCTTCTGACTTTTCCTTTTTTGTGGTTTCTCTCTTGGATTCATTACCGTGACATTTGATTCATGTTATCTCAGATACATCTGAAGGTTGGTGAGATGATTAATGAGAGAGGACAGAAGGAAAGCTCTCCGTTTAGTGTTGCTTATGATCTCTTTATCTTTGGGCCTCAGAGTATCAGGAATGAAACCATGTGAGAAGTCGAGAGCGGAAACGTACTGCTAACAACTCACAGATTTAACAACGCTATGTATTTTACTCATCATTGAGACTCTTTTAGAGGCATCGTGGTAGATATGTGCGTTGCATGTTGGCAACAGACGAGTCATTGTGAAGACAGGAACTCCACTCAGAAAAGGAAAAGCCCGTCTCGCTGTGACGGAGCAGATTTGGGGGTCGGGGGGGGGTCGCTCTGCTGAGGGCCGACCATCTGCTTTTTAATTCACTTTGACCGAGTTTAATCTGGTTACAACTAGAAGGCTTTGAGGGAGCGCTATGTGTCCGCAGCCGGTGTGAGGAGAATAGTTTGTGTTGAAGGCTCGTGATCTAATCAACGAATCAGAGAAACGACCTTCTTCCTTTTTAACAGATTGACTCGTTATCACAAACCTCTCGTGAGCGGACGAGTCGACACGTGATTAAAGACAAACATCTATTACACAGACGTCTTCAGGCTTCTACAAAATCCTTCAAACACAAATCCTAGACGTAAAATTCACTTTGGTCATTTAGATTTTAGGGGATCACAAACAGAAAAACTGGTTTCAAATAAATCAAATTCAAGTTATTTTCACGGCTTCTTCTGGACAAAACCAAATGCAACTATTTTCTTTAAATCTGCATCTAATTAAATGATTGTTTAATCTTATTCTTTCATCCATTATTTTAAAATAATCACCATCCAGCTGCTTGTTTCGTCCAATCAACTGTCCGAAATCCAAACAACATTGAATTCATGATGATATAAAAGCAGAAAATTTGAGAATCTGAAAGTTTCTGCTTCAAATATGTATTTCAACAATTAATTCTGAATGATTTTTGATTAATAAATTCACTGTTTTGGGTATAAAATGTAAGAAAATAGTCAGAAGTATTCTTAGCCTATAGTGACGTTCTCAGATGATTGTTTTTCCGATCGACTGCTGCAGACACATTTCTCTGACTATTGAACAGACTAAACAAGGAATCAAGAAAACCATTTGGTAGATTAATGGATGAAGAAAATATTGATATTTTTGCACTAACACCAATCAAAGTGCTTTAGCTTTGACTGAATAAAGAATCCCCGACAGACGTTTCAGGTCTCTGTTTGTCAGAGCTCCGCCTCCGTCCAACCAGCAGCGTTGCTCCGACGGTTTACCCCCCCGAGACGCTCTGATTCAGGAGGTGAACTAAAGTAACAGTCGGTCCTGGAGGATCGTCGGTCCTTCTGTTAAGGGGCCACGCTGTGATCCACAAATAGACTGAGTGCACATGACGGGACCGATGGACCTGTGTTCACCTTTTAAAATCCTTTAACAGGAGACAATATGAAAAGTACAAGGTCTGAAACCAACAGTGCAAATTTGAATCCTCAGGGTTTGTCTTTTTGGCTGTCGCCATCTTGTTTTTTTTGCAACCAGAAGTGACACGAGGTCGGCGGAGCTAAGTACAACCAAACGCTGAAAAAGATATTTCTTAGGCAACCAAAATGTTAACTTTTATTAACCTAACACTCTGTGAAAGAGTTAAAGTTGGACCATAATGTACTAAATGAACATCATGCTGTATTGAAGAAGACTTGAAACTAGAGATTGAGACCATAAACTCATGTTTATAATGTTTACTGAGGTAATAAATCAAGAGAGAAGTAGAGTCATTTTCTCATAGACTTCTATACAACCAGAGGAGTCGCCCCCTGGTGGACACTAGAGAGAATGCAGCTTTAAGACATGAATCGGCTTCACTCGGCAGAACCAGAGATTACCGCCTGATGCCGATGTCACTAATCTTAGCGTAGCATGCTAACATTAGTCAATAATTGTAAACACAAAGAATAGAAAAATAGACGGATTGAAACGTCATCAGTTCTGCAGCTATTTGATCATGAACGTGATGAACGTGATGAACCGGACACATTAAAGATTGAGATGAGGTCACTGGATGAAACATCAGAGGATCACCAACAATATTTAAATTCATCCTGAGGGGAACATGAATGTTGGAACTAAATTTCACGGCAATGCAGCCGATAGTTGAGGAGATATTTTACTAAAACAACTCAAATATTAACCTCATGGTGGCGTTAAGAGGAAAAGTCAGAGGATCACCAAATAAATCAGTGAGATCAACAGCGTCCAGCTAGCAGCTAAACATGTGAATGCAATGCATTATATATCTGATATTCTTCAGACTATTGCAAACATCACATTGGACTCTGAGGATTCACAATGGACATTTATTTTTATTATTTTCTGACATTTTATAGACTAAACACTTCACAATTATAAAAAATGAAACAACAGATTGAGCATAATTGAACATAATCTGCATAAAGAATACACTAAACGATCCAGAAACACTGCATAAAGTGTATATATGGTGTATTTTCCCTTTTAATAACATTTGCCTCATTATGTGAACATGTAAGACATGGAACACGTCTCATTGTTGGCACTGCCGATGAACATTATATTTAATGCAGATGGTGCTCATTAATGTGCCAAACTCATACGTACACAACGCAGAGAACACTTCACACAGAAGATGAAGGAACAGGGCGTCTGGGTCACAGTCAGGCAGCTGAAGCTCTCAGCAGGAAAGCAAAGTGACGGAGAGGGTCAGTGAGAGAAAGCACCAGCAGCCAAATGCTGGTTTGGCTGCTCGACTGGTCGCCGTGCCAGTTAATCAACTCTCATTTGTTCAGAGATGTGTTGTGTTGCTCTAAAGATAAAGCTGGCTGGTGGATTGTCAACAATGGACGAGGTTTACTGCACAGATACGGACACGGACGGCTCTGACACTGCTCTAAATACAATAATATCTCAAATGGCTGGTCGGACTCTACGTTAGTTTTACTGTGACTGACTTTCACGGTCTTTACGGGACTTTGCAGTAATATATATTTGTGGTTTTAGACTTTATATTTATTGATGCTAATGCATTCTCTGTTTATGATTTTTGATATTTTTTTCTGATACTGATACGGGATTTTGAGAGTGCAAACATTGGTCACAATATATAAAACAACAGACGATTAATCTGCAACTCTTCATCATTTATCCATCTTTCAAGACACGAAACAAAAACATTTCTAAATTCTAGATCTTTCAAAGTAAAGATTGTTGTGATGTGACAGAGAAACAGACTTTAGAACTAAACAAGCTGCTTCTTTTCCTAAAACCCTTCAATTTTAGGAAATCACTTTTATATGTATAAATATATATATATTTATATATACAGTATACATATAAATAAATAAATATATGTAAATAAAAATATAAATAAATATATATATACATATATACAGCATGTATATATATATACAGTATAAATAAATATGTATGAAAATATATATATAAATATATAAATATATATGTATAAAAATATAAATAAATAAATATATGTAAGTAAATATATGTAAAAATATAAATAAATAAATACATATATATAAAAAATATAAACATATTTAAGTAAATATATGTAAAAATATAAATAAATAAATATATATTAATTGTACAACTTTATGTTATTGACCTTCTGACACTGTATCACCTGAAATATATAATAGCTAGTGACGTATAGTTTAAATGATTCAAAAATAGCCTGAATAATCTCTTCCGTCCACATCAGCCTTGTTCACATTTAATGTTAAAGTTTTAATGTTTGTAAAGGGTTATTTTACTGCTTTCTGTCACTGTTTTAACGCTCACAAATCAACACTGAACTGTTTAGTGAATCCTGTGAAGCTGCTCTAACCATTACGGTACATATTAAACCATTACGGTACATATTAAACCATTACGGTACATATTAAACCATTACGGTACATATTAAACCATTACGGTAAATATTAAACCATTACGGTAAATATTAAATCATTACGGTAAATATTAAATCATTACGGTAAATATGAACTGCTGTAACTTACCGCTGAGAGATGAGCTTCTTTCTCCAAAATGTCTCGTTTATCGGTCGAACAAGTGAAGCAGATTTTACTCCAGACGAACTAATAACGGAACAAACTCTCACCATCGACCTTTGCGGCTCCGGCTGACTTCTGTTGGTTCCTCGATGTGAGCTGCTGGGCACGTTTACGTTCCCATTTAAACCACCGTCAAGCCAGACCGTAAACTACACACTAGCTTCCGGTTGAGTATTTCAGAATAAACTGACTTCCGGAACAAGTTTAATCGAAATCTGTGTTTTTAATTCCGATTATGTATTATGGTCAAAGACTTGTAGGATACGTAATACAGTATTGACAACAAAAAAAGTAGTGAAGTAAAAGTAGTAAAAGTATGCTATATGCAGTATTTTAAATGATCAGCCGGTGGAGCTGGAGCACATTTTAACTATAATGTAATATTAAAAATACATCATATGTTTAGTTTGTAAAATCTAAAAAGTAGAAATATGAAGTAGCAAACAATGAAACATAATCTAACATTTGTACTTCGTACCTGTGTGGGTCTGCGGGCCTTTAACTGATCTGTTCTGAGTGTCTGATGTGAAATAGTCACTCAGCATTCTCACTTTTCATTGCGATCATAATTCACAAACCAAACCTTTAAAGTATCAGAGACATAATAAAACTACACGGTGACCTCTTGAGAATTCATGCACACTTTTCTCTTCTCCTGATCTGAGGCAGCTAGACGTGGGAAGCCTTCACGCACACGCTGCATGAAAACAGCCGAGGAATATAAAATGAGGGCAGAAATAAATAAAGAAAGGTTTGACACAGGGAGTCCTCTGTCCTCTCTGCGTCGCTGTGATTGAAGGCTGCAGATGTGTTCGATGGTGCCGGTGCAGCCAGAAGCCTCTGGGCAAGGTGACCTCCTCCTGTTTGATGCTTTCTATGAAGCCCAGTTTATTTCAATCTTTTAACCGCCCAGTCACAAAATCACTTCATGACGCAATAACAAAGCATGCATTCAATACAAAAACTAAAACATAACAATGTGCAATGAACCGCCGTCAACAGACAGAGGAGAAGTCTTTACATTTGTTTTCTTGCGGAGTGGATGAGAAGAATCGTTAGTATGAACCTGGAGTCAGGATTAGCTTAGCTTAGCATAACGGAAGTCGCTGCTCTCAGCAATTTAAAGCGTTGTTTATATTCGTGCACGGCACCGAACTTGAGACCGTGTGATATGCACATATATTACTGCATTATTCTCAGAAACAAACAAAGTGAACTGAGAAAAAGCAAGAAGACAACGAGTGTAACCGGCAAAAAGCCATAAACTAACCTCCACCGAGGAGGGGTTTTAATTATCTGTAAACTCATTTCTCATATTCAGGGACTACTTTATCGTCTTTATACAAGAGCCGTAAAGAAAGAAGTCAAGTCAAGGCTGCAACATATTTACTCAAACGAAGATTTTTAAGACTTCCTGTTTCTAAAAACCAAATTGTCCGTCTGTGTAAAACACTCAGACGTGTTTCTCCTGTTTTTCTATCCTCTCTGACAAATTATACCAAGTTGACGCCTGACGATCAAAACTGTTATTATTTGTTAATATTGCATGAATGTTTATTAATTAACAGCTATTTGAAATCATTTGAAGGCGAAACCGGAATCATTGTTTTTGGTGCCGATTCTAAAAACAGACAGAATTCTAAGTGGACTCATCTCAGACTGAACTCTTTATTTTCTATTTTATCGTCTTTAAATCCGGTCTCATTTGTCCTGAAAGGTTTAACGCGTACATACATGTTTTTAATCGTGATTTGAGTCTGTTTTCTGACTTTTATTACATTTTACTGCAAGAGTATTTTGCATTTCACGGAAACTATTTTAAAATCCTATAATTACTGTAATTCTATCTTCTTTTATTGTATTTTAATGTTGCATTTGCCACCTTTTAACTATTTGTTTAAATGTTATTTTGCATCATATTATTTCTTCCTTTGCTTCGTGCAATAAACACGACTGCTTCTTCCTGAAAAACACGTTTTATTTCAACTGTTTTTTTTAGGATGCGTCCCACACAGCTGAGTGTAACTGCAGAGAGGAATTGTCATCCTCCTGCTGCTGAGCTGTGAACACCTCTGTTCCCTCCACTGACAGAAGAACACCATCTGGCAGAATGTGTGCAGGACACCAGGGAGCTCCAGTCGGTTGAGGGGAAAGCGATGAAGACGAGGGAAACCTTCTCCATCATGTGTGGTCCAACTGACATCCTCCTTCTCTCCTCGTCTATGAAAACACAGATTGACAGCTTTGTTTTGTGCTCGACATGCAGAGGTTTAGAGGCCGAGACCGGGAGGGTGATTTTTTAAATAATGCAGCAGACTTCCTGCTCTCCCAGTGGGTGAGGAAGCCAGTCACAGTGGGGGAACCACAACACAGCTCAGGGATTATCTGCAGCGTTTAACGACCGTGCTTTCTCTGGAAGTACAAAGGCTGCAGCGGCTTCTTTTAAGGAAACCTCACTTAAAATACTGAAACTCTTCCACAAAAACAAAAAGATACATTTTTACGTTACAGAAATCAGAGGCTGTGGAAATGTGTGTATATGTGTCATGGGTGGATTACTGAAGTACACGGCACAAAGGGACTAAAGGTTTAAGAGCCACTCTGCTGGACTTCACCTACAAAGTGTCACTCAAAGAGACACGGAGCAACTCGGAAGACTCGAAATGACCACAAGGAAACATAAACGTTCACAAAGAGACACAAAATAACCTTAAAGAAACAAAAACACCAACAAAGACTAACAACATGATATCAAAGAAAAAATGAAACAACCTAAAAGAGACACAAAATGACTACAAAGAGACACAACATGACCACAAGGAGACATAACACAACTACAAAGATACAAAACAACCTCAAAGAGACTCACAATGACCACAAAGAGACACAAAACAACAACAAAAAGAAAGTGAACATCTATAAAGTCTGTGTGTCTTGTTTCTGTGTAGGAGAGGTGGTGGGGTGTGTGTGTGTGTGTGTGTGTGTGTGTGTGTGTGTGTGTGTGTGTGTGTGTGTGTGTGTGTGTCTAATGGTCATAATAACATTAAAACAGAGAGATTCATGGTGTGGACAAACAAAGCAGCAGTTTTCGAGTAGAGAACAGAAATGACCGCACAGATGAAACATTTCATCCCGTCCTCAGAAGTCAGACATTGTGTGCGTTGCATACAAACGACTTCTTATTCTCTCCCTCCTCCCTAAAGCATCACCTGCCACACAGCGTGACAGCTCGTCCGTCTCCAATCAGACGTCCACCAGCAGTGCAAATTGAGATTCTTGCTGCGTCTTGTCCTCTGAAGAAAAAACAGTCTTGTTGGCCGGAGGAGACGACGCAGAGCAGAGCATTGTGGGTCGAGCTCTGTCTCTGTCCATTAACTCAGCATGTCACATGTGATGGTGTTTGATGTATGAACCCTGACGGGCCTCCGGAGGAGCCACGAGCATGAAGGACTTTGGGAAGAGAAAGGTCTCAGGAGGAGCCACGAGCAGAGGACGTGTGTCTCTGAAACACTTTGAAGTTGTGGAAACTGTTTCGTCTTTCGCTGCAGAAAGGAACTTTCATCTTAATGAGAGGGAAAGGATTGACTACTGACCATATATGGACTGAGGAGGAGTGACGTAGAGACGCAGTATATGTCTCTGGTAGAGACCTGTCAATCACTGTGTAGCCCCGCCCTAAAGCATCCCCTGCTTTATGGTCTGTTTGACTCTAAATGGACCATAATGTACAAAATGAACATCATGCTGTATTGAAGAAGACTTGAAACTAGAGATTGAGACCATAAACTCATGTTTACAATGTTTACTGAGGTAATAAATCAAGAGAGAAGTAGAGTCATTTTCTCATAGACTTCTATACAACCAGAGGAGTCGCCCCTGGTGGACACTAGAGAGAATGCAGCTTTAACACATGAAGCTTTGGCTTTTCTCGGCAGAACCGGAGGTTGCCGCTTTAAGTGACCCAGTATCTTAAACAACTCCTGCACCATCATCCACATTCCTTCTCCTTCTGTGTTGTGAAACAAAGTAGCAAAAAGGAAAAACAAAAACACACTTAAAACACATCAGCCAACACTTTCGTATAATATACTTTCAATATAGTTATTGTTTGTTGTTTTTATGTAGTAAATTGTGACTACAATGTACATTTCATTGTGCAACCCTGTCAAATAAAAACCTTGTAACTTTAATGACAAAATGAGCTCATTGGAGCATTTCACTCCTCCAGACCAAACCTTCACTATACATGCAGAACGAATCCTTTAGTTGTGTGCTGCACGAGGAGGAGGAGGAGGAGGACTCCTGGGTCTCAGCACATACAGAATAACAAACACACTGCCTGCTGCTGCTGGTAAAGACACCTTTGGAGACCCTGCGTCCTCCATGCTACATCGCCCTCCTCTGCATGCGATGTAGCATGGAGGAGTGGAGGAGGAACCAGGAACAGCGGAGCTTAAAGCCCAAAGGACTCAAAGAACGACTCATGCAGCATCTCAAGGACCGATCCATCACAAACACGACCTACATGCAGCAGCAGCACACAGTCCTTTATGAGCATCCTGCTGTTAGCATATAGCTCAAAGTAGCACTAAAGCACGGCCTCATAGGGCCTTTACTGCAGTAAAGTAGGAATACCACACTGTGAAAATACTCCCTTACAAGTATAATCCTGCATTCAAAACATTGATTGGTCAGTAAAGTGTTTTACTATTATATCTGATGTTTCTGGATTAATATTACTGCTGCAATAATGTTGCATTTTAACTCCTTTATACCCTGTTTAATCTACAGCAATGCATCATATTTACAAAAGTATATTAGATGATAATAAGTACAGTATAAGTATCTTTAAATTTGTACATAAAGTTATTACAAATAACTTATTTAGTGTTGATTGTGTCGCCGCCCTGTGGACTAAAGTGGTAGTGTCTCTGAGCACCAGACCCTTTAGAAAACCTCTCATTCTACTGCAGCAGGGTCTGACAGTCTGACCCTCTCAGTCCTGGTTCTGGTTCTCCCGTGCCTCCCTTCCCTCCAGCGGGTCCAGCAATACGTCCTGGGTCTCCAGCAGCGTGGTGTCGGTGTTGACTCCCAGAGAGGAGCAGCTCTGCTCCTGGAAGGGGAGGAGGAGGAGGAGGAGGAGGAGGAGGAGGAGGAGGAGGAGGAGGAGGAGGAGGAGACGCTGCTGCTGCCGGAAGCTGAGCTCTCCTCCACGTCTGTCCACGGTGGACCGGTCTCTGCTGGAGGATCTGGGTCTGTCCACGCTGGACCGGTCTCTGCTGGAGGATCTGGGTCTGTCCACGGTGGACCGGTCTCTGCTGGAGGATCTGGGTCTGTCCACGGTGGACCGGTCTCTGCTGGAGTCTGAGCTGAAGGAGTTTCTGGTGAACCTGCATGAGTTCATCTGGTTTCACCAGAATCCGACCCGGTGGCTCCGATGACGAGCATTAAGAGTAACTCTATAGAAACAGACCATCTTCTCTCTGACGGTCTCTCTACTGATGGAGGTCTGATAGAGGATCAGGACTACACTGAGACTGGTTCATATAGAGGATCAGGACTACACTGAGACTGGTTCATATAGAGGATCAGGACTACACTGAGACTGGTTCATATAGAGGATCAGGACTACACTGAGACTGGTTCATATAGAGGATCAGGACTACACTGAGACTGGTTCATATAGAGGATCAGGACTACACTGAGACTGGTTCATATAGAGGATCAGGACTACACTGAGACTGGTTCAGGATCACTTTAAGTAAAAGTACTTTGTTACATTCCATGGTAAAGACAGAACACTGTCTTCAGTGGGAGTAAAGTGGACCTGAGCTGAAGGTGAAGTTTGATCTTCATCAAGAAGCTCCGACTGAAACAAGGAGCTCACAGACTCACTAACGACTTCCTCTCTGTTCACTCAACGCCGCTCATTGTGAAGTGAAATCACATGAAGCTCACTATGGCTGCTGGTGGTCCCACTGGTCTGGACTCTGTGTGTGTGTGTGTCTGGAACAACCAATCAATAATCAATCAGCGTGCTGCTGACACCTTCACATGGAGCTGAGTCAGCGTTTTAATCAAAGTCTAGTGTTTCGACTGAGATGTTCGATGTAAACACAGTTACATTTATTAGAAATATGCATGTTCATAAGAATGAATGAACTGCATTGAATGAATTTGATGAATCGTGTTCTGTTATCTTCCTCTGATGCGGTCGAGTCCATTGATCACAATATTCTGGTCTTCTGTTGAGAAGAGATTGAGGAATGTATGTGTGTTCTGTGTGTATGAAGCATAAAGTATCATGTTTGGTTAGATGTTCATCCTCCTACAGTACGTAGTCAGTGTTCAATGATGGACGATGATGAATTCTTCCCTATCAAAGGTTTGTCAATGTGTTGCACAGAACCTGAGAGGAGTTATAAACCAGTGGTTCCCCTCAGGACACATGCTGTTATGAATAACTGGAGTCGATTGTTCTGATTCGCTCAGTGAGCATTCTGTCATTTTAAACTCTCCCCATATGTTTCATGTTTTATTTATTATTTTATTTTATTATATTATATTTTCATTTATATTATAATTATGTTTTTTGTCTTTGTTAAGGCTTCAATCTGTTTTTACTGGACAACATTCCCTTTGTTGTTGATTTGATCTTATGTGAGAGTTGATTCCCTGACTTGTTTAAAAATATAAAGAGAGAAATGACACGAAGAAGATTAGTGATCTGGTGCTGCCCTCTGGTGGAGGGACTGTGTTATTACAGAATATCCATCCAACGACGTCACCAAGTACTGAGACTGTTCATGTGTGTGTGTTTATATGTATGTGTTCATGTGTGTGTGTGTGTTCATGTGTGTAAACAAAACAGATCCACTTGTTAACAGAGAATAAAATCAAGCGTTGCTCTATAGCACCACCTGGTGGACTCTGTGAGAGCTGTGATCATAAAAACAACAACAATGAGTTGAAGTGATTTTATTTACAGCTGTAATCCTGTAGATCAGGTCCAGATCTGTAGATCTGGTCCAGATCTGTAGATCTGGTCCAGATCTGTAGATCTGGTCCAGATCTGTAGATCTGGTCGAGATCTGTAGATCTGGTCTCTGAACCGTCACCACGTCTAAAAAGGACCTTTTGCACATCTGTTATAAAATGTGATTTCTACAAATGTACACGACGTCCCCGGATTCTGTAAAATCATTATTTTTGTACAACTTTAAGGAGACGAACGGCAGCCGTTAGTTCAGCTGCTGAATCGCTCATGAGTTTTCATGAAGTCCTCCTGGTTGATCTTCATGAGACCTCGTGAGTTCAGAGGTCCTCCTTCAACCACCGTCGGTCTTTAGATCAACGTGAAAACAAATAGAAGCGTCTTCTATCCAGAATCTCACAGAAACATCTGTTTCACATGAACGGAAAATAAATCAGAACTTCTTTAGAATGTGCAGATGTGAACACAGATGTTTGTTCGTGTATCTAGAAGTAAAAAACAAACAAATATGAAGTTACACATTCACAAATCGATGTGCCTTTTGTTTTGCATTTTCAATCTTAAAGTCCTGATTTACTTTCCGTGCTTTTATTAAACACATTTAAACAGAATGCTGTGAAACAGAAGACGGGATGTTAACGTTTGACAGGATTCTGAACATTAGTTCCTAAAGCTGAGCT